>NW_003852455.1:470328-471917 GCF_000181295.1 Otolemur garnettii | reverse complement strand
GGCGCCTTAGCCGGTTGAGCTATAGGCGCCGAGCCAGCCTCTTTAATTTGTTTTGAGGGTTTTCTTTTTCTACCCAGGGACCAATTTGCGACACTCAAGGACTTTTCTGCAGCCCTACTTAAGAGCAAAAATCTCTGAGAACAGCTGGGCTCCACCCACCACCAACGAAGAGGGGCGGGCGGCTGGGGGCGGCGGAGACTCTCTTCCAGGCTAAGAAGGCGGGACTCGACGGAGCTGCGCGCGCAGATCCCGGAAGTCCCGCCCGGCCTATCGTCGGACGGCTGGGTACGGGAGTAGGTCTCTGGGCCTGACGTGCTGTTTTGGCGGGCGGTTGTGACGTCACTAGTGCTTGTCTGGTTGCTGCAGTCCCGCCGTCACGAATGGACGATTTGGCTGACAGAAGAGACTGCAGAGACCAGGCGCCGAGCCCCGGGAAAAGGCGCAGGGTGCCGGAAAATTGAAACGCAGGGGCTCGCGCGCTACTCTTACAGCAACGGTAAAACGGAGGTCCTGCTGCAGCCAGAGCCCGCGTCCGGGCGGGAGTGGAGTCCAGGGAGCGGTGGCTGGGCGCTAATGAGGGCATCCTCACCGGGAAAGAGGGAGGAGGGGAGCTTGGCGGCTACCACTTGCAGCGCCCGGGAGCCCGGGCTCCTGTCCGCCCTGCGTAGTGTTAATCCAGCAAAGCTATCCCAATGAAAACGTTCGTTTATTTTCTTGCCGGACTTTGTCCTAAAAATGGGCAAAGCACACCGCCTTCCAGAGTATTACTGTTTGCATGACCCTACGAGCGCCTTTTTACTTCAAGACGTGTTTGATGCTCCTGTTCTCATAATATTTAAACGCAAAACTCTTAATTTGCTTTCGTATAGCTGGCCGAAAATTCTTTTTTAAAAAAAGTTGATGTTGAATAGAGTCATTAGCATATTAAAATGGCCGTACCCAAAGACATCATCCCTTCCTTGTCGGATTGCCAGTGCCAAATCTGTATGGAAATTCTGATCGAGCCTGTAACCCTCCCATGTAATCACACACTGTGTAATCCGTGTTTCCAATCGACCGTCGAGAAAGCAAATTTATCCTGTCCCTTTTGTCGCCGCCGGGTATCCTCGTGGACTCGGTACCATACCCGAAAAAATACTCTTATCAACATGGAACTGTGGAACATAATTCAAAAACACTACCCGAGGGAATGCAAGCTTAGAGCTTCTGGGCAAGAATCGGAGGAAATCGGTGAGTAAAACCCTGCTTGATTATTGACTAAAAACCTAACATTCTTTAAAAAATGAATTATCATTTCTTCATTAAACAAAGGAAAAACCCCGCCTAGTCTTGTTTAAAGAGTTTTAGGAGATTTTGGGTTTTATGGACCCCCCCCCCAAAGTTGGTTAAAGTCAAGGGCAAGTTTTGTCCTTGTTGTGGTGCTCGCTTAGTGTTCGATAAGTTTTTGTTGGGTTAAAAATGGAAGACGATGGCTCGGCGCCTGTGGCTCAAGTGACTAAGGCGCTAGCCATGTACACCCAAGGTGGCGGGTTCGAATCCAGCCCGGCCCGCCAAACAACAATGACGGCTGCAACCAAAAAATAGCCAGG
>NW_003852455.1:468383-470184 GCF_000181295.1 Otolemur garnettii | reverse complement strand
AAAAAAAATGGAAGAAAAAAAATTGCTCATTTGGAGCTTTGATCAAATGAAAAGCTGTATAAATATTCATAATGAACAATTGTAATGTATAGTAGTCATAGGAGAATTTCACTCTTCAGTAGGTCCTTGGTCTCCGGAATTTGAAGAATGAATCTACGGACCACAGATCAGTGGTAAGATAGGAATATAGAAAAGTAAAAAGCACCAGAGCTTCTGGAAGGGGAGAAGAACTGAAGAGCTCTCCCGGGAGTCTCCACATCGACTTTGTCTAGGGGAATTAGGTCTAGAGAATTAAACCTGGTTGGCAGTTGGTAGGTGGAAATGGGTGCATTAACAAATGAATGAATATAGTTATCCTGTCCTTTACAGTCTTTGTCCTGAGAAGGGATTAGGGTGTGAGGTCTTACCCAAGGTGGAGCCACTCAAAAAAAAACCGTCACTGGAAGGCAGTCTGCTTGTGCCTGGAAATGGGGGTCTGACCTCTGAGCTCTGGGCCTAGAGAATGGGGGACTCCCTGTCTAGCCCTGAGTGGTGGAATCCTGTAATATCAGTAGCAACATAAGGAGACTGATTCTTATAATATTTTTTACTTAAAATTACAATTATAAATTTATTTATATGAATATCCATTTAATTCTTTTTTTGAGACAGGGTCTCACTCTGTTACTTGGGCTTGAGTGCCATGGCCTCAACCTAGTTTAGGTGACCTCAAACTTGAGCTCAAGCAGTCTCCTGCCTCTGCCTTCCAAGCAACTGGGACTAATTTTTCTATTTGCAGTATTTTTTGTAGAGATAGGGTCTCATTTTGGTCTCCAACTCCTGAGCTCAAGCAATCCTCCTGCCTGGGCTTCCCGAAATGCTAGGATTACAGGCTGAGTCACCGGCCCATTTAGTTGTTTATTCTCATCTCTTAAGCTTGCAAAGAGTCTAAAATAGCTTTCCATTACCAATTTCATCCAGTTCAGTCAGTCATTTATTTTGCAGTTTTTGACTGGGGCCGAGTTTGAACCCACTACCTCTGGTATATGGGGCCGGCGCCCTACTCCTTAGAGCCACAGGTGCCACCCTGTTTTTTGTTTTTTGGGGTTTTTTTTGTAGAAACAGTCTCATATTAACGCCCTTGGTAGAGTGCTGTGGTGTCCCAGCTCACAGCAACCTCCAACTCTTGGGCTTAGGTGATTCTCCTGCCTCAGCCTCCTGAGCATCTGGGACTACAAGGGCCCACCACAACGCCCGGCTATTTTTTTGGTTGCAACCGTCATTGTTTGGTGGGCCCGGGCTGGATTCGAACCCTCCAGCTCAGGTGTATGTGGCTGGCGCCTTGGCTGCTTGAGCCACAGGCGCCGAGCCTCAAACTTTTTTTATTAAATCATAGCTGTGTACATTAATGCAATCATGGGGTACATGATTTCTGGTTTTATACACCAAGCAATTTCACTCTTGAGCAGTATCTGGGACTATAGCTCTATTTTTATTTTATTTTATATTTTGAGACAAAGTCTCACGTTGTCACCCAGGATAGAGAGTCGTGGTGTCATAGCTCACTGCAACCTCAAACTCTTGGGCTTAAGTGATCCTTTTGCCTCAGTTTTTCTATTTTTAGTAGAGACTGTGATCTCACTTTTGCTCAGGCTAGTCTCGAACTTGAAAGCTCAAGCAGTCCACCCGTCTCGGCCTCCCAGCATGCTAGGATTACAGGCATGAGCCACAGTGCCAGCCAGCATCTTACCCCTCACCTAGATAGTGTGCGGTGTACCCATCAGGGGTAGTGCTGTATTAAGTAGCACACTTTTTTTTTTTT
>NW_003852455.1:463048-468212 GCF_000181295.1 Otolemur garnettii | reverse complement strand
GGCCCGGGCTGGGGATTTGAACCCGCCACCTTAGGTGTATGTGGCTGGCGCCTTAGCCGATTGAGCCACAGGCGCCAAGCCAAGTAGCACACTTTTTTATAAAAAGTTCGTTGGGCGGCACCTGTGGCTCAAAGGAGTGGGGCGCCGGCCCCATGTGCTGGAGGTGGTGGATTCAAACCCAGCCCCTGCTGAAAACTGCAAAAAGGGGGAGGGGGAGTATTTTAAAGGCTTGATGCCTATAGTTTAGCAGCTAGGGCACCAACCACATATACCAGAGCTGACAAGTTTGAATCCAGCTCTGGCCTACCAAACAATGACAATGACAACTACAACCAAAAACTAGCTGGGCATTGTGGTGGGCGCCTGTAGGCTGAGGCAAGAGAACTGCTTAAGCCCAAGAGTTTGAGGTTGCTGTGAGCTGTGATGCCACGCACTCTACCTGGGGCGACAGCTCGAGACTGTCTCAAAAAAAAGAAATGCATTGTTCAGTTTACCTGGTAGTTTATAAAAATATTTGTTAAGTTTGTACCTACTTATTCACTTTGTATGTACTTACAGACTGTAAGAAAACATATGTATATGAGATAGGTTTACAAATGAATTGTTTGAAAGTGAATTTATCTGTTAGAGGTGGATTTTATATCTGAACTTCTCAAAAAAGAATCCCACAGGAGGAAAGAATCAACCTTAGAATGTCTAAATTTCCTTCCCGTTTGCAACTGTCATTTTAATAATTGATGCAGGCAAGAATCATAAATGGATGCCAAAAGCCCTGCTTGAAAATTTGTTGGAGATAAGAAGATTCACATAGTCTGGTGAAATATTCTAGATGAATAGAGATTAAAAGAATGATAAGGGCTGGGCGAGGTAGCTAACTCCTATAATCCTAGCACTAGGGAGACTGAGATGGGTGGATTGCCTGAGCTCACAGGTTGGAGATCAGCTTGAGCCAGAGTGAGACCTCATCTCCAAAAATAGCCGGGTGTTGTGGCGGGTGCCTTTAGTCCCCAGCTGCTCAGGAGGCTGAGACGAGAGAATCACTTGAGTCCAAGAGTTGGAGGTTGCTGTGGGCCATGATGCCACAGCACTCTACCAAGAATAACAAAGTGAGACTCTTGTCTCCAAAAAAAAAAAAAGAGAAAGAGAATGATAACTACAAATAAAATGACAACTAAATGCAATGTATGATCCTGGATTAGGAAAAAGGTTTTTTTTTGAGACAGAGCCTCAAGCTGTCCCCCTGGGTAGAGTGCCATGGCATTATAGCTCACAGCAACCTCCAACTCCTGGGCTCAAGCGAGTCTCCTGCCTCCACCTCCCAAGTAGCTAGGACCACAGGTGCCCGCCACAACGCCTGGCTATTTTTTGGTTGCTGCTGTCATTGTTGTTTGGCGGGTCTGGTCTGGGGATTCGAACCCGCCACCTTAGGTGTACGTGGCTGGCGCCTTAGCCGGTTGAGCTATAGGCGCCGAGCCAGGAAAAAGGTTGTTGTTGAAGACATTTTGAGTGGAATAATTGGTGAAATTCGCATATGGCAATTTCATATGCAAATTTTTGTTTTGTTATATAGATAACATCGTGATAATTTTCTTTAATTTGATTATTGTATAGTCAAAAGGACAATATTTCTTAGGAGGAACATGCTTAAATATTTGGTGAAGGATTTCCCATCTATTTGGTTTTCTCAGTGGGTCAGAAAATACAGCTACCCACTAGAAAGACATACATTTGGCGCATTTGAACCTTGTTGAATCTAAATGAAGGATAAATGGGGTCCATTGTACTATTTTTGCAACTTTTCTATATATCTGAAAGTTTTCAAAGTAAATATTGAAGGCAGGGAGAGCAAATTCTTAACTGGGAGAGAGAAACTTAATTTCATTGTAATGCAGGCAAAGTCAAGTTGAGGAATGGGAGAATAATTTAATGAATGGCTTAACTATGAATCCTGGCTGCCTAGGAAGAACACTGACTGGGAGGAAGCAATATTAAGTGCAGTGGAGACATTTAAGTGGATTCCAATGGAAATTTGAGAATTAACCAGAGCTGTTACTAAGAATTGTTTCCATGGCTTGTCACCCATAGCACAGTGGCTATAGCGCCAGCCACATATACCAAGGCTGGCAGGTTTGAACTCCACCCGGGCCAGCTAAACAACAATGACAACTGCAACAAGAACTAGCTGGGTATTGTGGCTAGTGCCTGAGGTCCCAGCTACTTGGGAGGCTGAGGCAAGAGAATCTCTTAAACCCAAGAGTTTGAGGTTACTGTGAGCTATGATGGCATAGCACTGTACTGAGGGTGATATAGTGAGACTCTGTCTCAAAAAAAAGAATTGCTTCCAGGCCAGGCAGAGTGGCTCACACCTTTAATCCTAGCACTCTGAGAGGCCAAGGCGGGTAGATTGCCTGAGCGCACAGGTTCCATACCAGCCTGAGCAAAATCAAGACCCTAACCCCTGTCCCTAAAAATAGCCAGGCAGGCACCTGTAGTCCCAGCTACGTAGGAGGCTGAGGCAAGATAATCACTTGAGCCCAAGAGTTTGAGGTTGCTGTGAGCTGTGATGCTAGAGTACTCTACCTAGGGTGACAAGTGATACTGTCTCAAAAAAAAAAAAAAATTGTTTCCAGCAAATGGCAAACATTGATTGACATAGTCACTTTCACAGTAAAACTGACTTTTTAAAATCTCCCATGCACTTACAAATTGTTTAATAGTTAACAATTGCTGCACCTAGATGTTGAAGGCAAATGAAGACCATTGTCATTTATTAGTTGAAAAAGTTGTTGATTTCAGTTCCCACCTTGTGAGCCTTCTGGGAGGTAGAGGAGAGTAGATTGTTTGAGTTTAGGATTTCAGAGCCCAGCTTGAGCAAGAGTGAGACCCCATCTCTAGAAAAGAGCTATAGTCTCAAAAAATAATAAATCATCTTACATAGAAGTAAACTTAAATTTTAGTCACATTGTACTTCTCTGCTTTTCTTAATTGATCTGCAGAAGTTCTTATTCTAGATATAATTCTTTTTCTTTCTTTTTTTTTTTTTGAGACAGAGTCTCACTTTGTTGCTCTCAGTAGAGTACTGTGCTGTCACAGCTCACAGCAACCTCAAACTCCTGTGCCCAAGCAATTCTCCTGCTTCAGCTTCCCAAGTAGCTGGGACTACAGGAGCCCACCACAACCCCCAGCTATTTTTGTTGTTGTTGTTGTAGTTGTTTAGCTGACAGAAGCCGGGTTCAAACCTGCCACCCTTGGTGTATGTGGCTGGTGCTGTAACCACTGTGCTACGGGCACCGAGCCTATATTCTGTATATAATTCTATAGTAATACTTGTATTTCCAAATTACTTCTAATTTTTTTAACTTTATGATGGCTAACCAGATAGAAGTTTTGACTGTTTTGGGAATTCTTTTCTTGTTCAGGAAATATTTAAGGTTTTAAATTTATATTTCTTCCCAGTCATTTTTAGTTTATTTCCATTAAAAAAATTTTTTTAATCCATCTGAAATTTGAGTGTTAGATGAGGTAGGCATCTTAACATTCCCACTCCTACCCCCAGTTGCCATTCATAAGTATACCACTTGGTGTAAGATCATTCTCACTCATAAACATATTATTCAATTACTTTATATGGTTATTTGAGGAGCTTTATGCCTTTTTTTTTTTTTAGGGTGGCTTGCCACTGTGTCACCGGAGCTGAGGGAGCAACATAGTTGCAAGATCGTAGTGGGCTAGAGCCTCAAATCCTTGGCCCTAATGATCCTCCCAACTCAATCTCTTGAGTAGCTGGGACTATAGGGGCACACCACGACATGAGGCTATTTATTTACTTATTGAGACAGTCTTACTCTGTTGCATGGACCAGAATGCCATGTTCTCAGCCTAGCTCACAGTAACCTCAAACTCTGGAGGTTCAAAGTTTGAACCTCAGCCAGCCTCCTGAGTAGCTGGCACTACAGGTGCCTGCCACCATGCCCAGCTAATTTTTCTATTTTTAGTAGACACGGTGTGTCCTTTTGCTGAGGCTGGTCTCAAAGTCCTGACCTCAAATGATCCTCCTACCTTGGCCTACCAGGGTGTTTCTATCTAGTATAGTAAATCTGTCTTTATTGTTATTATTTTCCTAATTGTCTTAGCTACTTTTTTATTGTATCTAATATGTAAAGTGATTTATTTTTTTAAAAATGTTTTTTATCATCATAAGAGATACAGAAGAGCTGTATAGTCACATGGCATTAAGTACATTCATGTTGTACAACCATCACCATCATCCATCTCTGAAGTTTTTCGTCTTCCACAGTTGAAACTCTGTACCCATTAAACAGTAATTCTTTTTGAGCCCCTCCCCTATCCCCTGGTAACCACTGTTGTACTTCCTACTTCTATGAATTTGATTACTTTTAGGTATCTCATATAAGTAGAATCATACACTATCTGTCTATTTGTGTGTGACTATTCACTTAGTATGATGATTCTTCAGGGTTCTTTGTTCTGGCATGTGTCAGAATTCCATTCCCTTTTATGACTGAATAATACTCTGTTGTGTAGATACTGTTTTCTACCATTACCACTACCCACACAGATATAGAATTTCACTTGAGAACTTTAGTATTTAGGGATATTCTAACCCAGGGGCCATCAAACTATGGTTTACAGGCCACACTTGGTCCATACACTTTTTTGGAATGAAGTTTTACAAATGAGGTTGTAAAAGTTTTACAGAAATTTATTGAAACACTGATAGTACCTACGTTCATTAGTCTGTGTCTATGGCTACTTTGTGCTATAATGGCATAATTCAGTGGATCTGAGAGACCACTTGGTCCATAAAATGCTAAAAAAATCATTATAACACTATCAAATCTGATATTTTCCTGTCTCTCAGCATGTATCTTTTTTTTTTTTTTGAAGAGACAGTCTTACCCTATTGCCCTCAGTAGAGTGCCATGGCGTCACACAGCTCACAGCAACCTCCAATTCTCTTGCCTCAGCCTCCCTAGCAGCTGGGACTGCCAGACAGCTCGCCACAATGCTCGGCCATTTTCTTGCTGTGGTTTGGTCAGGACCAGGTTTGGACACGCCACCCTCGGTATATGGGGTCCACGCCCTACTCACTGAGCCACAGGCGCCACCCTTTTTTCTTTCTTTCTTTCTTTTTTTTTTTTTT
>NW_003852455.1:453012-462789 GCF_000181295.1 Otolemur garnettii | reverse complement strand
GGCGCCGAGCCTTTCTTTTTTTTTTGAAACAGAGTCTTACTCCATCGCCCTGTATAGAGTGCCATAGCATCATCATAGCTCATAGCAACCTCAAACTCTTGAGCTCAAGTGATCCCCTTGCCTCAGCCTCCTAGGTAGGTGGGGCTACAGGTGCCCACTACAGTGCCCAGCGAGTTTTTCTACTTTTAGTATATATCTTATCATCCTTTATTAGAAGTATTATAATATGTGTTGTCCCTCTTACCTACCTGGGCTTTATTTGCAGCCCTTCTTTTTTTTTTTTTTTTTTTTTTTTTTTTGAGACAGTTTCATTATGTTGCCCTCAGTAGAGTGCTGTGGTGTAACAGCACACAACAACCTCTAACTCTTGGGCTTAAGCGATTCTCTTGCCTCGGCCTCCCAAGTACCTGGGATTACAGGTGCCTGCCATAGTGCCCAGCTAACTTTGTTGTTGTTGTTGTAATTGTCATTGTTGTCTGGCCGGCCTAGGCCGGGTTTGAACCCAACACCCCTGATAGAGGAGACTCCTAAACCTTCACTGAGATTATCTCCCTTTTTTTTTTTTTTTTTTTTTTTTTAGAGACAGAGTCTTCACTTTGTTGTCCTCTATAGAGTGCTGTGGTGTCACACAGCTCACAGCAACCTCCAACTCCTGGACTTAGACGATTCTCTTGCCTCAGCCTCCTGAGGAGTAGCAGGCGCCCACCACAACGCCTGGCTATTTTTTTGTTGCAGTTTTGGTGGGGCTAGATTTGAACCCACTACCCTCAGCCACAGGTGCCGCCCCTCCTGAATTATTTTTTAGCTGCAGGGTGATTCTCCCTCTTTCCCATAGTTTACTGTTTCTGTTTAATCCCATACATAGATTTCAAATGTCTTAGGATGCTTAGAGTAGCTTTGGTATTTGGAAATGAGGCCCTTATCTTTGTGTACATGAAGGGGTATTGGTGGCTGGCAGACATTGTTATGGTAAGCAGGTAGAAACCTGAGCTTTTTCACTTTGTTATCCCTAATGGCCAGATTGCAAAGGGCGAGTATTCTGATTTGACTGTTTATAAACATTGAGTTCTCCTGTTTTCAGCCCCATACATACTCACTCTGGACTCTATCGTGCCTTGTGTTTCTGGGCCTCAGCCAAACCGCACTCTGGGCAGATAGGAGGTAGATTCCCTCCCACCTCAGCGATAGCTTTCCTTCCCTTTTAAGGGTTATATTTTCATTCTGCTGTATCAGTCACCTCTCTTTTGTTGGCTTCTCATTTTCCAGAAATCTGTTAAAATTTGTTTATTGATTAATTCCCTCAACTAATCTCTGCTATTGTAATATTGCTTTTTTGTTTTAACATAGGGGTTTTACTCTGTCATGTAGGCTGGAGCACAGTGGCGTGATTATAGCTCACTGAAGACTTAAACTCCTGGGCTCAAGCAATTCTGCCTCAGCCTCCCAAGTAGACGGGACTATAGACACTGTACCACCCTGCCTGGCTTGTTTTTCTCTTCCTGTCTCCTCCCGTCACCCTCTCCTCTCTGTTCCCTACTGCCTGTCTCAAACTCCTAGGTAGCCTTCTTAGTTCCTGGCATTCATTATATTGATGAACCACTGCACCCATCATGTTAGATAACTCTTTTTTTGAGACTAGAGTCTCACTTTCTTGCCCCCAGTAGAGTTCTGTGGCGTCATAGCTCACAGCAACCTCAAATTCTTGGGCTCAAGCGATTCTTTTGCCTCAGCCTCTCAAGTAGCTGGGACTACAGGTACCCACCACAATGCCCAGCTGTTTTTTAGAGATGGGGTCTCTTGCTCAGGCTGGTCTCAAACTCGTGAGCTTTAAGGATCAGCGGACTCGCTCTGGCTTCCCAGAGTGCTGAGATTACAGGTGTGAGCCCCCAGCCAACCTCAAACTCTTGAGCTCAAGTGATCCTCTTCTCTCAGCCTTCCAAGTAGCTGGGACTACATGTGCCTGCCATAATGCCTGGCTAGTTTTAGAGATAGGGTCTTGCTCTTGCTGAGGCTGGTCTTGAACTCCACTTGCTTTGAGCTCCCAGTGTGCTAGGATTACAGGTGTGAGCCACCATGCCCAGCCAGATAGATTACATTTTTAAAAAAAATTCCTTCACTGTTATTTTAATGGAGTCTAGAGGAAGGGTTATGCATTCATGTGGCATTTTGAGCCCCAAACCCATGTTTTTAAAATGGAATTCCGAAAGAAGATGCTACTCTAGCTATTAATAATTGTACATTTTATTTTAATTTTGCTTTTACATATATATACTTTTTGAAAAAGAGTCTCACTTTGTCGTCCTTGGTAAAGTGCTATGGCAGGCATCATAGTTCACAGCAACCTCAAACTCTTGGGCTCAGGTGATTCTCTTGCCTCAGGCTCCCAAGTGGCTGGGACTACAGGCACCCACCAAAACATATGGTTCTTTTTTATTTTTTAATTTTTTAATTTTTTTATTTTTTGAGACAGAGCCTCAAGCTGTCCCCCTGAGTAGAGTGCTATGGCATCACAGCTCACAGCAACTCCTGGGCTCAAGCGAGTCTCCTGCCTCAGCCTCCCAAGTAGCTTGGACCACAGGTGCCCACCATAGCGCCTGGCTATTTTTTGGTTGCAGCTGTCATTGTTGTTTTGGCGGGCCGGGCTGGATTCGAACCCACCACCTTAGGTGTATGTGGCTGGCGCCTTAGCCACTTGAGCCACAGGCGCTGAGCCAATTTTTATTTTTTTTGACACAGAGCCTCAAGCTGTTGCCCTAGGTAGAGTGTTATGGCATCAAAGCTCACAGCAACCTCCAACTCCTGGGCTCAAGTGAGTCTCCTGCCTCTGCCTCCCAAGTAGCTGGGACCACAGGTGCCCACCACAATGCCTGGCTATTTTTTGGTTGCAGCCATCATTGTTGTTTGGTGGGCCCAGGCTGGATTCGAACCCTCCAGCTCAGGTGTATGTGGCTGGCACCTTGGCCTCCCAAGGTGCTAGGATTACAGATGTGAACCACTGCGACCAGCCTTGCTTATTTTATATTATTATAGTTGTGATAGAAGACTCAAGTTACCCATAATATTCTGTTTTACATATAATATTGTTTTCTTTTTGACAAGAAACAGTTGATGACTATCAGCCAGTTCATCTGTTAAGTAAACCTGGGGAATTAAGAAGAGAATATGAAGAGGAGGTAAGCAAGGTAAGTGCTAAGTAGTTTGTCTTTTTTTGGAAATTTTCTTTGCTGTGTTTAATATAGTTTTATGTGCTTATATAAGTAGTGTATCTTAAAATGTGAATAATTCTATTGTATGTATAAAGGCGCTGTTTTTCTACATATTCAAATAGTTAATAAACCAGCTTTAATTTACTCATAATTGGTGCTCTTCTTTAGTAATAGCTATCCCTATAAGCCTTCAAGCATGAAGGGAATTGTTCATTTCTCTGAAGTTTTGAGCTTAAGGGATGTAAAAAGGATAGTAGATGAGGAAAGCATCAAGGGCTAATTTTGAAGTACCTAAATGGGGAAAGAGGGAACAGGGAGCCATTGAAATTAACTGGTACCAGAAGACCTGTATACTTTTCCTACTCTCCAGCTTTGGGTGGATCAGTGCTGCCTGGTAGCAACACATTGTGAGCCCGTATGGAATTTAAGTTTTACTAGTAGCTACAATATTTTAAATATTTTTAAAGGTAAAATTATTTTAATATTATATTTATTATTTTTTTAGAGATAGAGTCTCACTTTATCGCCCACAGTAGGATGCTGTGGTGTCACAGTTCACAGCAACCTCCAGCTCTTAGGCTTAGGCGATTCTCTTGCCTCAATCTCCAGAGTAGCTGGGACTACAGGCAGCTTTATTTTATTTTTGAGACAGGCTCTCACTCTGTGCCTCGGCTAGCATGCTGTGGCATCTAAGCTCACAGCAACTTCAAACTCTTGGGCTCAGGTAATCCTCTTGCCTCAGCCTCCTGAGTAGCTGGGACTGCAGGTGCCTGCCACAATGCCCTAATGTTTCTTCTATTTTTAGTAGAGATGGGGTTTTGCCCTTGTTCAGGCTGATCTCAAACTCCTGAGCTCAAACAAAGGAAGCTAGAGTTAAATTAGTGAGTACACATCATTCCATAACTGATGAAAGTATTACCAAGAAACGCTTCCATAAATGTGTGGCAGTGTAGTAGAAACTGTGATAAGGAATGAAGTGAGAAGGATTAAGTCTTTCTGCAAGGTTTCATTGAGCTGACTGAGGAAGGCTTCCTCAGAGAGCATACTTGAACTCTTATGCAGAAATTTGCCTCTCCAGATTTGTACCTCATTTGAGGTATTTAAATTCCTGCCAATTCTTACTTTACTTTATTACTTTATTTTATTACATAACATTGCAAGTATACTAAAACATTCAGCGAAGTGTTATTTGTAATCATTTTTTTTAAGATGGAGGAAGAGCGACGAGCCAGTGAAGAAGAAGAAAGCAAAGCCAGTGAAGAATATATACAGAGATTATTGGCAGAGGAAGAAGAAGAGGAAAAAAGACAGTCCGAAAAAAGGCGAAGAGAGATGGAAGAACAACTGAAAAGGGATGAAGAGCTGGCAAGAAAGCTAAGCATTAATATTGTAAGTTTTAGGAGAGAACTTTGAAGTACTACCTGTGGGGAATTTGTTCCAAGACGTCCTGTGGATGCCAAATCTGTGGACGCTCAAGTCCTGCAGTCAGCCCTGCAGAACCCTCTGGTATGAAAAGTCAGCTCTGTAGCTGAGTGTTCTGCATCCCACATTCACTGTGTTTTCCACCTGAGGTTGGTTGGATCCATTTATGTGGAACCTGTGGTTATGCAAGACTGACTATTAATATTCCTTTGACTGGTTGCTTTGGTTATCAAAGAATAAAAAAGCAGCAGTCACCATAATTGGAAAGTATTGCTAATATTTTTTGCTGTTCTTTTAAAACAAAACTTTTTTGCATGTTATTGCATATTTGCTACAAACCAGGTTACTTTTTTAAAAAAGATACTAGTAAACTCAAATAATGTAGAAAAACCAAAGAAAATAAAAACTTCCTTTCTCCTTCTCTACATCTCCTCTCCCATTCCTGTTCTATTACATCAATCTCTTTCCCCAAAGGTAACCACTATTAGCAGTTTATTTCTCTTTATTCATCTAAAAAGGATTATATCAATCATACTATTTTTCTCTTTGCCTTTTTTTCCACTTAATGTGTCTTAGAGATTTTTCGTATTACTACATATACTCTAATTCTTTTAGAGCAAAATATTCCGCTTGGTGGATAAAATCATTTTTTCAACGTGAAACACATTGAATTCTTAGGTAATATATTAAACTTGGATTTTATTATCATACTGCCTGCCTATGAGAAAAAATGAATGGAAGAATGATAAAACACATACTTTTAAAGACCAAAAGAGGCGCCAGGCAGGCAGTGGCTCACACCTGTAATCCTAGCACTCTGGGAGTTTGAGGCAGGAAGATTGCTTGAGCTCAGGCGTTCAAGACCACCCTGAACAAGAGTGAGACCTGTCTCTACTAAAAATAGAAAAAATAGTTGGGTGTTATGGCAGGGACCTTGTAGTCCCATCTATTTGGGAGACTGATACGCTCGAGGATCAATTGAGCCACAGAGACTGAGGTTGCTATGAGCTATGATGATACCACAGCACTCTACCCAAGGTAAGAGACAGAGACTCTGTCTCAAAAAATAATAAGATAAAGACCAAAAGAGGCCAGGCGTGGGTTGGTTAATGTCTGTGACCCCAGTGCTTTGGGAGGATCACTTGAGCCTAGGAATTTGAGACCAGCCCAAACAATATAATGAGATCCCTTCTTTACAAAAAATGTTTTAAAATTACCTGGGCATGGTGGCACGCACCTGTAGCCCTAGCTATTTTAATGGCTGAGAGGCATAATCAATTGAATCTAGAAATTCAAGATTATAGTAAACTCTTCAATTGTGCTACTATACTCCGGTTTGGGTGACAAAGCAAAACTCTGTCTCAAAAACAAAACAAAACCAAAAAAGATACAATGAGATCCTGTGGTTTTAAAGAGCCTGACAGAATTACTTGGGGTTCTTTTAAAATACAAACTCTCCGCAGTGGCATGGCATTATTCTACTAAGGGTAACAAAGTGAAACTCTGTCTCAAAAAAAAAAAAATATATATATATATATATGTATATGTATATGTTCTCTTATACTCAATCTAAATTTAATGAATCAGTCTCTAGGGATAGAACTTAGAGAATACCATTTCCAGAGGTACCAAGGAAAGTCAGAAATTTCATGTTTGAGAGCGTTTTGAAAATAATTCCTATACTTTGAATCAGCAAATATCTTAAAATATCCTTACCCAAATAAGGTATACCCAGAACTAGGAATTTTTTTTCTTTATTGAGAAGCCATTTTTTTTCTTTTGCAATTTTTGGCCAGGGCTGGGTTGGGTTTGAACCTGCCACCTGCAGCATATGGAGCCAGTGCCCTACTCCTTTGAGCCACAGGTGCTGCCCCCATTCTTTTTTCTTTTTTTCTTTTTCTTTTTTTTTTTTTTTTTTTTTGGTGACAGAGTTTCATTATTGCCCTCCGTAGAGAGCTGTGGCGTCACAGCTCACAGTAACCTCAAACTCTTGGGCTCAAGCAATTCTCTTGCCTCAGCCTCCCAAGTAGCTGAGACTACAGGCGCCTGCCACAATGCCTGGCTATTTTTTTGTTGCAGTTATCCTTGTTGGTTAGCTGGCCCAGACCGGGCTCAAACTTACCAGCCTCAGTGCATGTGGCTGGTGCCATAACCACTGTGCTACGGGCACGGACCCCAACCATTCTTTTTTTTTTTTCCCCAGCCTTTTGCCGGGGCCAGGTTTGAACCTGCCACCTCCTGTATATGGGGCTGACACCCCAGTACTTTGTGCCACAGGCACAGCCCCCAGCCATTCTTAATAATAGTTGAGTTTTGGGTTATATGCCCCTTTTAAATATTCTTTTGTTTTTTAGACTACAATAGCTTTGGAAAGATACACAGTCAGGATTTATTTATTTAGTTTTTTGAGACAGAGGCATTCTGTTGCCTTGGGTAGAATGCTGTGGCTTCATACCTCACTGCTGGGATCAAGTGTTCCCCTTGTCTCAGCCTCCAGAGTAGCTGGGACTACAGGTGCATACTGATACCTGGCTAGTTTTTCTATTTTTAGTAGAGGTTGAGTTTTACTTTTGTTCAGGCTGGTCTTGAACTGGTCTTTTACTTTTGTTCAGGCTGACCTCGATAGATCTACCCACCTTGGCCTCCCAGAGTACAACAATCACAAGAGCCACTGTACCTGGCCTAGATTTTTTTTTGGGGGGGGGGAAGTGTCTCCCTCTCACCCATGCTGGTGTGCAGTAGTGTCATCTTAGCTCACTGCAACCTCGAACTCCTAGGCTTAAGCAGTCCTCCACCTCAGCCTCCTTGAGTGCTATAATTATAGACATTAGCTACTGCTCTGTCCTACAATTAGGAAATTAAAGATATGAACCAATGGAATGATAAGTGGAATAGCAAAAAATATGTCGAAGAGGAGAATTTAGGGTCACCTGTACTTTGAAGTGTCTATTCTTCTAATCCTAGTTTTCATATGCGATTATAAGAATAGATTTATTGATACTTTAGAGTAATTTTTGATTTACTTGTGAAAGTTTGACTGTTCAGAACCAAATGTTCACCATCACCAATTATATGAACTTGTCTTTTTTTCTTTTTTGAGACAGCCTCAAGCTATCGCCCTAGGTAGAGTGCTGTGGCGTCATAGCTCACAGCAACCTCCAACTCCTGGGCTTAAGCAATTCTCTTGCCTCAACGCCCAGCTAGTTTTTTGGTTGTAGTTGTCATTATTTGGCAGGCCCAGGCCGGATTTGAACCTGCCAGCTCTGTTGTATGTGGCTGGCGCCTTAGCCACTTGAGCTACAGGTGCCAAGCCTAATATGAACTTTTCTGATATTGTCGTAAATAAGACACTTATGAAACAGGTATGGCAAGTAAATATTTGTGATATTTATTGATAAGTCTTTAAAGTCTATAAAGTTATTTTATGTAAAACTAACTTCCACTCCAGGTATATACAAAGCTCTTTGAATTTTCCCCTGTGTATCAAGGTATTTAAATTTATATGAAGCTTGGCTTGGTGCCTGTAGCTCAGTGGCTAGGTCGCCAGCCATAGATACTGGAGCCGGCAGGTTCAAACTCAGCCTGGGCCTGCCAAACAACATTGATAATAACAACCAAAAAATAGCCGGGCATTGTGGTGGGCACCTGTAGTCCCAGCTACTTGGGAGGCTGAGGCAAGAGAATCGCTTAAGCCCAAGAGTTTGAGGTTGCTGTGAGCTGTGATGCCACGGCTACATAGTGAGACTGTCTCAAAAAAAAAAAAAATTATATGAAGCTACTTATTAGAAAAATCAATAGAAATTATCAGCTAATAAGATTACTATCATTATACTTCTTCTGTGCTTAACGAACAGTAAAAATAGAATTGATTTAGACGAACTTGGATAGACTTAATTTTATTAGTAGAGTTTTACATCGTTAGTACTCTTCAAAAGATGTGTAGATTTTTTTCTTTCTTTCTTTCTTTTTTTTTTTTTATTGTTGGGAATTCATTGAGCGTACAAGAAACCAGGTTACACTGATTGCATTTGTTAGGTAATGTCTCTCTTACGTTTGTATATTGCCCCCAAAAGGTGTGTCACACACCAAGACCCACTCCCTTTCCTCTTACCCTCTTTCTGCTCTACCTTTCCGCACCCCACCTTCCTCCTTTCTCTCTTCGCTTTCCCCTTCCCCCACCCCCACCATGTCATTAATTGTCCTCATATCAAAATTGAGTACATAGGATTCATGCTTCTCCATTCTTGTGATGCTTTACTAAGAAGAATCTGTTCCACTTCGATCCAAGTTAATACAAAGGCTGTAAAGTCTCCATTTTTTTAATGACTGAATAGTATTCCATGGTGTACATATACCACAGCATGTTAATCCATTCCTGGGTTGGTGGGCATTTAGGCTGTTTCCACATCTCGGCGATTGTAAATTGAGCTGCAATAAACAGTCTAGTGCAAGTGTCCTTATGATAAAAGGATTTTTTTCCTTCTGGGTAGATGCCCAGTAATGGGATTGCAGGATCAAATGGGAGGTCTAATTTGAGTTCTTTGAGGGTCCTCAATACTTCCTTCCATAAAGGTTGTATTTGTTTGCAGTCCTACCAGCAGTGTAAAAGTGTTCCCTTCTCTCCATATCCATGCCAGCATCTGCAGTTTTGAGATTTTGTGATGTGGGTCATTCTTGCGGGGTTAGATGGTATCTCAGAGTGGTTTTGATTTGCATTTCTCTAATAATTAGGGATGATGAGCATTTTTTCATGTTTGTTAGCCATTTGTCTGTCTTCTTTAGAGAAGGTTCTATTCATGTCTCTTGCCCATTGATATATGGGATTGTTGGCTTTTTTCATGTGGATTAATTTGAATTCTCTATAGATCCTAGTTATCAAGCTCTTGTCTAATTCAAAATATGCAAATATCCTTTTACGTTGTGTAGGTTGCCTATTTGCTTTGGGTGTTGTCTCCTTAGCTGTACAAAAAGCTTTTCAGTTTAATTAAATCCCATTTGTTTATTTTTGTTGTTGTTGCAATTGCCATGGCAGGCTTTTATTTTTTTTATTTTTTTTTATTTTTTGAGACGGAGCCTCAAGCTATCCCCCTGGGTAGAGTGCCATGGCATCATGCTCACAGCAACCTCCAGCTCCTGGGCTCAAGCGAGT
>NW_003852455.1:451004-452532 GCF_000181295.1 Otolemur garnettii | reverse complement strand
AGTCTCCTGCCTCAGCCTCTCAAGTAGCTGGGACCACAGGCACCTGCCATAACGCCTGGCTATTTTTTGGTTGCAGCCATCATTGTTGTTTTGGTGGGCCTGGGCTGGATTTGAACCCACCACCTTAGGTGTATGTGGCTGGTGCCTTAGCCACTTGAGCCACAGGCTCCGAGCCCTAATTTTCTTTATAGAGGTCCTTCACCTCTTGTTAAGTACATTCCTAGGTATTTCATTTTCTTTGGGGCTATGGTGATGGGAGTTGTGTCCTTAATTAGCTTGTCAAGATATGTAGAATTTTAAATGTAAATGTTATTGCTGGCTCCTGAATTAGCCAAATTGCTTATTTTATTATGAAGTTCTCTTTAATGATGTCTGTTATACTTTTTTTTTTTGGAAGAACAATTTCTATGAGGGAAGTATCTTGGCTTCTCCCTTGAATTCCAGAAAATCTGATCCAGTCACAATCAAGTCTGAAAAGAAAAGTAAGAATAAACAAAGAAATGCTGGAGATATTCAGAAGTAAGTGAACATGACTATCTATTGTTTGGTGACCACCTACTGTATGCCAGTGTTTTTTGTTTACATAGACCTCTGATTATCAAAGTTTAGGTCTATGAACTCTTTTTTGTTGTTGTTTTGTTTTTTTGTTTTTTGAGACAGAGCCTCAAGCTATCCCCCTGGGTAGAGAGCTGTGGCATCACAGCTCACAGAAACCTCCAAATCCTGGGCTAAAGCGAGTCTCCTGCCTCAGCCTCCCAAGTAGCTGGGACCACAGGTGCCCGCCCCAACGCCCAGCTATGTTTTGGTTGCAGCTGTCATTGTTGTTTGGCAGGCCCGGGCTGGATTTGAACCCACCACCTTAGGTGTATGTGGCTGGCACCTTAGCCACTTGAGCCACAGGCACCAAGCCTTGAATTAATTTTTTGAGTGAAGAAAGGTGTGGGTCTAGTTTCAGTCTTTTACATGTGGATATTCAGTTCTCTGAGCACGATTTAGTGAATATGGAGTCTTTCCCCCGGTGTATGTTCATTGGTTTATCAAAGATTAGGTGGTTGTAAGATGTTAGTTTCATTTCCTGGTTTTCTATTCAATTCCAAATGTTTATGTCTCTATTTTTGTGCCAGTACCATGCTTTCTTGACCACTGTGGCTTAAAATCTGGTATGCTGATGATGCCTGGATTTTTTTTTTTTTTTCCCCAGTTTTAGGCCAGGCTGAGTTTGAACCCACCACTTCTGGCATATGGGGCCGGTGCCCTACTCCTTTGAGCCATAGGCGCCACCCCGGATTTGTTATTACTAAGAACTGCCTTAGCTGTATGGTTTTTTTTTCCTGGTTCCATACAAAACACAGAATCATTTTTTCCAAGTCTTGAAAGTACGATGTTGGTAATGCATTGAATTGGTGGACTGCTTTGGGAAGTATAGATATCTAAACAATGTTGATTCTTCCCAACCATGAGCATGGTATGGTCTTCCATTTGTTAATTTCATCTGCGGTTTCCTTTCTTACATTTTCATAATTTTCTT
>NW_003852455.1:431759-450984 GCF_000181295.1 Otolemur garnettii | reverse complement strand
GCCCGCCACAACGCCTGGCTGTTTTTTGTTGCAGCTGTCATTGTTGTTTTGTCGGGCCCGGGCTGGATTTGAACCCGCCATCTTAGGTGTATGTGGCTAGCGCCTTAGCTACTTGAGCCACAGGCGCCGAGCCTGGTCTATGAACTCTTGAAAACCATGGAAATAATCTGAGATGGTTAGAAAGAAGAGAGCTACTCACATAATTTATTCTTGAAGCATGAAGAGAGATGTGAAACACAGCAGGCTTTTCACTGAGCTATTAATTTTTGCAGATTTGTGCTTTTTCTTTTTTTTACTCAAGATCTCCATGCTTTTCCCATTGTCTCAAAACAAACCAGTTGGATTCCTCTTTCTCTTGGTTTAAATTCAAGGAACAAATCTGGGCCATGATAGGCTCATCTTTTTCTTTTTTTGTTTTTTTGGCCAGGGCTAGGTTTGAACCCACCACCTCCGGCATATGGTCTGGCACCTTTGAGCCACAGGCACCCCTGATAGGCTCAGCTTCATTGAAAGTGTTTACTATTTATCATCTAGGTCATTTCCCTCCTCCTTGCCTTTTTTCAATTTATGCATCATACTTCTATTCTATCATACAAAAAAGCATGAAGCAGGTAGTTCAATAGTGGAGTGATTGACTTTTTCAAAACATTCCTCCAGAATATAGAACCAATGGCTTTATGAGGATCTAAGCTTTTATATAGTAATTTATAGCTGGAAAAGTTTAATAAGCACAAACTAGACTTGAAAGACTTGTAAGGGCTTCTGGTTCAACTGAATATATATGTGCAAGTAAATTACATTCTTCTAAAATTTTGGATCTGGGGCTGGGCACAGTGGCTCACGCCCATGATCTTAGCACTCTTGAGAATCTGAGGCAGGTAGATTACTTGAAGCTCAGGAGTTCTAGACCAGCCTGAGCAAAAGCCAGACCTCTCTCTTAAAAAAAAAAAAAGTAAAAGCAGAGGTAGTTCATAATGATATAATAATCTGCTTAGGGATATATAACTCATGAATATATAACTGAACATATATTTTTAATATTTCTATTTTGTACTTTTTAATTTAATTTAATTTTTTAATTTTTTTTATTTTTTGCAGTTTTTGGCCAGAGCTGGGTTTGAACCTGCCACCTCCGGCATATGGGGCCCGTGCCCTACTCCTTTGAGCCACAGGTGCTGCCCCTATCATTGTTTTTTTTAGCTGGCCTGGGCTGGATTCACACCCACCAACCTCAGTATATGTGGCTTGAGCTGTAACCACTGTGCTACAGGCGCTGAGCCCTTTTTTTTTTTGAGCCCATTTCTTTGTTTGTTTTTGTTTTGAAACAGGGTCTTGCTCTCTTGTTGCCTGAGCATGAGGGGAGTGTCATGTTCTTAGGTCACTACAACCTCAAACTCTTGGGCTCAAGTAATCATCTTCCTTTAGCTTCCTAAGTGGCAGGAACTTAAGAGAGGTATGTCATGATACTCAGCTAATTTTCCTATTTTTTTTTTTCTTTTTGCAGTTTTGGCCAGGGCTGGGTTTATGGGGCCGGCGCCCTACTCCTTTGAGCCACAGGAGCCACCCTTATTTTTCCTATTTTATTTATAGATGGGGTCTTGCTTATTGCTCAGCCTGGTCTTAAAATTCCTGACCTCAAGGAATCCTTCTGCCTTGACTTGACCTGCCAGAGTGCTATAGTGCCAGCCCTCAATTTGTTAAATATGCATACTATTTATTTATTTTTTTGAGACAATCTCATTATCACCCTATCACCCTGGGTTGAGTGCCATGGTTTCATAGTTTACAGCGATCTCAAACTTTTGGGTTCAAGCAATCCTCTTGCCGTAGGCTCCTAAGTAGCTGGGACTGTAGGTGCTTACCATTTTCTTGACTAGTAGAGATGGGGTCTCATTCTTGCTCAGGCTGGTCTCGTAACTCCTGAGCTCAAGCAATTCACCTACCTCGACCTCCCAGGTGCTAGGCTTAAAGGTATGAGCCACCACACCCAGCCACCTACCACTTTATATCATGCCTTTTTATTCCTGTTTTTGTAGCATTTTTTTCCATTGTAATACAAACTTATTATGTTCAGTGGCAAACACCCTATTAAGGATAGTATCTTTAAATAGTTGATATAAAAAGTATATATAATAAAATCTCCGTACAAAAATGGTTTAAAAATCGAATCATGAGATTTTCTTGACCAGTAGAAACAAAAAAATATAATGAAGTTATTTCTGGCATAAAGAAGAAACTAACATGGGCAGTGCCTATGGCTCAGTGGGCAGGATGCCTGCCCCATATACCGAGGGTGGTGGGTTCAAACCTGGCCCCAGCCAAACTGCAACAAAAAAAAATAGCTTGGCATTGTGGCAGACGCCTGTAGTCCCAGATCCTTGGGAGGCTGAGCCAAGAGAATCAACCTAAGCCCAGGAGTTGGAGGTTGCTATGGGCTGTGTGACACCACGGCACTCTACCCAGGGTGATAAAGTGAGACTCTTTCTCTACAAGAAAAAAAAAAAGAAGAAGAAGAAACTAACATCCTTTCTCCTTGCTTAAAATATCATTTCTATTATAGTCTTTATATTGTTCTGATGCCATCCATCTTTTAAAATTTTTTGTTGACAATTAAGAAATATTTAGATTTGGCCAGTCATGGTGGCTCACCCCTATATAATCCCAGCACTCTGGGAGGCCAAGATGAGAGAATCCCATGAGCTGAGGAGTTTGAGACCACCCTAAGCGAGACCCTGTCTCTACTTCAAATAGAAAAATTAGGCTTGATGCCTGTAGCTCAGAGGCTAGGGTGCCAGCCACATGCACTGGAGCTGGCAGGTTCAAACCCAACCCAGGCCTGCCAAACAACAATGACAATTACAACCAAAAAAAGAAAACAAAATAGCTGGGCATTGTGGCAGTAGTCCCAGCTACTTGGGAGGCTGAGGCAGGAGAATTGCTTAAGCCCAAAAGTTTGAGGTTGCTGTGAGCTGTGACGCCAAGGCACTCTATTAAGGACGACATAGTGAGACTCTGTCTCAAAAAAGAAAAAAAATTAGCTGGGCATAGTGACAGGCCCCAGCTACTCAGACGGCTAAGATAGATTACTTCAGTCCAGGCATTTGAGGTTTCTGTGAGCTAGGCTGAAGGTATGGTATGCTAGTCTGGGCAACAGAGTGAGACTCTGTCTAAGAAAAAAAAAAGGTCAGGGCGGTTCCTGTGCCTCAAAGAAGTAGGGTACCGGCCCCATATACCGGAGGTGGCAGGTTCAAACCCAGCCCCAGCCAAAAAAAAAAAAAAAAGGCAGCACTTGTGGTTCAGTGGGTAGGGTGCTGGCCCCATATACCAAGGGTGACAGGTTCAAACCCAGCCCTGGCCAAATTGCAACAAAAAAATAGCTGGGCATTGTGGCAGGCACCTGTAAATCCCAGCTACTCGGGAGGCTGAGGCAAGAGAATCACCTAAGCCCAGGAGTTGGAGGTTGCTGTGAGCTGTGTGACACCATGGCACTCTACCAAGGGCAATAAAGTAAGACTCTGTCCCTACAAAAAAAAGAAACATATTTGACTTTTACTTCCTTTTCTACTCTTTTTCACTGAAATGTCAGTACTTGTCTGGGATTTAGTTTTGCCCTGAAGTTATACCGGAATACCTGAGGCAAGAATGTAAAATATGCTTGGACAAACTAGATGATCATAGCACAAATAGTTAATCTGGCTTTATTATATTGGATGACTACCTCTCATTCATATGATTTAAACTTTGGTAAACTTTTTTCAAAGGTATTTGTCACCTAAATCTCAGTTTGGGTCAGCATCACAGTCTGAAGTTGTACAAGAAATCAGGAAAGACTCCATATCTAAGGTATGTTGATGCTGTTTATGGATTTCAATCTGTAGGTTTTCATGGAAGTGAAAATAAAGTGATGGCTTAATCTAAATTGGCATACGGAAGAAAAATACCACTAGGAAAGAATTGATATGCCTCGTTAGTAATGCTTAATAATGTATAGTGACAGTTCAGCTATGGTATCAGTGTAATTAGACATATATATGTATATCATGATTTGATGTTTTTCCCTGGTTTATTTGGTCTTTTTCTGTTTTCTACAGGAAATTGACAATAGTGGTGAGAAAAGTCCTACATGGCAAGACACAGAAGTTGAAGAAGATATGCCAACACTTTCCCCACAAATATGCCTTGAAAATCAAGAACAAAGTGCAAAATCTTCAATGGAATCACCTATGCCATGGTTGTGTGCCTATAGTTCAGAATGGTGCCTTGAAGGAAAAGTCGAAACAAGACCAAATAATCATGATAAAGAGTTGTGTGTCTTAAATCATGAGGGACCACAAACCAAAATTCCCTACTCAAAAGAAGCTGCAGGTAAGCCTTGTGGCAAAACAGAGAGTGGGTGCACTGTATCAGGTATGACACAGATAATTGGAAACAACACAGTCGAGACAAAAAATGAAGAGTCTCATCTGATCAGTTTGGATATTTCCAAAAGAAAAAACGAGGAATCTTTATTTAAAGCAGCTAAGGATCCATGCTTTTCTGGAAAAAGAAGGAAAATGTTCCCCAGATGTTCATCTGATCAAGAGGAAACAGAAATAAACTTCACCCAAAAACTGATAAATTGGGAGCATCTGCTTTTTGAAAGACATAAACAAGAAGAACAGGACAGATTATTGGCATTACAGCTTCAAAAAGAGGTAGATAAAGAACAAATGACGCCAAACCGGCAGAAAGGATCCCCTGATGAATATCCATTACGGTCTACACCCTCACCTTCAGACAAATTGCTAAACAGACAGAGGAAGAATCCCAAAGATAGGAGCTTCACAAGACAAAGTGACACAGAGCGTTCAAAACCACGGAGAGGCTCAAAAGATGAAAACTGGCAGTCGTCTTTGAAGATCCAGTTGAGGCATTCCATTAATGGGAGAAAGAGGCCAAATTCTACTAGAAATAATAGTAAGGTACCTAAAAGTGCTCATTCCCTACAGTCCCGGAATTCACAGAAAAGTATTTTTCAAATGTTTCAGAGATGTTCAAAGTAATGCACGAGTAAAGGGAGTGTTTTGTGATCTAGTAAGGCCAGATTGTGAAGCTCTCATTTCTATCGTAGAATATGTATAAACTTGTTATTATTCTGCTTTGTAGTCACACCCATATCTTTAATTAAAGGACTATGTGATTATCAGGGAAGAATGCACAAATGTGTTTTTGCAGAGCTCAGTGATGAGCAAGTGTCTCTCTATTGTTCGATTGTTAATAACTGTGATACACTAAGTTTTACAGTCCTTATGGATGTGAAAATGCCTTGGCCAACACCAAGAAATTTTCAAGTGCCATTGTATTTCCCAAAAATGCATGTTTTATGGCCTTTGCTGGCTTTTTTGTCATGACTAGTAATCAAAGCAATGTTAAACTATTCCAAGTAATTAAGGAATCCATGCAGAGTTTAAAGTGTAAGTTTTCTTGCTATTTTCCCATCTATCTCCAGAGTATGTGAAATGTATCTTCTGTATCACTAAAAGAATCTAATTTCTAGCTCCAGTTTAAGATATAAGCATTATAGCATGTCTGTTGATTTTTTTTTTTAAGACAGTCTCTATGTCACCCTCAGAATGCTGTGGCATCACAGCTCACAGCAACCTCCAACTCTTTGGCTTAAGCAATTCTCTTGCCTCAGCTTCCCAAGTAGCTGGGACTACAGGTTCCTGCCATAACACCTGGCTATTTTTTTTTTGTTGCAGTTGTTTAGCTGGCCCAGGCTGGGTTCGAACCCACCAGCCTCGGTGTATGTGGTTGGCGCCGTAACCACTGCTATGGGCCCCAAGCCATGTCTGTGGATTTTTAAATGAATTAAGATCAATGTTAAAGCTGGGCACAGTGGCTCATGCCTGTTGTAATCCTGGCACTCTGGAAGGAGAAGTGGGTGGATTGCCTGAGTTCGCAGGTTCAAGACCAGCCTGAGCAAGATTGAGACTCTGTCTCTAGTAAATAACAAGGCATTGTGGTAGCTGCCTATGGTACCAGCTACTCAGGAGGCTGAGACAAGCCCAATTCTTGGGCTGAGAATCGCTTGAGTCCAAAAATTTGAAGTTGCTATGAGCTGTGACACCATGGCACTCTTAACAAGGTGCCACGAAGTGAAACTCTGTCTCCAAAAAAAAAAAAAAAAAATCAATGTTAAATCAGAAAATCAGTTTTCTAGAAAATTTGGAATTAGTTGACAGAAAGGAAACTTAGACTCTTTACATAAAATGAGTTAAGAGTTGGGATGAGACTGGATGGGATAAATTGACAATTTGGGAGATTTGGAACTGAATGAGTCAGGAGTAAGCAGAAACTGGGTCTGGAATTAAGTAGCAGGTGCAATTCAGCAGAACATTCTCCCTTGTCTATTTGCTAAGTTACACAGATCATTTTGGTTTTACAGCTTTTCACATTGGGGTATCTGGTGTCAAAATCAAAATTAGTTACTAAATTACCTGAATTTTTGGGAATTCACATTTCTGTTAATCTGCTATTTCAGAAAAAATGGGAGTTTAGGAGAATTATGATATCATAATATCTTATGTTGTAGAATCTGAAACGTAACCATGTGTTTATTTTCTTATTTCTATGGATATTAGCTTTTTTTTTTCTTTTGCAGTTTTTTGCCAGAGCTGGGTTTAAACCCGCCACCTCTGGCATATGGGTCTGGCGCCCTACTCCTTTTAGCCACAGGCGCTGCCTGGATGTTGGCTTTTATATGTGTTTATGGACAGAAAGAATGACACTTGGGATTTGCCCTTCTTACCCCTAAAAGTTAAATCAGGATTTTGGTTTCATTTTGTGAAAAATAATTTAAGAGATTATTGTTGTTCTATTTCATAAATATAAATAATTGTTAACAAACAATAGTATTTTTTTGTTTGTTTATTTTAGAAACAGAGTCTCATTGTATTGCCCTCGGTAGAATGCTGTGTCGTCACAGCTCGTCACAGCTCGTAGCAACCTCTAATTCCTGGGCTTAGGCGATTCTCTTGCCTTAGCCTCCCAAGTAGCAGGGACTACAGGCACCTGCCACAATGCCCAGCCATTTTCTTGCTGCAGTTTGGCTAGGGCCTGGTTCGAACCAGGGTATATGGGGCCGGCACCCTACCCACTGAGCCACAGGCGCCACCCAACAAACAATAGTTTTAACAGCTTTTCTGCTGGTGTCTAGTCTTTCGTTCTTTTTATATAAAAAATGATAAAATTATCAATATTTTTATGTCATTAAGGTTTTCCCCCCCAAAATTTGTAATTGAAATTCTTTTAGTCTTTGCATACTTGATGGTATCTATGTCAATATTAATTGGGTAGTTATGAATAGAAATCTGATGCTAATTAAAATTTAGTCTGCCCTTTTTCAAAAAAAGTGATTACCTTCTGAGTAGTGATTGTAATGAAGTGACATATGGTTAGAAACTGACCAAATATGTCTAAAATGGACTAAAATCTACCCTCTCACCAAACCATTAGTTTTCTAAGAGCAATTTCACTTAATGTTATGAGTCAGAAAATGTTGGAGCTCCTTAAATTAAAACTCACCTAATTAAATTTTTTGGTTATAGTCCATGACCAAAAAGCAGGGAAAATAGCCTATAGTGTGATGTACTTAGGATTTATATATTTAACCACTTATTTGTCTGTGAAGAAGTCTTCCTGACCAAAGGTGGTTTTAAGGTCAATTTTAATTTCAATTTTAGTCTTTCTGCTATTCCTACCATGGATGCCTTTTTTGTCAGAGACTAATAAATGTTCTGTGACAGTCATTAGAATGTACACAAATGTACTGCCGCTTCTTTTTGTGGAAAGGATATAAGAATGCTTAATTTCTTGAGGATTGCTAAAGGTGTGCAGAGGTTGAGAATCTGAAAATTAAAATGATCATCAAAAATAAAAATTGACTTATGTATATTTTACCATAATTTAAAAATAAATAAAAATTTTAGAAATTCTATGATCTACATAAAAATTTAAAGTTCTGTGTAACACAAACTGGCATCAAGGAAAGTTGAAGGACATGGCAATCTCGTGGATGAAATAGTTGCAATTTATGATAAAGCACTAATTCCTTTATGTAAAGTGTATGACAGTTCATTAATAAAGAAAGAAAAAAGACCAACTCAGAAAATTAGAGAAGTTGGCCAGGTGAGTGCCTCATACCTGTAATCCTAGCACTTTGGGAGGCCAAGGCAGGAGGATTGCTTGAGCTCAGGAGTTTGAGACCAGCCTGAGTAAGAATGAAACCTTGTTTCTACTAAAAATGAAAAACTGAGGCAAGAGGATTGCTTGAGGTTGCTATGAGCTTTGACAGCACGGTACTCTACCAAGGGCAACAAAGCGAGACTCTGTCTCAAGAAAAGAAAAAATTAAAAAAATTATTTTTAACAAAGGAAATATAAATGACTCTTAAACATGTGAACAGGTACATAGCATCATCACTTACACTAATTATGTTTTGCCATCCTTCACATTACTAAAGGTAACAGTGCTGTGATTGCATTAATGTACACAGCTATGACTTAATAAAAAAAAAAGATGACAGTGGATTTTTGTTTTCTTGTTTGTGTATGTGTGTGTGTGGTATGTTTGTTTTTTGAGACAAAGTCTCAAGCCATCACCCTGGATAGAGGCCTGTGGCATTACAGCTCACAGCAACCTCCAACTCTTGGGCTTAAGTGATTCTCTTGCCTCAGCCTCCCAAGTAGCTGGGACTACAGGCGCCTGCCACAATGCCTGGCTATTTTTTTGTTGCAGTTGTCGTTTAAGTTGGCCTGGGCTGGGTTTGAACCCACCAACCCCACCTTACCCACTGAGCTATGGGTGCTGCCACGTAGTATGGATTTTTCATGTTGGCAAGAGTGTGGGGGTGTAGGCATTCTTATAAGCTGCCTAGTATGAATAGATTTGAAAACACCCTGTGGAGATAAACTCGGCTTTTCTATCTTTAGGAATTTCATAAAGCTGTCTTCACATGTATGCAAGATAGCATGTATGAACAGTTTGTTATGGCATTATTTTTAATAACAGGCTTAGAAACAATCTCTTACTGCCCATAAATAAACACTAAATAAATGGAATACTGTACAGCAGGTAAAAAGACACCGATGAAAACTGTCAGATACAGAGTTAAAAACATGTTGAGCCAGCCACACTTCACTGTACCAAGATAGGTGGCTCTTGCAGCCTTTTTAAATTTTAGAAATTACAATTCAAGAAAGCTTTTTCAGCATGAAAGCAAATAACATCGTGAATTTTTTACTTATTTGGCAAGTCAAAAACTCAGACTTTCTGGATAGGACTATAACACACCCACATTCCTTTGAAGACTAAAAAAGCCAGATAAAAACGTGGCTCGGCACGGAGGCTCATGCCTGTAATCGTAGCACTCTCAGAGGACAGTCAAGCGGTGGATTGCTTGAGCTCCAGAGTTTGAAACCATCCTGAGCTAGAGTGAGACCCTGTCTCTACTTATAAAAACGAAAAAAAGAATAGGAAAAGAAAACTAGTCGGCATCGTGGCAGATACCTTTAGTTGCAGCTACTCAGGAGGCTGAGGCATGAAGATTGCTTGAGCTCAAGAATTTGAGGTTAACTGAGCTATGATGACACGAGGGCAACAGAGTGAGACAAAAAAAAGGCCGGGTGTGGTGGCTTATGCCTGTAATTCCAGCATTTGGGAGGCTGAGGCCCGTGGATTGCCTGAGCTCTCAAGTTTGAAAACAACCTGAGCAGGAGTGAGACCTCTTCTCTAAAAAAAAAAAAAAATAGGCTCTGTGGCAGGTGCCTGTAGTCCCCGCTACTTGAGAGGCTAAGGCAAGGGAATCACTTGAACCCCAGAGTTTTGAAATTGGTGTGAGCTACAATGTCATAGCACTCTACCAGGGGTGACCAAGTGAGACTGTCTCAAAGAAGAAGAAAAAAAAGGGCAGTACCTGTGGCTCAAAGTAGGGTGCTGGCCCCATATACCGGAGGTGGTGGGTTCAAACCCAGACCCAGCCAAAAAAACTGCGAAAAAAAATATTGCCCACTTAAAAGCATTAGTTGGTTCGGCACCCATAGCTCAGTGGTTAGGGCATTGGCCACATGCACCAGGACTGGCAGGTTCAAACCTGGCCCAGACCTGCTAAACAACAACAAAAAAAAAAATAGCTAGGCTCGGCTCCTATAGCTCAACCGGCTAAGGCACCAGCCATGTACACCTAAGGTGGCGGGTTCGAATCCCCAGCCTGGACCCACCAAACAACAATGACGGCTGCAACCAAAAAATAGCCGGGCGTTGTGGCTGGCGCCTGTGGTCCCAGCTACTTGGGAGGCGAAGGCAAGAGACTTGCTTGAGCCCAGGAGTTGGAGGTTGCTGTGAGCTGTAATGCCACGGCACTCTACCCAGGGGGACAGCTTGAGGCTCTGTCTCAAAAAAAAAAAAATAGCTAGGCATTGTGGTGGGCACCTGTAGTCCCAGCTACTTGGGTGGCTAAGGCAAGAGAATCACTTAAGCCCAAGAATTGGAGGTTGCTGTGAGCTGTGACACCCCAGTACTCTACCAAAGACGACATAATGAGACTCTGGCTAAAAAAAAAAAAAAAAAATTAGTGATCTACTAAAACAATGAGTACTAAAAGGGTTACAATTTAGAGAGAGGAGACAAACAGATGTGAACTCACGTTTGCAACCTTCTTCCCTGCATGAGCCTACTTTTTTTTTTTTGAGACAGGAAAAAAGTAGAGTAGAACTCTACTCTGGGTACAGTTCCATGGCATCATCATAGTTCACAGCAACCTCAATCTTGGGCCCAAGAAATCCTCATGCCTCAGCTTCCGGAGTAGCTGGGATTATAGGCATCCACTACAATGCCTGACTAGTTTTTTGGGTTTTGGGGTTTTTTTTCTATTTTTAGTAGAGACACAGAGTCTCACTCTTACTCAGGCTGGTCTCAAACTCCTGAGCTCAGGCATTCCACCTGCCTTGGCCTTCCAGAGTGCTAGGATTACAGGCATGAGCCACTGTTCTGTCTGGGTAAGACAGCAATCAAGGCTACTAATGATGAACAAAGAAGCTGGCAGAGCTCTTAGACATCTGAGGCTGGAGAGACAATGTTAAGAGATTTGAGGGTCATAAACTGTGTAACTAGTATTCTCATCAAAATAACTGCAGAGTTTTGAAAGTGCCCAGAGCAGAGGCTAAAAACTAGGCTGAAAAGGACAGAGGACTTGTCATCAAATTTGCGTAGTGCTGCCGGGCATGGTGGCTCATGCCAGTAATCCTAGCACTCTGGGAGGCCAAGGTGGGTGGATTGCCTGAGCTCATGGGTTCAAGACCAGCCTGAGGGAGAGCAAGAGCCCGTCTCTAAAAATAGCTGGCATTGGGCGGCACCTGTGGCTCAGGGAGTAGGGTGCTGGTCGCATATACTGAGGGTAGCAGGTTCAAATATGGCCCTGGCCAAACTGCAACTAAAAATAGCCAGGCGTTGTGGCAGGCACCTGTAGTTCCAGCTACTCGGGAGGCTGAGGCAAGAGAATCGCCTAAGCCCAAGAGCTGGAGGTTGCTATGAGCTATGACACCATAGCACTCTACCAAGGGCGATAAAGTGAAACTCTGTCTCTTTAAAATATATATATATATATAGCTGGCATTGTGACAGGTGCCTGTAGTCCCAGCTACTTGGGAGGCTGAGGCAAGAGAATCACTTGAGCCCTAGAGTTTGAGGTTGCTGTGAGCAACACTCTACCAGGGGTAACAAAGTGAGACTCTGTCTCAAAAAAAAAAAAAAAAAATGTGAAGTGCTGATGAATCAGAAGATTAGAATCCAGGACCTTTCAGGAGAAGGCACCCTATTGTACATGCCAGGGTCTCAACTGAAAGCTCAAAAGAGGAGTCTGCAGGGTGGCACCCATAGCTCAGTGGGTAGGGCGTGGGCCACATACAGCAGTGCAGGTTGGAACCTGGCCTGGGCCTGCTAAAACAACTGACAACTGCAACGACAAAAAAATATCTGGGCATTGTGGTGGGTGCCTGTAGTCCCAGCTACTTGGGAGGCTGAGGCAAGAGAATCACTTAAGCCCTGGAGTCTGTTGTTGTGACGCCACTCTGTCTCCAAAAAAAAAAAGAAAAGAAAAGAAAAGAAACAAATGAGAGTCTGCAGACTACCCCCAGAGCCAAATCTGACCTACGTGTCTATATTTATAGGGCCTATGAGCCAAGAATGGTCATGAATGGCTTTTAAGTTATTTGGTTATTTCACAAGCATTTATTCTACAAGGAATTGAACAGTAAGAATAGTAACTTCTTGGCCAAGTGCAATGGCTCATCCCTATAACCCTAGCACTCTAGAAGGCTGAGGTGGGTGGATTGTTTGAGCTAATGGGTTCAAGACCAGCCTGAGCAAAAGCAAGACCCCATCTCTACTAAAAACAGGAAAACGGAGGCAAGAGGACTGCTTAAGCCCAAGAATTGGGGGTTGCGTGAGCTATCATACTAAGGTACTCTACTCAGGGCAATAGCTTGAGACTCTGCTACAAAGAAAAAAAACAAAGACCAGTGACTTCTATTACTTCTGGTAAAGAGGAAGTTACTATTCTTTTTTTTGGGGGGGGGGAGGGTGAGGCTCCTATTTCCCAAACTAAAGTAGTAACATTGTAGTTTACTGCAACCTCAAACTCTAGGGCTCAAGCAAACCTGCCTCAGCCTCCTAAGTAGCTGGGACTACAGGCATGCACTATCATGCCTGGTTAATTGTTTTTATTTTTATGTTTTGTGGAGACAGATTTTTTTTTTAATCATTGGAAACAGAGTCTCACTCAGTTTCCCTGGGGTTGGGTGTCATAGTATCACAGCTCATAGCAACCTCAAACTCCGGGAATCAAGCTATGAGGATCTTGTCTCATCCTCTGAGTAGCTGGGACTATAGGTGCCCTCCACAACCCCTGGCTAGTTTTTCTATTTTTAGTAGAGACGAGGTCTTGCTTTGCTCAGACTGGTCTCAAACTCCTGAGCCCAAGCTTTCCACTTGCCTGAGGCTTCCAGAGTGCTAGGATTACAGGCATGTGCTACTGTGCCTGGCCAATAAGCATAAAAACTTTTATGTGAATTTGAGATTATCACAAGACATGTAGTGCAGGAGGGAAGAAAGAAAATTCCCTTCTTTGTCTCTACCCCCTTAATTTGAAATCATAATGTAACCATTCGAGAGACTGTGAAGAGTTAAGGGGGCTAAAGTATAGAATATCTGGCACAGGCTGACAAAAATGATCTTTAATTGACAGTTCCTCTTTGCTATTTTGTACCCCTAATACTGGACAAGGTGGCACCAAGACCGGCCACCTTGTCCCCGGACCTGTTGCTACTGCGAGGAATGGAGGAATTTGGCTGGACAGGAGTGGGGGAAGACACTGGCGCGGTGCTGTCTCCTCATGCTGACTTCTGGCAATTCCTCCAGTGCATCCCTGATTGGTCTCTTTTCAAAACCTGCTCCTGATTGGTCCATTTTCAGGACCTAAAAGCTCTTTGGACAATTGCCCCTATATAAGCCCCTAAGCAGAGAGCCCAATTCAGACCTCCAGAGAGAGCAGGAGAGCAAGGAGTTTGGTTCCTGGTAAAAGCTGTAACACTATCTTACTACTGATCCTGCTCTGCAAGGAGGTTTGGTTCCTGGTGAAAGCTGTAACACTATCTTACTGCTGATCCTGCTCTGTAAAGAGGTTTGGTTCCTTGTGAGAGCTGTAACACTTGTATTATAAAACCTATCTTACTGCTGATCCTGCTCTGCAAGGAGGTTTGGTTCTTTGTGAGAGCTGTAACACTTGTTAAATAAAACCTAACCTACTGCTGATCCTATGGTCTGTCGCTTCATTCTTCAAACCGCCAAGACCAAGAGCCTGGAAATCCAGTATCAAAATCCAGTATCACCCCTACTGTTCCATCAGTCCCACTTTTTGAAATGTCTCACTTTTTGGAGTCATCTCATGACTTCGTACTCCCTTAAGTTTCTAGATGCAACAGCCAATAAATCTCAATTATCTTCTCTCTGCTGATGGAAGACTCCACTTACCACTTCCCTGCCAGATACAACCACAGCTTTCAGGTCACAAGAGATCTTGCCTCTATTGAAAGCCAGTTTTCAGAAATACCTGTGACTTGCTCAAGTTCTTATACTCGAGATATATATATATATATATGTGTGTGTGTGTGTGTGTGTGTGTATACATATATATATATGATATGGATTAAAGGTTTGGAAAACAGACTCTAAAAACTAAGATATGAAAGAGACTGGGGGGTTGAGCCAGTACTGTGTAATTACCCATTTCTTTTTCCTGTGTAAGGTTTGTAATATACAATCATAACTTTAAATTTTGAGTCTGTGTTTTCCAGAATATTTTGCCTTGTCTTGCTAGGACTTGGAGCAACATGGACCCTGAGGTCAGTGGGTATGTGTGTGTATGTTTGGTGGGGCGTATCCAGGTCTTTCTCTTGGCTTTATAGTTCTCTTCAATTTGGCTTTGCTTTCATTGTGGGACCACGTACTACAATAAAGCTTAAAACTTCAGATCAGAAGACTCTTAGTTGAGGATCATACACTGAGTCTGATGGTCCACCATTTGTATCACTCCTCTCCATCTCCTAAGACCCATAAAAGTTGGATTGTCTCTTTTTTACTTCAGGTTAGACTGACGATGGACTTTCCTAAGTCCCAGAATCAGGAGAGCTCTGCCCCCTGCACAGTTAAATACTAAGTAAATGTTGGTTATACTGTGTTGATTGATTAGAGTCCAGTTAAGAAAATAAAACCACAATAACTATTTCATAGAGAGTATTCAGAGTAGGGAATTGGTCATACATTGGATGGAGCAAAAGGCAACACTAAAATGACTCTAAGATTAGCTGGTCAGTCAGAAGCACAGGTGCCAGTTAGTAGTCAGTACTGCATGTAAAAGGGGGCGCAGTCTTATTCTGCTGAGCCCTTAACCTGTGTGATCAGATACTATCTTCTCAAGATAGTGTGAGGATTAAGTGAAAGTTTAGGATTCCCAGGTGGGAGTGTCTGGGAACTGGTCACTATGCTCTAAGATATAACTACAGGAAGTGGGTACCACCTTCGTGGCTGAGAAACAAAAGGGAAGGGTTTGGGTTTCTAGAATATAGGAACCCAGGGTGTAGGGGAGGGTAGACCCTGCAGACTTAAGTGTGCAGACATCTAAGGGGGAAATAACCTCCCAGCTGCTGCTCCTACCTCTGAAATGGCCCAAAGAGTCTACTTCTGGAAGAGTTCAAAGAATTTGGAGACTGTAGTCAACTACCCCTGCTGCTGGGGCAACACACACAAGAAGAGAAAGAAGCCGCCATTTCCCTTTCCTTCCCAATTTTTTAGTTTTTTTTTTTCTTTCTTTTTTTTAAAAAGACAAGACCTTGCTTTGTCACCAGGCATACAGTGCAGTAGGGGGTCAACACAGCTCATTACAACCTCAAACTCCTGGGCTCAAATAACCTTCCTGCCTAAGGCTTCCAAGTAGCTGGGACTACAGGTGTTTGTCACTATTGCTGGCTGATTTTTTCTATTTTTTTGTAGAGATGTGGGGTCTTCCTCTTGCTCAACCTGGTCTCAAAGTCTTGGCGCCTAGCAGTTCTTTCATTTTGGCCTCCCCAAATGCAAGAATCACTGGCATGGACCACCGTGCCTGCCCTGTACTTCTTATCAATAGAATGCATAGGAAGACAACTGTCAAAGGGGTCTAAGAAAATTTTTTTATGTCATAAAGGTTAGAATGGCAGATGTGGAGCTAAAAGAAAAGAGGGGGAAAGAAAACATAGAGATGTTTGCTTTAACAAATTCTGGGACTAAGGGGTTTTGAAATGTCTAAGATGAAAACCTATAAACCTCCTGTCTTGACAACATGAAGAAGTATGTACAGGGAAATGATGCTTATTCACAAATTTCTGTGAGAGATAAAGCCTGATTAAGATCTGTGGAAGATAGCTCGGCGCCTGTGGCTCAAGTGGCTAAGGCGCCAGCCACATACACCTAAGGTGGCGGGTTCAAATCCAGCCCAGACCTGCCAAACAACAGTGACGGCTGCAACCAAAAAATAGCCGGGCATTGTGGTGGGTGCCTGTGGTCCCAGCTACTTGGGAGGCTGAGGCAGAAGACTCGTTTAATTAAGCCCAGGAGTTGGAGGTTGCTGTGAGCTGTGATGCCACAGCCCTCTATCCAGGGGAACAGCTTGAGGCTCTGTCTCAAAAAAAAAAAAAAAAAAAAAAAAAAGATCTCTCTGGAAGAGACTTTGCACGGTAGCTCATGCTTATAATCCTAGTATTGTAGGAGGCCCAGGCAGGTGGATCCCTTGAGCTTAGGAGTTTGAGACCAGCCTGAGGAAGAGTGAGACCCCAGGGCCACACCTGTGGCTCAAGGAGTAGGGTGCTGGCCCCATATACTGGAGGTGGCAGGTTCAAACCCAGCCCTGGCCCCCCCAAAAAAGGGTGAGACCCCATCTCTAAAAATAGCCGGGCCTGTGGTGCACACCTATAGTCCTAGCTACTTGGGAGGCTGAAGCAAGAGGATCACTTGAGCTGGAGTTTGAGGTTGCTTGAGGTATGACCCCACAGCACTCTACCAGGTGAGGTGAAGGTAGCTTGGTGACTGTAGCTCAGTGGCTAAGGCACCAGCCAAATGCATCAGGGTTGGCAGGTTCAAACCCAGACTGGGCCAGCCAAACAACAATGGCAACTACAACTAAAAAATAGCTGGGTGTTGTGGTGGGTACCTGTAGTCCCAGCTACTGGGGAGGCTGAAGCAAGAGAATCGCTTAAGCCCAAGAATTGGAGGGGTTGCTGTGAGCTGTGATGCCATGGCACTCTACTGAGGGCGATATAGTGAAACTGTCTCAAAAAAAAAAAAATGGAAAGAAGGGAATACTTTTAAACTGTGGGTGGGACTGCAAACTAATACAGCCTCTTTGGAAAGAAATATGGAGAATTCTCAAAGAACTCAAAATAGATCTTTCATTTGATCCCATAATCCCATTACTAGGCATCTCGCTACTGAGAAGGAAAAAAAGCATTTTATCATAAGGACATTTGCACTGGATTAGTTTTTTTGTTTGTTTGTTTTGAAATAAGAGTCTCACTTTGTCACCCTCAGTAGAGTGTAATGATGTCATAGCTCACAGCAACCTCAAACTCTTGGGTTCAAGTGATTCTCTTGCCTCAGCCTCCCCAGTAGCTGGGACTGCAGGTGACCACCACAACGCTTGGCTAATTTTAGAGGCAGGGTCTTGCTCTTGCTTAGGCTGGTCTCGAACCTGTGAGCTCAGGCAGTCACCAGCCTCGGCCTCTCAGAGTGCTAGCATTACAGTTGTGAGCCACGGCACCTGGCCTGTAGTAGATTGTTTATTGCAACTTAATTTACAATTGCCAAGATGTGGAAACAACCTAAATGCCCATCAACCCAGGAATGGATTGATAAACTGTGGCATATCTTTTATCATATATTTATTTATTTATTATATTTATTATTTTTTTATTTTTTTGTAGAGACAGAGTCTTACTTTATCACCCTCGGTACAGTCACACTGCTCACAGCAATCTCCAACTCCTGGGCTTAGGTGATTCTCTTGCCTCAGCCTCCCAATAGCTAGGACCACAGGCACTTGCCACAATGCCCAGCTATTTTTGGTTGCAGTTTGGCTGGGGCCAGGTTTGAACCTGCCACTCTTGGTATTTGGGGCCGGTGCCCTACCCACTGAGCACGGGCATCACTCTCTGATTTATTTATTAACACAAATAAAATGCACCATTGTGGCCAAAAAATAAAACAATGTATTATCATCTGTAATGAAAAGATAACAATTTTTATTTATTTTTCTGTTTATTATAATTTGACATTTAATGAGATCTGAGCCTGACCTTTTTTTATATCTTTGCAAGGGTGAATTTTGGACAGGCATACTCTTTTTTTTTTTTTTTTTAAGACAGAGTCTCACTATCTCACCCTAGTTAGAGTGTCATGTCATCATATTCACAGCAACCTCAAACTCTTGGGCCCAAGTGATCCTCTTGCCTCAGCCTCTTGAGTAGCTGAGACTATAGGTGCTGCCATGACACCCATCTATGTTGTTGAATATTTTCATTGTAATCCTCTGACGTTTCTTATTTGTGTTAACTTTTCCTCTTCTATAATACTTAATTTTACTGACATACACACACTTAAATCTGGATCTCTCAACCACACACACTCTGGATCTCTCAACCAATCCAGAGATGTTATGATAAGTGTATGTGTAGGAAAATATTTTTCAAAACTTGCATACAATAAATCTAAAGTTTATAAGATTTGTTCAGTAAGATTTTTATCCAGCTTACACCTTTCCACTAGTTCGAACATTTCTACTCCATTTTCTTTTTTGTAGAGGCAGAGTCTTCCTCTATTGCCCTGGGTAGAGTGCTGTGGCATCACACCTCACAGCAACCTCCAACTCCTGGGTTTAGGCCATTCTCTTGCCTCAGCCTCCCGAGTAGCTGGGACTACAGGCACCCGCCACAATGCCTGGCTCATTTTTTTGTTGCAGTTTGGTTGGGGCCAGGTTTGAACCCGCCACCCTTGGTGTATGGGGCCAGCATCCTACCCACTGAGCCATAGGCACCGCCCTTCTTTATCTTTTTTTTTGTAAGAGTCTCACTATGTCTCCCTAGGTAAAGTGCTGTGACGTCTCAGCTCACAGCAAACTCAAACTCTTGGGCTTAAGCAATTCTCTTGCTTTAGCCTCCCAAGTAGCTGGGACTACAGGTGCCTGCCCCAACGCCCAGCTGTTTTTGTTGTTGTTGTTGCATTTACTTAGCTGGCAGGCGTATGTGGTGCCTTGGTGTATGTGGCCGGCACCAAAACCACTATACTACAGGTGCCAAGCCTCCACTCCATTTTCTCTTTTAATTCTTTCCTTCCAGAACAATAATTTTTCTCTGAAAAATTTTTATACATAAAATTATGTAAAATTTTTACACATAAAATTTTACAAATTATACATAATGTTATGTGTAAATGAGAATATTTTCATGATTTCCCTGAATACTCATTAAGAGTATTGAAACACTGAAATAGGGTCGGCACTTGTGGCTTAAGTGGCTAAGGCGCCAGCCACATACACCTAAGGTGGCAGGTTCAAATCCAGCCCGGGCCTGCCAAACAACAATGACAGCTGCAACCAAAAAATAGC
>NW_003852455.1:425161-431739 GCF_000181295.1 Otolemur garnettii | reverse complement strand
GGCGCCTGTGGTCCCAGGTACTTGGGAGGCAGAGGCAGGAGACTCACTTGAGACCAGGAGTTGGAGGTTGCTGTGAGCTGTGATGTTATGGCACTCTACCCAGGGGGATAGCTTGAGGCTCTGTCTCAAAAAAAAGAAACACTGAAATAAATCTGCAAAAAATGTAACTTTATTATGCCAAACCTCATCACTAATTAAATCACCTAATTTAGGCTGGGTGAGGTGGCTCATGCCTGTAATCATGCCACTAGGCCTGTCCAGAAATACAAGGGTTTTTTTTGTTTTTTTTTTTTTTGAGACAGAGCCTCAAGCTGTCACCCTGGGTAGAGTGCTGTGGCATCACAGCTTACAGCAACCTTCAACTCCTGGGCTCAAGGGATTCTCCTGCCTCTGCCTCCCAAGTAGCTGGGACTACAGGTGCTGGTCACAACGCCCAGCTATTTTTTGGTTGAAGCCGTCGTTGTTTGGCATGCCTGGGCTGGATTCGAACCTGCCAGCTCCGGTGTATGTGGCTGGTGCTCTAGCCACTTGAGCCACAGGCGCCGAGCCCAGAAATACAAGTATTAATTAAACACACTTGGAAATTTTTTGAAACTATCTTTGGGAAGGTAATTGTGTCCAAGTATCTCACTATTTCAAATTTAGACAATGAGTATGATACCACATACTCAGTACAAGCTACACCTCCTTACTACTTGAGGCATAAGGAGGAATTGCTGAAGTCACACGGATGACTTCAGATGATTTTTTTTTCACTTCAGATAATTTCAACATATATATTGGTGTTCATCCGCAAATCCTTGTCAAATCGTGTCATCTGTGGACATGTTGAAAACCCTTATTTTTCAAGGCTACATCCCATCTACTTTAGAACTAAGCCAGTGTTCATTTATTATAACAAAACTTTCATGTATTACAATAATGATATACTTGTATAATCAATTTAAAGAAGCTTTAATTTTGATATGTACACATATAGTCCTTTGAACTTCTTTCAAAAATAATTTAATTGGGCTGCGCCCGTAGCTCAGTGGGTAGAGCTCTGGCTACATACACCCAGGCAGACGGGTTTGAACCTGGCCCAGGCCTGCTAGACAACAATGACAACTGCAACAAAAAAATAGCCAGGTGTTGTGGCGCCTGTAGTCCCAGCTACTCCGGAGGCTGAGGCAAAAGAATCACTTAAGGCCAACAGTTAGAGGTTGCTGTGACACCACGGCACTCTATCGAGGGTAACGTAGTGAGAGTGTCTTAAAAAAAAAAAAAAAAATGGGGCGGCGCCTGTGGCTCAAAGGAGTAGGACGCCAGCCCCATATGTCAGAGGTGGTGGGTTCAAACCCAACCCTGGCCAAAAACTGCAAAAAAAAAAAAAGAAAAAGAAAAAAGAAAAAATGATCTTGCAAAATTTTATTTATTTTATTTTATTTTTTTGAGACAGAGCCTCAAGCTGTCCCCCTGGGTAGAGTGCTGTGACATCACAGCTCACAGCAACCTCCAACTTCTAGGCTCAAGCGAGTCTCCTGCCTCCGCCTCCCAAGTAGCTGGGACCACAGGTGCCCGCCACAACGCCCAGCTATTTTTTGGTTGCAGCCGTCATTGTTGTTTGGTGGGCCCGGGCTGGATTCGTAGGGTATGTGGCTTAGGTGTATGTGGCTTGCGCCTTAGCCACTTGAGCTACAGGCACCGAGCCAAGATTTTCAACCTGCTGTGTTTGCAGTGCAGTTAGCAGTGATGAATGCCTGGTCTCAACCACGTCGCGGTGTCAAGTGAGAGCTAACGCAAATGCTCCAGAAGCTCAGGCAATGAGATCCCTGGATGTTCCCAGAGTCAGCGAGACAACTTATATCATTTACATCCATGGCATTTCAGAGAACTAAAATTTCATCTGCTGCTTCTAAGCATTCATGTGGGGTGAAACCACAGTACTGAAAGCGAACCCCTTCAGTCAAGCTGTTTATAAAATACTCAGTAGCTAACAAGGAGGGAAAGTCGATAGAAGAGCTCAGAAATCACAGATAATGCCAAGGCGGGAGAATGCATTAGACAGGACGGCAGACACAAGGAATAAAGAAACGAATTGCTTGGGTTAAAACTCTCCCCAGCAGAGAACACAGGGACTTGATATGTTTCTAAGACAAAGTGATAAACTAAAATGTCCAGATGGCAAGAAGAGATGAGAGGTTGTTTCCTAAAGCAGGAAATGAAATATTCTTGGAGAACAAAAGGGAAAAAAGCAGGGATCTTCTTTTATTTTATAGTTGTCCTCTCTCCTATAGGATTTGTAGGCACTAATATGACACAAATAAGATGAAACTCATGTCTAGAGGGTAGAACAGAATTTTTTTTTTTTAAAAAAACAGTTTATTTATTTATTTTTTGCAGTTTTTGGCTGGGGCCAGGTTTGAACCCACTAGGTCTGGTATATGGGACCAGTGCCCTACTCCTTGAGCCACAGGCACCACCCTGGTAGAACAGAAAATTAACTGGGGTTGTAAAAATCATCTCTCAAAGAAAGGGTAAGAGAAAGCAGCCCATGGGGACCTTGCCTGTGATGAGTGTTTCTGGGTTGATCTAGGAAGGAACAGAGCAGTTTTATGGAGCCTAATTCCCGTGGATCTTGAGATGTTATTTCCAGAATTCATGGCTTAGAAACTTTTCAAAATCCATAGCAATTATTTCTTACTTCAGATATATCTTGGCGTCTCCTTCTGAGGGCACAACTCAACCATTATCTGTGATTGTAACCACAGGTGTCAGGTCAATCGAGAATAAAATTTGCATTATTCTTAGCAGAAAAAAAAAAGTAGTTGAAGATGTCAATTCCCTGTGTTGCATTCACAAGAGCATCCAGAATGAGTAGCTCTTTGTATCAAAGAAAATGTTCTGTTATATCAGGCATGGTGGCTCGTGCCTGTAATCCCAGCACTCTGGGAGTCCAAGGCGGGTTAATTGCCTGAGCTCACAGGTTCAAAACCAGCCTGAGCAAGAGCAAGACGCCGTCTTTAAAAATAGCTAGGTGTAGGGAGGGGGATTGGAGGGAAAAAAAAAAAAAAGGAAAAAAAAAAAGAAAAAAAATAGCTAGGTATAGCAGGTACCTATAGTCTCAGCTACTTGGGAAGCTGAGGCAAGAGAATCACTTGAGCCCAAGAGTTTGAAGTTGCTGTGAACTATGATGCCATGCACTCTACCAAGGGTAAGAAAGTGAGACTTTGTCTCAAAAAAAAAAAAAAAAGAAAAAGAAAAAGAAACAGTCTTGAAGGCTGAGGCGGGTGGATTCCTTGACCTCACAAGTTCAAGACCAGCCTGAGCAAAAATGAGACTGCCCCCCAATCGGTCTCTACCAGGAATAGAAAAACTGAGGCAAGAGGATTGCTTGAGTCAGAGTTGGAGGTTGCTGTGAGCTATGACACCACAGTGCTCTACCCCGGGTGACAGCTTGAGACTCTCTCAAAAAAAAAAAAAAACTTCTATTATTACCCAAATGAAGTATAAAACCTGTGCTTTGTCAGTAGTATCGGTTGATTCATCCAAAGCCAAAGCAATCAAATACTATCTATTTTCAGTTTGAAGTATTGCATAGAGTTGTTCTGTTAAATTGAAGCCTAATTCATGCTGCCGATCAGTTATGGCTCTCCCTGAAAGAGGCAGTTGTTTGTACTTTGAAACATTATTGGTGTCTAAGCATCCTACAACTTCGACAATGCATTCTTTCACAATTTGTGTATTACTGAATAGTTTCCTTTTTCCTCTGAGTATGTGAACTACTTTACAAGTTGCTTCAGTGACATTGTTTCCAGGTCTTATTGCTGCTTGAAAGAATTGTCTTTGCTTTTGCTTTTCATCTTTTAATTTCTGCAATACAACCTTTTTTTTATTTTCCTGAGACAGCCTCACTCTGTCGCCCTCGGTGGAGTGCTGTGCATCACAGCTCACAGCAACCTCAAACTCCAAGTAGCTGGGACTATAGGCACCCACCACAATTTCTGGCTACTTTTTGATTGCTGTTGTCATTGTCGTTTAGCAAGCACAGGCTGGGTTCATACCTACCTTGCCTGCCTTGGTGTATGTGACCGGCACTTTATCCACTGAGCTACAGGTGCCACCTGCAATACAACCTTTTGTACCCCTCTCTCCAATTTAAAATACCTGTGTATTTGTGGTCCTTCTACATGTTATAATGCTGATGAGCATTGAATTTCTTTAATGTTGATATTGCACTATCACAAAGCAAACAAATCATCTCATCTTCAGCAGAAGATAATATTGCGATTCCTGATCCTCATTAAAACTATTTTCTTCAACATTCTCTTGGTTTTCTTTGACATCATTTGCTGTTAAGCAGCCAGAATTAAAAAATATTGTTGAACTGTACAACTATTTGCAAATTCCACTTCAAACAGAAACATAGTGCACCATTTTCAAAAGCTGATAATAGACCCTCATAAACTCCTGCCATCCAGTCTCCTTTGGTAGTGGTGCCAATCAGGCAGGGGAAATTAAAACTTAAATCATGAGCGCAGAAGCCATCAATTTAGCCCTTATGTCTTACTAATAATGTTCTAATTGTGCTGGGCAGTGTTGGAGGATTATTTTTTTGAAACAATCTCTCACGCTGTTACCCCACCCATGCTAGTGTAGTGTGACCTCAAACTCTTGGGCTTGAGCAATCCTCTTACCTCAGCCTCCCATAGTAGATGAAACTACAGGTGCCAGGCGCGGCGCCTGTGGCTCAAAGGAGTAGGGCGCCGGCCATATATGCTGGAGGTGGTGGTGGCGGGTTCAAACCTGGCCCCGGCCAAAACCTGCAAAAAAAGAAACTATGGGTGCCCACCTCAGTGCCCAACTAATTTTAGTAGAGATGGGGTCACTCTTGCTCAGTGTCCTCTCCCACTCCTGAGCTTAAGCAGTCAATCTACCCGGTCTTCCCAGAGTGCTAGGATTACAAGCATGAGCCACCCCACCTGACTATTTTGTTGAGATTTATTTTATTCTTTGATATTGTAAATATGTTCGTTATAAAATAAAAATATAAGGTGAGCTACTTCTGCCACCCCCTGCTGTTAAGCATTGTTTTAACTTCTGTAGAGCTTTTTAAATGTATTTCAATAAATTCTGAATACTCTAAAACAATAAATATAAGAGACAAACAAAAATGTATCAATATAAATAAAAGGATTTATTCTGTAAAATTTGGATTCAGTCAAAAGGCATCATTTAAGCACCTACAAGGCCACAGTTTCCTCACCCCTGTACTAGAGCAAACATTTAAGATGATGTTGAGGGGTTATTTTTCTCTCAATGTTATATACCATTTGTATTTATTTTTCTGTTTGCGGTCTTCTTTTTTGATTTGTATATAGGTCTTTTTCTTCTCAATTTCTAGGGGCTCTTCATATATTAGGAAGATTGACCCTTACTACGTTTTTTTGTTTTTTGTTTTTTTTTGAGACAGTGTCTCAAGCTATTGCCCTCGGCAGAGTGCTGTGCCATCATAGTTCACAGTGACCCCAAACTCTTGGGCTTGAGCAATCCTCTTACCTCAGTTTTTCTATTTTTAGTAGAGACAGAGGTCTCGCTTTTTTGCTCTGGCTGGTCTCAAACTCATGAGCTCAAGAAATTCACCTGCCTTGGCCTCCCAGAGTGCTAAGATTACAGGAATGAGCCACCATGCTCTGCGTACCCTTACTATGTAATGAGTTAAAAAAAAAAAATTCTGACTTGGCGCCCATAGCCAAGTGGTTAGGGCGCCAACCACATACACAAGGGCTTGTGGGTTCAAACTCAGTCCAGGCCTGCTAAACAACAATGACAACTGCAACAAAAAAACAGCTGGGAATTGTGGTAGGTGCCAGTGACTGTGGAGGCTGAGGCAAGAGAATTGCTTAAGCCTAAGAATTTGAGGTCGCTATGAGCTGTGACACCATAGCACTCTACTGAGGGCAATATAGTGAGACTGTCTCAAAAAAAATAATAAATAAATAAATAAATAAATAAAAAATTCTTAAGCCAAGCATGGTAGCTCAAACCCTTAATCCTAGCACTCTGGAAGGCTGAGGCTGGAGGATCTCTTGAGGCCAGGAGTTCGAGACCAGCCTGAGTAAAGGAAGATCCCATCTCTAGTAAAAATTAAAAAATTAGCTCAGCATTGTGACAAGCACCTGTAGTGCCAACTACTCAGGAGGCTAAGACAGAAAGATCACCCGAACCCAGGAGTTTGAGGTTGCTGTGAGCTGGGCTGATGCCTTGGCACTCTTGCTCAGTAGATAGAGCAAGTCTCTATCTCAAAGAAAAAAAAGGGAAGGGGAACGGAGTTTAGTGGTTAGGGCACTGGCCACATACACCAAGGCAGGCTGGTTTGAACCCGGCCCAGGCCTGCTAAACTATAATGACAACTGCAACAACAACAACAAAAATAGCTGGACATTGTGGCAGGTGCCTGTAGTCCCAGCTACTTGGTAGGCTGAGGCAAGAGAATCGCTTAAGCCTAAGAGTTTGAGATTGCTGTGAGCTGTGATGCCACAGCACTCTACCGAGGGCAACATAATGAGACTGTCTCAAAAAAACAAAAAAAAGGCTTG
>NW_003852455.1:422452-423861 GCF_000181295.1 Otolemur garnettii | reverse complement strand
AAAGTTAGCCATATTTGTTGATGTGCACCTGTAGTCCCATCTACATGGGAGGCTGAAGAAAAAGGTTCATTTGAGCCCAAGAGTTTGAGGTTGCTGTGAGCTATGATGCCATGGCACTCTACCAAGAATGAAAAAAAAAAAGCAAAATAAAAAAAATAAAACAATTTGCTTAGTACAATGTGATTATGCCTGGCCACCAGCATACTTAAACATTAAACTTAGATTTGGGGGTCTTAGTTATTTAGTGGTGGTCTCACATTTTTGACATGAGTTTGTCATTTGACTTTGATTATGAAACTTTTTGTCTGCCATGAAGATTTTTGCTTTTGTATAGTTTATTTTTTTGATCTTTTATGAAATAGATTTTGGGGCGGCACTTGTGGTTCAGTGGGTAGGGCACCAGCCCCATATAGTGAGGGTGGCAAGTTCGAACCCGGCCCCTGCTAAACTGCAACCAAAAAATAGCTGGGCTTTAAGGTGGGTGCCAGTGGTCCCAGCTGCTTGGGAGGCTGAGGCAGGAGAATCGCCTACATTCAGGAGTTGGAGGTTGCTATAAGCTGTGATGCCATGGCACTCTACCGAGGGTGATAAAATGAGACTCTGTCTAAAAGGAAGAAAAGATTTTGAGTTTTTGTTATAAGGATTTTCTCACTGCACAGCTATAAAAAAAGGTTTTACCTCTTCCCGCCACTACATATGTACTTTCATTTTTTACATTTCAATATTTAATTCATTTGCTGTTTAACCTAGTGTAGGGTGTGAGGTATAAACCAACCTTTTTTTTCATGGTTTAGGAGAAAAGGAATTGTGTGCAGTTCCATACACCTAGTAATAGGATGGTGTCCTCAGTTTTATAGAACCTGAGACCAGAGCAGCTGATTCTTCTTAAGGTGATTCTGACAGTAAGTGAAAAAAACCAAGGTTTATATCCAGATCAAAGTCTAAGGCCCATATTCTTTCAAGCAAAACATGCAGCCTTGTTAAATATAAATTATGTAAAATAAATATAAAGATTAGATGTGCTTATGTGAGACTTGAAATTTGTAATTAATCTTTTATTTCTGCTGATTAAAGCTGAGGATATGTTAAGAGTTCCTTTCCCTCAGAGGGAAAAGAGGGACAGTCCTGGGCAGCCTTGTGGACACACTGTATGGCTGGCGGAGAAGAATCAGCTTCTGAAGAGGGGAGGAGGGGCCAGAGCTAGGAGGAAAATCAGCAGGGTGTGGTTCCATGAAAGCTGAGGAGGCAATGGATACCAGGTCAAATTCTATTTTAGAAAAATGGATAAGGCTGGGTGAGGTGGGCCACACCTATAATCTCTGCACTTTAGAAGGCCTAGACAGGAGGATTGCTTGAGACCAGGAGTTTGAAACTAACACAGTGAGACTTGTTTCTACAAAAAAAAAAAA
>NW_003852455.1:407146-422095 GCF_000181295.1 Otolemur garnettii | reverse complement strand
ATTCGAACCCGCCACCTTAGGTGTATGTGGCTGGCGCCTTAGCCACTAGAGCCACAGGCGCCCAGCCACAAGCCTCTTTTTTTTTGAAACAATGTCTCACTATGTCGCCCTTGGTAGCATGCCTTGGCGTCCTAGCTCACAGCAACCTCAAACTCTTGGGGATAAGCGATTCTCTTGCCTCAGCCTTCCAAGTAGCTGGGACTACAGGTGCCTGTCACAACGCCTGGCTATTTTTTAGCTGTAGTTGTCATTGTTGTTTAGCAGCCCTGGGGTGGGTTTGAACCCGAGAACTCCAGTGTATGTGGCTGACATGCTAGCTGCTGAGCTACAAGCGTCGAGCCAAGACACCCCCATCTCTTAAAAAAAAAAAAAAAAAGAAAGTTAGCCATATTTGTTGATGTGCACCTGTAGTCCCATCTACATGGGAGGCTGAAGAAAAAGGTTCATTTGAGCCCAAGAGTTTGAGGTTGCTATGAGCTAATGTTACATTAGGCCAGTAGTTAGATTCAAGCAGGGTGAATGGTGGATGTTATTTTGGACTGGTTGGAGTCAGGCAGGCCTGAGTTGTCATGGGAATGGGGCCAAGCTAGACCTTGTAGGTATGGGCCTTTGCAGGTGGGTTGTCTTGAGATAGATGCTATTCAATGTCCCAGGGGCTTTTTGACATGGACAGACAGGTGTGTTCATACCAACTTGGATCTCAAAAGACTTACCAATCAGAAAGAGATAGAGAAACCACAAGGTAGACATATGATCAAGGCCTTGATAGAGAGTCTTTGGAGCATGCGCACAGTTGAGTTAACAATGTTCCTAAAAGAACTACCCTCATTTGACATAGTAAAATTTACACCCACCAGCACCATGACAGTTTACAAATACTATGGCAACTCCCGGAAATTGCCTTACAAGGTTAGAAAGGGAGAGAGTTCCTAATTCCAGGAATTATCCACCTTTTTCCAAGATAAAGCATGAATACCCCACCCTCCACTTAACATAAAATTAGGAAGTCACTGGGTGGATTGCCTGAGCTCACAAGTTCCGAGACTTCCCTGAGCCAGAGCAAGACCTGGTTTCTAAGAAAAAAAGAAAGAAAAGAAACAAAGAAAGGAAAGAAAAGAAAAGAAATAAAAGTCAGCATAAAAGGAGAAATCTTGTTAAACTCAGTGTCTCCTCCACTCCTGGGAGCCAACCCCTTCCTTCTTCGGGATGTACTATACTTTAATCTTTAATAAAACTTTGGCACTTTGCCTGCTTGCACCTGCTTGTTCTGCTCATCCGTTTCATCAACTCAGTACCAGAAATTATTCAGTTCTGGGAACACAGGGACCTGACATCTGGTTCTTCAACACTTAACTCTATGATCATGTCAATAATACTCCAGCCTGGTGGCAGAGCAAGACTCTACCTCTTGAAAAATATAAAACAAGGCTCAGCGCCCGTAGCTCAGGGAGTAGGACGCCAGCCACATACACTGAAGCTGGCAGGTTTGAGCCTGGCCCGGGTCTGCTAAACAACAATGATAACTGCAACCAAAAAAGAAAAAAAAAACAAAAAAAAACGGACGTTGTGGCAGGTGCCTGTGGTCCCAGCTACTTGGGAGGCTGAGGCAAGAGAATCATTTAAGCCCAAGAATTTGAGGTTGCTGTGAGCTGTGACACCACAGCACTCTACCAAGGGTGACATAGTGAGACTCTGTCTCAAAACAAAACAAAACAAAAAGAAACTCGGCCAGGTACCATGGCTTATGCCTGTTATCTCAGCACTCTTTGAAGCCAAAGTGGATGGATCACCTGAGTTCATGAGTTGGAGACCAGCCTGAGCAAGAGTGAGACCCCCCTCCATCTCTAAAAAGCCAGCCGGAGGTTGTGGTGGACGCCTATAGTCCCAGCTACTTGGGAGGCTGAAGCAAGGGGATCACTTGAGCCCAAGAGCTTAAGGTCACTGTGAGCTATAATTCCACGACACTCTACTGGGGGCAAGAAAGTGAGACTCTGTCGCAAAAAAAGAAATAAAAGGGCAGCACCTGTGGCTCAAAGGAGTAAGGCACTGGCCCCATATGCCAGAGGTGGCAGGATCAAGCCCAGCCCCAGCCAAAAACTGCAAAAAAAAAAAAAAAAAAGAAAAGAAATTAAAAAAACAACCTGATAAGCATCTATAACAATTAACAATTTTAAGGTCTTAGATAAACCCAGTAAAATGGGTTGGTGCATTATTGGCAGAAATCAGATTGGAGTAGGTTTGGAAGTGAGTGTGAGGTAAGAAAATGGAGATGGTTGTATAGACAACAATATAGAGAAGGTTGGCTTTGACAGTGGTGAGGAGATGTTAGGGTATAGCTAGAGTCGGGGGGAGAACCCTTGGCCATACCTAAATATCAATGGAGAGGGCCCAGTTGAGAAGGAACATTTTCATATACATGCACAGGTAAAAGAAGGGAATAGGTCTCGCATTGGAGGAAAGTTTGTTTTTTTTTTTTTTTTAATCACCAAAGGGAGCTGGATGAGTACCTTTGTGTGTAAATGTGTGGGATAAACGGCTACAAATCAAGGGACTCCTTGCTTGATGGTTCTAGTCTTCCCAGTTTTAGTTGAGAGTAGGTGGGAGAGTGGCTTACAAGATCTGAGGAGAGAGAAACATAGTGGGGAACACCTCTATAGTCTCCTGGTTTACCTGCCTCATCCAGCCACTGATACAGCAACTAGCTCTGCCTGGGCTCTGAACAGCTTCTTGTGGTTGTCATAGCACCTGGCTTCAAATCTGTGCCACATGTCAGGTCTGGGATTTCATTTTACCCTTCTGACAAGCTAATAAATTAGCCTACTACTATTTAAAGGATGTTGGCAGAAAACATAACATTCCCGGGTTGGAGAGAAAGGACTTTATTCCTCATGGCACACACACACAAAAGCAACAGCAGCGTGTTTGCATCAGTTCTTCCCTACAAGAAATATAGACAAGAAGGCAGCAAAACTTGAAAAACTTCTTGAACATCTATAAGAATCTTCTTGGGAGTGGGGCGCCTGTGGCTCAGTGGGTAGGGTGCCTGCCCCATGTACCAAGGGTGGCAGGTTCAAACCTGGCTCCAGCCAAACTGCAACAAAAAAATAACCAGGCGTTGTGGTGGGCGCCTGTAGTCCTAGTTACTTGGGAGGCCGAGGCAAGAGACTCTCTTAAGCCCAAGAGTTAGAGGTTGCTGTGAGCTGTGATGCTATAGCACTCTCCAGAGGGTGACAAAGTGAGACTCTGTCTCAAAGGGAAAAAAATTTTCCTGGGCGAGGAGAGGAGGAGAAGGAGGGGAAGCATTACAAGTTCAAATTTGTGTATGTTCCTAGAGAAAGAGATCTATGCTCCAGGCTCATGCGTGTTTCAGAACAACATGGAAACAGAGACTTAGACAATATTAGATCTTTCCTTGCCCCAGTGTTTCCTATATGCTCAAGGGTGACCCAGACGGGTATCCCAAAGGACCTTTGAAACCAAAGGAATCCTACAGATGGGAACAAGGGAGAAGCTCACGATGCCTGCATAGGACTAAGCAGCAGATACAGAGTGAAGATATTTCTAAGATAGTGGTAATGGGTTGGTGACAAAGATCACATGGGGTGGGATGTGTATGTATGCTAATGCAAGATCCCCTGGAATGTAGGCATAACTCAGATAAAACATGACAATAATAATTTTTTTTTTTGCAGTTTTTTTTGACTGGGGCTGGGTTTGGGTTTGAACCTGCCATCTCCAGCATATGGGACCGGCACCCTGCCCTTTTGAGCCACAGGCACCGCTCACAATTTTTTTTTTTTGCAGTTTTTTGGCCAGGGCTGGGCTTGAACCCACCACCTCCAGTATATGTGGCCAGCGCCCTACTCCTTGAGCCACAGGCGCCACCCAGACGATAACAATTTAATAAAACTAAATTTTTCTACCCCCTCTGGCTCACATTAGTATCACCTATTTGTGGAGCTCATCTAAGATATCTTAGCATTCTGGGGGATCCCATAGCTTCATGAGGACTGTAGATAAACCCTAGGATTAGAGCTAAGTCATCCTGAGATAAGGGCTGTGACCTGGTTAGAAACCTAAGGCAACCAAGGCTCAGCACCTGTAGCACAGTGGTTACGGCACGAGCCACATACACCGAGTGGTGGTGGGTTTGAACCTGGCCCAGGCCAGCTAAACAACTGCAACAACAACAACAAAATAGCCAGGCGTTGTGGCAGGCACCCGTAGTCCCAGCTACTTGGGAGGCTGAGGCAAGAGAATTTCTTAAGTCCAAGAGTTGAAGGTTGCCACCCAGCAGGCCCCAAAACAGTTTTTTTCTGGGCTCCAATTATGAAATGGGGATTGGTGTGTGCTGGATTGGCTGATATGGCCAGACCTGCAGAAAAACTCAGCACAGCTCAGTCTGCTGTTTTGATGGCTACAGGGTTTATTTGGTCAAGATACTCGTAATTATTCCAAAAAACTGGAGTCTGTTTGCTGTTAATTTCTTTGTGGGGGCAGCAGGTGCCTCTCAACTTTTTCGAATTTGGAGATATAACCAAGAACTAAAAGCTAAAGCAAACCAATAAAAGAATTCCTGATCACCTGAACATTCTAGATGTGAACATAACCACTGGGACGTAGTTTATTGTTTGATGATTGATAAGGCAATGTTAACTATGGTGACATTTGGAAGGCATCAAAAATATCTAACTGTAACTTGTAGCTAGTGCTTGATTCAACAGAAAAATAAAGTGAATTTTTAATAAAAAAAGAGTTGGAGGTTGCTGTGAGCTGTGATGCCATAGCAGTCTACTGAGGGCAACAAAGTGAGACTGTCTCAAAAAAAAAAAGGGGGGGGGGCGGCACCTGTGGCTCAGTGTGTAGCGCGCCAGCCCCATATTCCAAGGGTTGTGAGTTCAAATCTGGCTTTGGCCGAACGGGCATTGTGGCAGGGGCCTGTGGTCCTGGCTACTTGGGAGGCTGAGGCAGGAGAATTGCCTACGCCCAGGAGTTGGAGGTTGCTGTGAGCTGTGTGATGTCATGGCATTCTACCAAGGGTGATAGAGTGAGACTCTGTCTCTACAAAAAAAAAGAAAGAAAGAAAAGAAACCTAAGGCAACCTCTCAGAAATCTGCTGATTTCAGAAATATCAGTGGAAAGTGATGAGATCAAGCATGAAAGAATCCTACAGAATGATTAAATTCCCTAGACAGACACAGGGTAAAGGCACCTCTTATAGAGTTTGCATTCATAATTAAATTGCCTAGGTCACAGATGTATAAGGTCATTGTTATAGGATCAGTTTTGTCCCACCTTCCAAAAAAGATGTGTTGAAGTCCTATTCCCAGCACCTCAGAATATGATCTTATTTGGAAATAGGGTGATTACAGATACATCTAATTAGTTCGTTGAAGTAATATAGTATGGTGGGCCCTTAATCCAGTATAATTGGTGTCCTCAAAGAAAGATGGGCATATGAAGACACAGAGGCACAGGAGAATGCCATGTGAGGACAGAGGCAGAGATTGGAATTATTATTATTATTATTTTGAGACAGAGCCTCCAAGCTGTCCCCCTGGGTAGAGTACTATGGCATCACAGCTCACAGCAACCTCCAACTCCTGGGCTCAAGCGAGTCTCCTGCCTCTGCCTCCCAAGTAGCTGGGATTACAGATGCCTGCCACAATGCCTGGCTATTTTTTGGTTGCAGCCATCATCGTTGTTTGGCAGGCCCAGGCTGGATTCGAACCCGCCACCTTAGGTGTATGTGGCTGGTGCCTTGGCCACTTGAGCCACAGGCGCCAAGCCGAGATTGGTATTTTTAATATGTAGCTACAAGCCAAGGTATACCAAATATTGCTAGTGATGCCAGAAGCTGAGAGAAAGGCATGATCTTGCCTACACTTTGACTTTTTTTTTTTGAGACACAGTCTCACTCAATCACCCTTGGTAGAGTGCCATGACATCACACAGCTCACAGCAACCTCCAACTCCTGGGCATAGGCAATTTTCCTGCCTCAGCCTCCCAGGTAGCCAGGACTGGTAGACGCCCACCACAACACCAGGCTAGTTTTTCTATTTTTGGTAGAGATGAGTCTTACTCTTGCTCAGGCTGGTCTTCAACTCCTGAGCTCAAGCAATCCTCCTATCTTGGCCTCCCAGAATGGTAGGATTACAGGCATGAGCCGCCGCACCTGGCCTAACACTTTGACCTTTTTTTTGAGACAGAGTTTCACTAGGTCTTCCTCGGTAGAGTGCTATGGCATCACAGCTCATGGTAACCTCAAACTCTTGGGCTTAAGCAAGTCTCTTGCCTCAGCCTCCCAAGTAGCCGGGACTACGCTCGCCCGCCCCAATTAAGCCTCTTATAATTGTGGCACGCCCCCCAAGATGTGTGCCATATATCCTAACATTGTGCCTATTAGATTGGAGCACATCCATCTCCTACCCTCCTCCCTGCTCCCTTGTTCCCCCACTCCCTACTTTAAATTGATTTGAGTTTTCCTTTTATGGGGGTGTAATAGGCTGTCTACTGGCTTCATATTAAAATTGGATACTTTGGATTCTTGTGTCTGTATTCTTGTGATACTTTACTAAGAAGAATGAGTTCCAACCCTATCCATCTTAATACAAAAGATGTAAAGTCTCCATCTTTTTATGGCTGACTAGTATTCCATGGTGTATGTATACCATAGCTTGTTAATCCATTCCTAGATAGGTGGGCATTTAGGTTGTTTCCACATTTTGGCAATTGTAAACTGAGTTGCAACAGTCTAGTGCAAATGTCTTTATGATAAAATGATTTTTTTCCTTCTGGGCAGATGCGTAGTAGTGGGATTGTGGGGTCAAATGGGAGATGTGGTCTGAGTTCTTTGAGTTTTTCCATACTTCTTTCCAAAGAAGGTGTATTAGTTTGCAGTCCTACCAACAGTGCAAAAGTGTTCCCCTCTTTCCACATCTGTGCCAGCGTCTGCAGCTTTGGGACTTTAGGATGTGCATGAAATATATTGAGGTTAGGTGATATCTCAGGGTGGTTTCGATTTGCATTTCTCTGATTATTGGGGGTGATGAGCATTTTATCATATTTGTCAGCCATTTGTCTGTCTTCCTCAGAGAAGGTTCTGTTCATGTCTCTTGTCCAGTGATAGATGGGGTTAACTCTATTTTTGTTGATTAGTTGGGTTCTTTGTAGATCCTAGTTATTAACCTATGTCAGATTCATAATATGCAAATAGCTTTTTCCATTCTGAAGGTTGTCTATTTGCATTGATTGTTGTGTCCTTGACTGGGTAGGATCTTTTTAATTTATTTAAGTCTTATTTATTTTTGTTGTTGGGAATGTATTTTATTTTATTTTTTTTTAGAGACAGAGTCTCACTTTATTGCCCTCCCTAGAGTGCCGTGGTGTCACACAGCTCACACCAACCTCTAACTCCTGGGTTTAGGTAATTCTCTTGCCTCAGCCTCCCAAGTAGCTGTGCCCGCCACAGTGTCCTGTTATTTTTTTGTTGCAGTTTGACTGGGGCTGGGTTTGAACCCACCACCCTTAGTATATGGGGCCAGTGTCCTATCAGCTGAGCCACAGGCACTGCCCTGGGAATGTATTTTTTAGATAGCAAATTAGTCCAAAATTTAATGACTTCAAATAGCCATAAACATTTATTATTTCATTTAGTTTCCGTGAGTCAGGAATTCTGGAGTGGCTTAGGGTGATTCTGGCTATAGCTTTGTCATCGTGTTATACTCAAGATGTCAGTTGTGTCTGCAGTGATCTGAATGCTTGACTGGTGCTGGAAAGTTAATGCAGGCTATTGGCAAAAGGCCTCAGTTCTTTGCCACGTGGGTCTCTCCACAGAGCAGCGTGATTGTCCTCATACCATGGCAGCTGATTTTCCCCAGAGCAAGGGATGCAAAAGGGAACAAAGTAGAAGCTGCCCTATCTTTTATGGCCTTATCCTGGAAGTCTCACATTTCTGCCATGTTCTTTTTTCATTAAAACGAAGTCCTTAAACATGGCCTACTCAAAAGAGAAGAAAAATTAGGAACTATTTTTTGAAATGGGACACGTCAAAGAATTTATAGATAATATATTGTATTTAACCAACTTATCCCTGAACTGCTTCGTAAGTAGGAGTTGTTCTGCTCAATCTAATCTGGGACACATACCCAGGTCCCATCATTATGAAGGTGAGGGACTTTTGGATAAGAAGAAAAAAAATTTTTTTGAGACAGAGTCCTACTTTGTTGCCCTTGGTAGAGTGCCATGGCATCCAGCACACAGCAACCTCAAACTTGAGCTCAAGGGATTCTCTTGCCTCAGCCTCCCAAATAGTTGGGACTACAGGTGCCCGTCACAATGCCCGGCTATTTTTTAGAGACGGGGGTCTCATTCTTGCTTAGGCTGGTGTCGAACCTGTGAGCTCAGGCAATCCACCCACCTCGGCTTCCCAAGTGCTGGGATTACAGGCATGAGACACTGAGCCTGGCCAAGAAGTACCTTTTTTTTTTATTTTTTTGAGACAGAGACTCATTATGTCGCCCTTGGTAGAGTGCTGTGGCGTCACAGCTCATAGCAACCTCCAACTCTTAGGCTTAAGTGATTCTCTTGACTCAGCCTCCCAAGCAGCAGGGACTACAGGTGCCCACTACAATGCCTGGCTATTTTTTGATTGTAGTTGTCATTGTTGTTTAGCAGGCCAGGCCAGGTTTGAACCCACCACCCTTGGTGTATGTTGCAGGGCTCTGCTGACAGAGTTACGGGTGCGACCAAGAAGTAATTTTTTTACTGATACAGAACTCTGTTGCTCCAGTCAGTCTACCAATCAGCAACATCAGACTCCTGGGTTCAAGGAGTACAGGCACGTGCCATCAGGCCTTGTTAATTTTTCTAGACACAGGTGTCTGGCTCTTGCTTAGGCTGATGTCCAACTCTTGAGCTTAAGTGACCCTCCTGCTTCAACCTTCTAGAGGGCTAGGATGACAAGTGTGAGCTATCAGTCAGGCCAGAAGTAATTTCTTTTTTTGAGACAGAGTATTACTCTGTTCTCTTGGGTAGAGTGCTGTGGCATCATCATAGCTCATAGCAACCTCAAACTTTTGGGTTTAAGTGATCCTCTTGCTTCAGGCTCTCCAGTAGCTGGAACTACAGGCATGGGCCACAGTGCCCCGCTAGTTTTTCTACTTTTAGAAGAGAAAAAGGGGAGATGGAGTCTCATTCTTGCTCAGGCTGGTCTCAAATTCCTGAGCTCAAGCGATCTTCCTATCTTGGCCTCCCCGAGTGCTAGTATTACAGGCATGAGCCATCATACCCCACCACTAGAAGTAATTTTTTTTTTTTGCACTTTTTGGCCAGGGCTGGGTTTGAACCACCCTCTCCGGTATATGGGGCCAGTGCCCCACTCCTTTGAGCTACAAGTGCCGCCCCCATAGAAGTAATTTTTTTTGTAGTTATGCTATTTAACACAATTATGAACAATGAGAAAAATGCAGAAATTTGCTGGGAGTCTCTGGAAAAGTTTTTGCTTTGTCTTTGCCCCTTCTTGCCTTAAATACTTATTTGATGTCTAGAGCTGTAAAAGCCATCTTGCAGGCATGAATAAAAGGCCAAGAGTTTTCAGTCCTGATTTCTTCTTGCCTTCTTACTATGACAAACACCGAGGTCCCATACCAGCCTGCCCACTTCTTACCTTCTTCTTCTTCTTTTTTTTTTTTGAGACAGAGTTTTACTATGTCACCCTCAGTAGAGCGCTGTGGAATCACAGCTCACAGCAACTTCAAACTCTTGGGCTTAAGCGATTCTCTTGACTCAGCCTCTGAGTAGCTGGGACTACAGGTGCCTGCCGAACCTGCCTGGCTATTTTTGGTTGCAGTTGTCATTGTTGTTTAGCAGGTCCAGGCTGGGCTTGAACCTACCAGCCTTGGTGTACGAGGCTGGCATCCTACTCACTGAGCTACAGTCACTGAGCCATTGCCTTCTTCTTATGTAAGAGAAATAACCCAGTTACTAAAGCCACTGGTATCCAAAACCATTTGCAGCCAAAACTATTCCTAACTAATGCCATTGACATAAAAGAGAGTTAGTGGACAGGGAGAGAAAGGAATCAATTCTTAGCTTCTGAATTTAAAAACCTAAGCCTCTAGATTGTGAAATAAAAACAATAACACACAGCTTGGCACCTGTAGCACAGTGGTTATGGCGCCAGCCACATACACCAAAGGTGGCGGGTTCGAACCTGGCCTGGGCCAGCTAAACAATTGCAACAACAACAACAACAACAAAAATAACTGGGCATTATGGCAGGTGTCTGTAGTCCCAGCTACTTGGGAGGCTGAGGCAAGAGGAGTCGCTTAAGCCCAAGAGTTTGAGGTTGCTGTGAGCTGTGACACCACGACACTCTACCAAGGGTGACATAGTGAGACTCTGTCTCAAAAAACAAACAAACAATAACACAGGCTCTGGATGATAGATTTGGGAGAAAAATTGGTGACTAGTAACCAGGTTATGTCATTTCTAGACTACATAAAGATTCCCTAGTCTGGGAACACTAAAATTTAACTTGAGTTATGGAAAGATAGAATTCTATTTCTTATTATGTGAGTTTGTGGTGGGCATACATTCCAAGATATACATATGTACTTATATAGCAATTCTCATTTAACTGAAAACCTTATCCTTTCTTACACTTTGATGTCTTTTTTTTTCTTTTTAGACCAACTCTCACTCTGTCACCCTGGGTAGAGTGTGGTGGCGTCAGTTTAGCTCATAGCAACCTCAGACTCCTGGGTTTAGGTAATCCTTCTGCCTCAGCTTCTCAAGTAGCTGGGAGTACAGGTGTGTACTCCTCAAACTCTTGGACTCTTGAACTCGAGTGATCCTCTTGCCTCAGCCTTCTGAGTAGCTGGCACTACGGGACTGTGTCACCATGCCCGGCTAGTTATTTTATTTTTACTACAGATAGGAGTCTTGCTCTTGCTCAGGCTGGTCTTGAACTCCGAGCTTAAGTAATCCACCCCATCTGACTCCCAGAGTGCTAGGATTACAGGCATGAGACACTGTACCCGGCCTGATGTTTTAATTATAGTCATCCTTCTTGTGTTCATGGGGGACTGGTTCTAGGACCTCCCTTAGATATCAAAATCTAAAGAAGCTCAAGTTCCTGATATAGGATGGCATAGTATTTGCATATAACCTACGCACATCCTCCTATGTACTTAAATCATCTCTAGACATAATACAGTGGAAATGCTACCTAAAAAGTTCTTATACTATGTTGTTTAGGGAATAAAAGTCTGTAAACTAGGCCAGGTGCAGTGATTCACACCTGTAATCCTAGCACACTGGGAGGTCAAGATAGGAGGGTCACAAGCTCGGGAGTTTGAGACCAGCCTGAACAAGAGTGAGACCCCACCTCAACTACAAATAAAAAAACTAGACTAGTGGTGTAGCAGTGCCAGTAGTCCTTGTGAGGCTGAGGTAAAAGGATTGCTCAAGCCTAAGAGTTTGAAGTTGGCTCAGCGCCTGTGGCTCAAGTGGCTAAGGCACCAGCCACGTACACCCAAGGTGGCGGGTTCGAATCCAGCCGGAGCCCGCCAAACAACAATGATGGCTGCAACCAAAAAATAGCCAGGCGTTGTGGCGGGCACCTGTGGTCCCAGCTACTTGGGAGGCGGAGGCAGGAGACTCGCTTGAGCCCAGGACTTGGAGGTTGCTGTGAGCTGTAATGCCACGGCACTCTACCCAGGGGGACAGCTTGAGGCTCTGTCTCAAAAAAAAAAGAAAAGTTCATGAGGAAGCTGTGAATAGGATCAGTCCAGAGAAGTAAACTTTTATTTTCACTGTCCAAACATCAGTCAATATACTGGGAGAGCCAGCGGAAACCCTCGCCGTAACCTCGCCTCTTGAGCACGCTGCACATGAACACTTCCAGGGGGCGGGCATTCAGCTCCTTCAGGGTCACATTCCCCTTTCCTGTGGTCTGTCCATTAAGCCCAAAAATCTCACAGAGTTTTTCTTCACTGATTGCATCTGTTCTGTCAATTTTGTTACCCAAGATAAGGATTGGCACATTGGATATTGTTTCATCAGTCATTAAAGCATTAAGCTCAACTTTGGATTCCATGAGGCAAGAATGATCTGCACAGTCCACCAGGAAGACAATCCCTTTAACTGCCGGGAGATAATTTTTCCAAACCCAATGTGCTTGCTCATGCCCAACAAGATTGAAAGTTGTAATAGTCATGCCAGCAATTGTCAGCTCGTCTGATGTCGGATGCAGTGTTGGAACGTTGTTGGCCCAATCTGTCATCTTTGAGCATGTGAAGAAGAGTGGTTTTGCCTGCATTGTCCAAACCCAAGAATACAAGTTTTCCAGATTTTTTGTAGAATCTTAGGCACTGGAGCACACTTCTGAAGCCATTGTAGATCCATTCAAAGATGAAGGACATTATTAATGTTTACTACGGCCAGAGAGGGTTCCTCCAGCAGTGGCAGGCGGCTAAGACCCTCCCTCACTGCACACAGACAGCAGCACCCGGGACCGCCAACCACTCACCCTTGTATTTTTCTAAGTGCTTCCTCGTAGTGTCCTTTAACTTATATCATTATCTTCCCGTATTTTTTGTAGTCTGGAAACTCAGCCTAAAAGCTCGCTTGGTAATAATTTTCCCAAGAGAGTAGGTCATAGATGATGCTGTGTATTTCCTAACACATCTTATTAGAAATACAGACTATCTGGTGGTGCTTGTGGCTCACTGGGTAGGGCGCCGGCCCCATATACTGAGAGTGGTGGGTTCGAACCCAGCCCCAGCCAAACTGCAACAAAAAATAGCTGGGCGTTGTGGCAGGCGTTCGTAGTCTCAGCTACTCAGGAGGCTGAGGCAGGAGAATCGCCTAAGCTCAGGAGTTGGAGGTTGCTGTGATCTATGATGCCACAGCACTCTACCAAGGGCAATAAAGTGAGACTCTGTATCAAAAAAAAAAAAAAGAAAGAAAGAAAGAAAGAAAGAAAAAGAAAAAAGAAAAGAAATACAGACTACTAGCCGGACACAGTGGCTCAGGCTTATAATCCTAGTACTCTGGGAGGCCAAGGCCAGTAGATCGCCTGAACTCAGGAGGTGAAGACCAGCCTGAGCAAGAATGAGACCACAACCCTACTAAAAATAGAAAAACTAGCTGGGTATATTGGTATAGGTATGTAGTCCCAGCTACATGGGAGGCTGAGGCAAGAGGATTGTTCAAGTCCAAGAGTTTGAGGTTGGTGTGAGCTATGACATTACAGAACTATACCCTGGGCACAGATTGAGACTCTATCTCAAAAAAACAAAACACACATGCAATAAACCCCAGCAAAATATCAGCTGGGTGTGGTGGCTCATGCCTGTAGACCTAATTTCTGGGAGGCCAAGGTGGGACTGTCACTTGAGGACAGGAGTTCCAGATAAGCTTGAGCAAAGCCAAATCCCATGTCTACTAAAAAGAGAAAACTTTGTCGGGTATATTGGTGCAAGCCTGTAGTCCCAGCTACTCTGGTGGCTGCAGCAGAAGGATCACTGGAACCTAGGAGTTTGAGGTGGCTGTGAGCGAGGCTGGGCCCCAGGGTGGTGGCAATTTAGCCCAGGATAGAGAATTAAATTATGTCTCAAAAAAAGGTGGGGGACGGCACCTGTGGCTCAGTGAGTAGGGTGCTAGGTTCAAACCCTGCCCCAACCAAACTGCAACAAAAAATAGCCGGGCGTTGTGGTGGACATCTGTAGTCCCAGCTACTTGGGAGGCTGATGCAGGAGAATCACCTAAACCCAGGAGTTGGAAGTTGCTGTGAGCTGTGACTCCATTGCACTCTACCAAGGGTAATAAAGGAGAATCTGTCTCAAAAAAAAAAAAGAAAGAAAGAAATATAAGCTCTCAGGGTGTCTCACTTTTAATACTGTTAAGTTCGATCACTTGGTTAAGGTAATGATTGCCCGTTTAGCCTCTGAAAATTGAAATGTGGGGCGGTACCCGTAGCTCAGTGGCTAGGGCACCAGCCACATACACCAGGCCAGCTAAAACAACAATGACAACTGCAACAACAACAAAAAATAGCTGCACAGGCTTGGCGCCTGTGGCTCAAATGGCTAAGGCGCCAGCCACATACACTTGAGCTGGTGGGTTCGAATCCAGCCTGGGCCCGCCAAACAACTACAGCTGCAACCAAAAAATAGCCAGACGTTGTGACGGGTGCCAGTAATCCTAGCTACTTGGGAGGTGGAGGCAGGAGACTTGCTTGAGCCCAGGAGTTGGAGGTTGCTGTGAGCTGTGACACCACAGCTCTCTACCCAGGGTGACAGCTTGAGGCTCTGTTTCAAAAAAAAAAAAATAGCTGGGCGTTGTGGAAGGCCCCTGAAACCCTAGCTACTTGGGAGGTTGAGGCAAGAGAATCGCTTAAGCCTGAGAGTTTGAGGTTGCTGTGAGCTATGACACCAGGGCACTCTACTCAGGGCGACAGCTTGAGATTCTGTCTAAAAAAAAGAAAGAAAGAAAGAAAGAAAGAAAATAACGAAAATTGAAAGGTAAAAGTCACAGGACTGTTTTTCAGCTTCATATTAAGTCAAACATTTATTCATTATATGAGCCTGAAATTCTACACCTTGGTTTTTCCCAAGAGAAATGAAAACTTATGTTCCTACAGAAACTTGTACATGAGTTTATTGTAGCTTTATTCATAATTGTCTCCAACTGGAAACAACAATAACACCTTTCAGCTGATAAATGCATACACTGATTGGAATATATCCTTACAATCGAATCCTACTTAGCAATAAGAAGGCATAAAACGCTAACATAAACAGCAACAGGATGAATTTTTTTACTCTTTATTTATTTATTTATTTTTGCAGTTTTGGCTGGGGCTGGACTTGAACCTGCCACCCCTGGTATATGGGGCCAGTGCCCTACTCCTTGAGCCACAGGTGCTGCCCTTTTTTTTTTTT
>NW_003852455.1:402204-405090 GCF_000181295.1 Otolemur garnettii | reverse complement strand
TCACAGCTCACAGCAACCTCCAACTCCTGGGCTCAAGCGAATCTCCTGCCTCAGCCTCCCAAGTAGCTGGGACCACAGGCGCCCGCCAGAACGCCCGGCCATTTTTTGGTTGCAGCCATCATTGTTGTTTGGCGGCTCTGGGCTGGATTTGAACTTGCCACCTTAGGTGTATGTGGCTGGCGCCTTAGCCGGTTGAGCTACAGGCGCTCAGCCTCCTCTCATCTTATTACCTCTCATTACCTTATTTTTCATTTTCTGCAAAATCTCTTCTGGAGTCGTTGATGCCACAGTCTTTGCCACTTTTTTTGCAAGATTAATCTAAAATCGTATCATTATATTGGAATTATAAGAGCTTGGAAATAAACCTACAGATTTCATTGTTAGCCTCTCCAACTGATCGAGGTTTACTTGTTTTTTGTTTGGGATAGAGTCTCAAGCTGTTGCCCTGGGTAGAGTGCTGTGGCTTCACAGCTCACAGCAACCTCAAACTCCTGGGTCCAAGTGATTCTCTTGCCTCAGCCTTCCAAGTAGCTGGGACTACAGATACCTGCCACAATGCCCAGCTATTTTTTGACCCGGGCTGGATTCGAACCTGCCAGCAAGCCTGCCAGCTGCAGTGTATGTGGCTGGCACCCTAGCTGCCTGAGCTATGCGCCAAACCTGTATTTAGTTTTTATAGTTAATTGTGTTATATTGTTGTACTTGAATCCTGATTTTCCATGGTTGGCTATAGTGGCACAGCCAATTTCTTAATGCCTCCTTAACACCTTAGGGATTAAGATTTATAGAAGCAACTTTTTTTTTTTTTAAATTTTAGAGATAGAGTCTCACTTTATCACCCTCGGTAGAGTGCTGTAGCATCACAGCTCACAGCAACCTCCAACTCCTGGGCTTAAGAGGTTCTCTTGCCTCAGCCTCCTGAGTAGCTGGGACTATGCCAGAATGCCTGGCTATTTCTTTGTTGTAGTTTGGCTGGGGCTGGTTTCAAACTCGCCACCCTCAGTATATGGGGCCAGCGCCATACCCACTGAGCAACAGGCGCTGCCCAGGAGTAGCAGTTTTTTCTAAGACCCAAATAGAGAAAGGCACTTTTCTTCTTTTCTTATCTTTCTTTTCCTTTCTTTCCTTCTTCCTTCCTTTTCTTTCTTTTTTTTTCTGAGACACAGTTTTACTGAGCCACCATGCCCAGCCTAATGCAGCGTTTTTATTAGATATACCCCAAAATCAAAGTGAGATGAATTGATGTACTCAATTGCTTTAACTGTGTTTCTGTTGGGTCTACACAGCTTGTTTCCTTGCAGGCTTCTCTATTGCTTGAACAAATTGGAGTCCCTCAGTAGACAAAAGTATCTGTAAGTCTATAGAAGGGAAGGTAGGTTAGACTGTTCCTGATGTGTTGTGAATTTCCACTGGTAAGTTTTTGGGATTCTTTTTATAGGATGGTAATTAACCATTAGATAGACATGATCTCTTTAGCCTTTATCATATCTTAAAAAGAAATTTTTGAGTGGGGCATGGTGACTTGTGCCTGTAATTCTAGCATTCGGAGAATTAGCAGGTGGATCACTTGCGCTCAGGAGTTTAAGACCATTGCAAGCAAAGCAAGACCCCGTCTATTAAAAACAGAAAAAAAAAAACTAGCTGGGCATTGTGTTGGGTGCCTGTAGTCCCACCTACTCAGAAGTCTGAGAAAAGAGGGTTGCTTGAGCCCAAAAGTTTAAGGTTGCTGTGAGCTATGACAACATGGTACTCTACCCAGGGTGACAGGGTAAGACTCTGTCTCAAAGAAAAAAAAGTGAAAAAAAAATTTTGGCATTCTCTCCATATCTTATTTATTTACTTTTTGAGAGGTTTCACAGTATCACCCAGGCTGTAGTGCAGTGGCATCATCATAACTCACTGCAATCTCCGACTCCTGGGATCAAGTGATCTCCTGCCTCAGCCTTCCTAGTAGCTGGAGACAGATATATGCCACCATGCCCTGGTACTGGAAGGCACTTTTCTTGATTGGGTTTTCATCCCCCTTTTTTGCACCTTGTGTCAAATGTGAAGGAAGCAGATTCTCAAATTCATAATTTGGTCCTGGTTAGTGGGTTTCCTAAGCTGACCCAGAGGACTGCAGCAACTTGGAAGATAGTGCCTGGACCAATCTTTTGTCATCTAACTGACAATACTCTTGATCAAGAGTCAGCTTTGTTTTACACCAATCATATCTTCCTGAAACTACAACCCTATGGTTACCTTGATTTGACTTGTCTATGACTTAATTCTCAATGGCAATTTTTTCTAGGATGGGTCAGTTCTCCAGATGACTCATCCCATCTTTTACTGGGCTATTTTTCTATAAGATGCAAAATGGGGGTTGGGGGAGAAGGGGCAAGTGGGGGTGAGGGGAGGCATAAGTAAGATGGCAGGTCACCATGTATGGCACACTTCTTGGGGGTGGGACACAACTATAACAGGGACTTCATCTGACAAATGCAATCAGTGTAACCTAATTCTTTGTACCTCAATGAATCCCAAACAATAAAAATATAGTAAAAAAAAGAATACAACCAGAAAAAAGGATTATAGATACAAGGAAACTGACTTTGATAATGACTGATTCCTCTAGGCCAAGACATACACTGGTTTTCTGTGAGCTCATCTTATCTTATTTTTTGCATCTTATTACTAAAAATAATGAAGCAATAAAAGTTTGAAGAAATTGGCTCGGCGCCTATAGCTCAACCGGCTAAGGCGCCAGCCATGTACACCTAAGGTGGCGGGTTCTAATCCCCAGCCCGGACCCGCCAAACAAGAATGACGGCTGCAACCAAAAAAAAATATAGCCGGGCCTTGGGCGCCTGTGGTCCCAGCTACTTGGGAGGCAGAGGCAGGAGACTC
>NW_003852455.1:396909-401081 GCF_000181295.1 Otolemur garnettii | reverse complement strand
AAAAAAAAAAAAGAAAATTGGAGGCCTCATGTGGCTTATGCTTGTAATTCAAGCACTCTGGGAGCTAAGGTGGGTGGAGCACCAGAGCTCAGGAATTGGAGACCAGCCTAAGCAAAGTGAGACCCCATCTCTACTATAAATAGAAAAACTAGTCAGTTCGCAGGTGCCTGTAGTCCCAGCAATTTGGGAGACTGAGGCAAAAGGATCAGGAGTTTGAGGTTGCTGTGAGCTATGATGCTGCAGTACTCCACCCAGGGCGACAGTGTGACTCTGTCTCAATAGAAAAAAAAAGGAAAATTAGCCAGGCTTGGTGGTGAATGCCTGTAGTCGCTCCTACTCCAGAGGTTGAGGCAGGAGGATCACTGGAACCTAGGAGTTTGAGGTTGCTGTAAACTAGGCTGAGGCCATGGCATTCTCAAAACAAAAACAAAACAACCCCCTTCCCCCAACAACCCTTCAAATCCTTAAAGTTCTCTTTCCCTGTGGTCCTTACTGCTCTCCTCTCTAGCAGTAACCATTATCAGCATATTAAAGACACTTATGTAGTTTCCTTTTTATACATTTTCTTTCCTCTACTGTATATACTTACACACATTTTTAACATTAACAGCAACTCCTGGCTTTGTGAAGAAATTAATACTCGGAAGGGAGATGTGTTGATAAATTTATTGAAGGAAAGCAGACCTTACAACAGTTTCTATTAAAACCTACTATGTGTCAGACCCCGTCCTTCATGCTTTTCTTGGCATTAGGGGTTCTTGTGTTTCACCCCTGATGGCTGGGTCGCCGCACTCGGTTAGCTGAACCACTGAGTTGGGGAGCGGGTATGAGAGTCGTTTCAGAGCAGGGATGTAAGATTTGTGTTTTGTTGGGAGGTGAAGGAAAGCTGGAAGAGTGCGGTGGAGCTGCAAAAAGAAAGTACTGTCATCGGCAGTGTGTCAATAAAGCCAGTGAAGCTGAAATGCGAAGACCTACTACCTGCCGAGACCAAGGCTTCCTTGGAAAACTAGGAATCGATACCGCGATTACGAGGCTGGCCTTCGAGTTCCGAGAGGAAGGGACCAGTGATTGCAAAAAGGATGCCCTGAGCAGGCAGTAACTGAACAGCCAACCGCGAGAGCGGAGACCGGAGAGCGCTCGGGACCGATGGGGAAGTGCGCCTGCGCAGGCCACTGGGGGCGGGGGGCGGAGCCTGGGGGCGGTCAGTGAGCCTGCGCAAACCGCGCGGCGAGGTGGGGGAGGGAGGCCCGTGTGTGTCTGTGTTGTTGTTCGGCGGCGGCGGCGGCGGCGGTAAGATGGCTGCCCACGGGGGCTCCGCGGCGTCCTCGGCGCTGAAGGGGTTAATTCAGCAGTTCACCGCCATCACCGGTAAGAGACGCGGTTACCGGAAGGTAGAGAGAGGGGTCCCGAGCGGGCGGAGGTTCTGCCCCAGGTTGCCCCTTACCTTCATGCCTTCCTCCCTAGAGCTTTACCCACAGCTCCTGTCCTCCCTCCTGAGGAAGAGGCGACGACGGTGTCGGGGGTCTCCGGGTTCAGGCGGGAGACAGACCCCCGCGCTCCCCATACTCTCGATCTGGGTGTCCTCGCAGTGTGGAGGGAGACCCACCCCCCCCATCTCTTGCCAGTCCAGAACAGGGAATGGGCCGAGCCCGTCCGCCTCCAACGGCCCGGGGACCTGGGGGCGGGAGGAGTGGGGGGCCGCACCCGGGCCACCGCCCTCCTTTTCCTCATCATCTTCATCTCCTCTTCTCTTGTAGCCTTGAAGGGCAGTGCTTCTCCTCACCTCTTTTTCCCTTTCTTCCCTGGCCAGGTTATCTCCACCCCCACCCCGTCCCTGGCCTGCCCTTCTCTCTCTGGGCCCCTCGAAGCCATCTCTGTGGCCCTGTCGAGTTCGGGGCCTCCCGCCTTCACCGCGAGGCTCGTGGGTTATGCAGTGCTTTTACGCATCATAGGGGCTAGGCCGCCAGAAGCGGGGGCTGCTGGTGTGTACCTTAGGGACTGAGGCTTTGATAGAAGAATGAGGGGGAACCCCCAAGCTTAATAGAGGAGGCCCGGAGGAATCCCTACGTGCCATTTCCCACCTCCCCATAATAAAATCATAAAGACTGAGACGATGGCGCCAGGGCCTCCTGCTGATAAAATAGGGATGGCGGCAGAAACTTCTTTGAAAGAAGATCTGTCTGGGGGTGTCATTGTCCCCCAAAACCTAGGCCTAGGGTTTTTTTGTTTTTCCCCTTTAGACCTCTGCGAAGGGCGCACACAGATTCCCTCATCGCCTGGAGAAAAGGCCCTAGGCCATTCTATGAATTCTGTCTTGCTTCTCTCTGATGGTGCTGAACTTTTTTTGCATGAGTTATTAGAGGGCGGAGCAAATGATGAAGTTCTCTGTGGAGTGATTTGAGAGAAGAGTACTCCATGTGCCTGAGCGTAATTTTGCAGTTCTAGTTTGTCATTTTGAAAGGAGGTTAGAATGTTAGTTCCCTTTTTTAGCAGACTTAAACTTTATTTGGTAATTTGTTAAATGCAGCTTCCACTGTTAATGTTCTTAGAGTTTGATGAGCAAGATCTAGTTAAGTAAAATTTTATATTTGTTTTAACCACTACAGGTTGTATGCAGGTTAGCCTTTTTATAATAAAAATTAGTTTTATTTTTTGCTCTGCAGTGATAACTAGATGTTTGATGCATTATTATCTAGCTTGTAGGCATAAAACATCATGTCAATGTTGGTAGAGTAAAATTTATAATAATACTGGGGTGAGGTGTTGAAGGATGACTTTTCTTAGTATTTTTTTTTAAACTTTGTCATTGGTTTATTGCCTTAAAGATATAATGGATTTCCCAACGTCTAAATCACTGTTATGCAGAAAATGAGAAAATTGTGTATATATGTTTATATTAATGCTTGATGTTTATATAGGAAAATGTTTGAAGTCTATCATATAGAGAAGTGTGTGTGTATAAATATATATATGTATATATATTTATTTATTTTATTTTTTGCAGTATTTTTTGGCTGGGGCTGGGTTTGAACCCACCACCTCTTGCATATGGGACCAGTGCCCTACCCTTTTGAGCCACAGGCACTGCCCTATTTTTATTTTTTTTTAAGGCAGGGTCTTGCTCTGTTGCCCTGGTTGTAGTACAGTGACACTATCATAGTTTACTACAGCTTCAAACTCTTGGGCTCAAGGGATCTTCCTGCCTTAGCCTCCTAAGTAGCTGGACATATAGGTGCACTGTGACTCCCAGCTGATCTTTTTGTTTTTAGTAGAGACTAGGACTCTTCCTCAGGCTGTTTTCAAACTCCTGAGCTCAAGAAATCCTCCCACCTCAGCTTCCCAAAGTGCTAGGATTACAGGTGTGAGCCACCATTCTCAGCCTAATATAGTGGGTTATTTTTTCTTTCTTTCCTCTTTTTTTTTTTTTTGGAGACAAGAGTCTCCCTCTGTCACCCTGGGTAGAGTACTGTGGTATCATAGCTCACAGCAACCTCAAACTCTTGGGTTTAAGCGATTCTCCTGCCTCAGCCTCCTGATTAGCTGGGACTAGAGGCGCCCTCCAAAATACCCAGCTATTTTTTGAGACGGGATCTCCCTTTTGCTCAGGCTGGTTTGAACCTGTAAGCTCAGGCAGTCCACCCACCTCAGCCTTCTAGACTGCTAGGATTATAGGTGTCAGCCACTGAGCCTGGTCTATTTATGTACTTTTTAATTTTATTTATTTATTTATTTGAGACAGAGCCTCAGGCTGTCACCCTGGGTAGAATGCTATGGTGTCACAGCTCACAGCAGTGTCTACCTCCTGGGCTTAAGCCATTCTCCTGCCTCAGCCTCCCAAGTAGCTGGGGCTAAAGGTGCCCGCCACAAAGCTCAGCTATTTTTTGGTTATAGTTGTCGTTATTTAGCAGGCCCGAGCTGGATTCAAATCTGCCAGCTCTGGTGTATGTGGCTGGCACCTTAACTGCTTGAGCTATAGGTGCTGAGTCTTTATGTACTTTTAAAAATGGTGTTGGCACTGTCATCCAGCTTAGAGTGCAGTGTGATCATCATAGCTCACTGCAACCTCTAACTCCTGGACTCAAGTGATCCTCCTGCCTCAGCCTCCTTAGTAGCTGGGACACATGATGCCTGGCTAACTTTTTTCTTTTCTTTTCTTTTTTTTTTTTTTTTTT
>NW_003852455.1:395402-396711 GCF_000181295.1 Otolemur garnettii | reverse complement strand
GAACCCACCACCTTAGGTGTATGTGGCTGGCGCCTTAGCCCTTTGAGCCACAGGTGCTGAGCCTCTTTTTTTTTTTTTTGACACAGAATCACACTCTGTCACCCTGGGTAGAGTGCAGTAGCATCGTCATAGCTCACAGCAACCTAAGACGCCTAGCCTCAGCCTCCCAAGTATCTGGGACTATAGGTGCCCACCATGATGCCTGGCTAATTTTTCTACATTTAGTAGAGATGGGGTCTCCCTCTTGTTCAGGCTGATCTTGGATTCCTGAGCTCAAGGAATCCTCCCGTCTCAGCCTCCCAGAGTGGTGTAATTATAGACATGAGCCACTGTGCCTGGCTTTTTTTTATGTTTTATGGAGATAGGGTCTCATTGTTGCCCAGGCTGGTGTCAAACTCCTGGTATCAGATGATTTCTCCTGCCTGGGCCTCCAAAAGTAGTAGGATTATAGGCCTGAGCCACTGTGCCTGCCTTCACCACCTATTTTAAATCTTAGTGTTTGTGATTAAGTTATTTTATACTTATTCATTGCTGGATGAATTAGATGGACCTTACGAGCTTATGCTCTAATTTCCAAAAGGATTTCCTTATCTGGAAGTTCAACATTCTGGTAAAATCAAATGCATCTTTAAAAATGTGAGTATTGGCTCGACGCCTGTGGCTCAAATGGCTAAGGCGCCAGCCACATACACCTAAGGTGGCAGGTTGGAATCCAGCCTGGGCCTGCCAAACAACAATGATGGCTGCAACCAAAAAATAGCCAGGCGTTGTGGCGGGCGCCTGTAGTCCCAGCTACTTGGAAGGTGGAGGCAGGAGACTAGCTTGAGCTCAGGAGTTGAAGGTTGCTGTGAGCTGTGATGCCATGGCACTCTACCCGGGGGACAGCTTGAGGCTCTGTCTCAAAAAAAAAAAGTGACTCTTACAGGTGGCACCTGTGGTTCAAGGAGTAGGGCGCCGGCCCCACATACCAGAGGTGGTGGGTTCAAGCCTGGCCACAGCCAAAACTGCAAAAAAAAAATGGGTCTTACCTTTTCTGTATTTAGAAATAGCAGAGAATATTGAAGAACTTTTAACATCTTATTTCTCACTGATTAGGATAAATCACTCTAAATCTTTTTCTTCCCAACCCCTCTCTTATGGTATGAAGTAATAACTGATTTTTGTTGTTAGTTTCTCTCTCTCTCTCTTTTTTTTTTTTTTTTTGGAAGAGTCTCACTCTGTTGCCTGGGGTAGAGTGCCTTAGCATCAGCTTAGCCCACAGCAACCTCAGACCTTGGGTTTAAGCGATTCTCCTGCCTCAGCCTCCTGA
>NW_003852455.1:391593-394127 GCF_000181295.1 Otolemur garnettii | reverse complement strand
CCTGGGCTCAAGCGAGTCTCCTGCCTCTGCCTCCCAAGTAGCTGAGACCACAGGCGCTGGCCACAACGCCTGGCTATTTTTTTTGGTTGCAGTCATCATTGTTGTTTGGCAGGCCTGGGCTGGATTCAAACCTGCCACCTTAGGTGTGTGTGGCTGGTACCTTAGCCACTTGAGCCATAGGTGCTGAGCCATGATTTCTTAAAACAATTACTTAAAGGATCATATCATGAGAACTTGAAATACTTTGGATAAAAGGGGAAAAAAACAAATTCTGCACTCTCACCAACACCAAAATTGATAACACCAATACTATTTATAGTGTGTTATCTTATTCTTACAGAGTTGGTTCAAGCTGCCAAAGAAGGGTGGGTGTAGTGGCTCACACCTGAAATCCCAGCATTTTGGGAGGCTGAGGTGAAAGGATTGCTTGGGGCCTGGAGTTTGAGACCAGCCTGGGCAACATAGCCAGATCCCACACAAAAAAAGTAAAAAAAATTATCTGGGCATAATGGTGTACACCTATAGAACCAGATACTGGGGAGATTGAGGTAGAAGGATCCCTTCAACCCAAGAGTTTCAGATTGCAGTGAGCTAATCCTTGGGCCACTACACTTCATCTAGGGTAGCAGAGCAAGACTCTTTAAAACAAAAACAAGGGGGGAAAAAAAAAGAAACAGTTACCTAAGAAGACCCATCCTGTTACTTCCATAGTTATTCTAACATTTTATAATATTACTCAGTTAGATATTCTCCTCCTCTCTAACCTGTTCTTTTCTTTTCTTTTTTGGAGATGGGATCATTGTAGCTCAGGCTGAAGTATAGTAGCATAATCATAGCTCACTGAAAGCTTGAACTCCAGAGCTAAAGTGTTCCTCTTGCTTTAACCTTCAGGATAATTTTCGTTATTGAGACAAATCTTGCTAGGTCACCTAGGCTGATTTTGAACTCCTGACTTCAAGTGATCCTACTTCCTTGGGCTCTCGAGAGCACTGGAATTACAGTCCTGAGCCACTGTGCCTGGCCTCATCTCCCTTTCTGTTCATCTTACATGGCTTTGAATGACTGCAGAACATTTTCAGAAGTTGAATAAATTCTCAAAATATGAAGAAAGAATGTGCTGCTTGATTTGTTTTGAAGGAATAATTTTTAAAAATGTTTTGAATCATGCATGTATTCCATTAACACCAATTTTGGGTGACATCCAGCTACAGTTATACAGAAATACACACTTGTAATCAGAATAATCATGGAATGAAGATGAGGTATATAGATAATGTAAAATAGGTAAAAATAAACTGTCAACCAGAAGGTAAGGTAAGGACAACTATAAGGAAATAGAAAGGAGGTTAAGAAGAATATAAGAAATTATGAGTAGGCTCAGTGCCCATAGCATAGTGGTTATGGCCACCAGTCACATACACCAAAGTTAAGTTAAAAGTTAAGTTCCATAGTTATTCTAACATTTCATGTCTGGCCTGGGGCCAGCTAACAATGACAACTGTAACAAAAATTAGTTAGGCCTATAGTCCCAGCTACTTGGGAGGCTGAGGCAAGAAAATTGCTTAAGCCCAAGAGTCTGAGGTTGCTGTGACTTCACAGCACTCTACTGAGGGCAACATAGTGAGACACTGTCTCAAAAAAAAAAAAAAAAAGAAATTATAAGTATAAAATTTCATAGAGCTTTGTGCATAGTAGATATTTACATACTTCATGAAATCATAGAACCTAAGTTGTAGAATAGACCTAAGTTTAATTTCTCTCTCTCTTGCCTATGATAGAGTACAGTGGCTTCATCATAGCTCACTGTAACCTTAAACTCCATGGTTCAGGTGATCCTTCTGCCTTAGCCTCCCTGATAGCTGGAACTACAGGCATGCACCACCATGCCTGGCTAATTTTTCTATTTTCTTGTCAAGCCGAGGTCTCTTGCTCAAGCTAGTCTTGAACTTCTCACCTCAGCAGCCTCACAAAGAGTCTCCCACTTGGGCAGCAAAAGTGCTAGGATTTTAAGGGTGAGCCACTGTGCCTGCCTTAAGTCCCAACTTTTATTTATTTATTTATTTATTTATTTTTTCGTGTCAGACAGGTAATGTGCTGATGCTATAAGATTTGTGGGAGGCACATTTACTCATGCCCATGAAATAATGTATGCTCATCATACTTATGAACTACAAAAGGATCCCTAACTTTTACTAATTACTAATTAGATTCAGTAGACATAAAATTACTCTTATCAAATTGCTACAGAAATTTTTAAATGCTTCCACTAGAATTTCTGTTTTTATCTTGTCATAGACAGTAGGAGAGCTACTAGTCTGGTTTGAGGACCAAAGTTTGGGAAGCTCTGATTTAGGTATTGATAGAGCAGTTCAGCCTGCTCTTCAACTCCTGAGCTCAGGAAGTTACCTGCCTTGGCCTCCCAGAGTGCTAGGATTTACAGGCTTGAGCCACCTCACCTGGCCTCTTTGTAGTTTTTTTTTTTTTTAGACAGAGTCTCACTTTGTCACCCTTGGTAGAGTGCTGTGGCATCATAG
>NW_003852455.1:384790-391014 GCF_000181295.1 Otolemur garnettii | reverse complement strand
AAAAAAAACAAAAAAAACTCCAGGATTGGAGACCAATTAAGTTTAAAATTTTATCTTATTTCTCACAGTCATCATCCACGCCCATTCTTGGGGAATGGTCTAGCTTACTTTATCATTGCTGAGGAAAATGTGGAACCAAAAAGTAACCTCTTTCTGTGCCTGTCATTTCTGTGGAGGAATTTTTTTTTTTTTTTGAGACAGAGTCTCACTTTATCACCCTCGGTAGAGTACCATGATGTCACAGCTCACGGCAACCTCCAACTCCTGGGCTTAGGTGATTCTCTAGTCTCAGCCTCCTGAGTAGCTGGGACTACAGGCACCCACCATAATGTCTGGCAATTTTTTTGTTGCAGTTTGGCCGAGGCTGGGTTTGAACCCGCCACCTTCGGTATATGGGGCCCGCACCCTTCTCACTGAACCACAGGTGCCGCCCTACTGAAATCCTTTAATTGGAAGTATTTAGGTATCATAATAAAGTGATGAAACATTAGGCAGTTAGGAAAAGACTTTTGGGTTAGGCAGACTGTATTATTGACAGGCCAGCCTGCCTTGAGTATCCTCTTTTGTAGTTTTTTAAAAACAGAGTCTTAATCCTGTTGTGTAGGCTGGAATTCTGTGGTACCATCATAGCTCACTGCAGCCTCAAACTCCTGGGCTCAAGTGATCCTCCTGCCTTAGCCTACTTTTTTTTTCTTTGAGACAGAGTCTCACTTTGTTGCCCCCAGTAAAGTGCTATGGCATCATAGCTCACAGCAACCTCAGACTCCTAGGCTCAAGTAATTCTCTTTGCCTCAGCCTCCTGAGTAGCTGGGATTATAGGCGCCTTCCAGAACACTCAGCTTTTTTTTTTTTTAGAGGCAGGGTCTCACTCTAGCTCAGGATGGTCTGAAGTGAACTTAGGCAATCTGCTCTCTTCGGCCTCCCAGAGTGCTAGGATTACAGGTGTGAGCCCTCGCACCTGGTCTTAGCCTCTCGAGTACCTGGGATTATAGGTGTTTGTCACAATGCTCAGCTCATCTATGTTTTTGTAGAGACGGGGTCTTGGTTTTGCTCAGACTGGTCTCGAACTCCTGACCTCAGTTGATCTTATCACCTTAGCCTCAGAGAGTGCTAGGATTATAGATATGAACCAGCATACCTGGCCACAGTATTTTTTATTTTACTTCAGAACCCACAGATTCTCTAAATGGTTCCATGGAAGTGACATTGGACTTCTGATAGATAGAAGTTGGTGGAAGGAGTTTGCAGTGGTCATTTTAAGTTGAATTTTCTTAGAATAAATAAATTTGAAAATGATGAGTGAAAGTAGCCAGGGTTGGTTGCTGTTAATGCAGAAGTAAGTTTCACTCTACGATCAGCATATTTGTTGTGTGGTTTTTTTTTTTTTGAGACAGAGTCTCACTTTATTGTCCTTGGTAGAGTGCTGTAGCGTCACTGCTCACAGTAATAACTTTCAACTCCTGGGCTTAGGTGATTCTCTTGCCTCAGCCTCCTGAGTAGCTGGGACTGCAGGTGCCCACCACAACGCCCAGATGTTTTTTTTTTGTTGCAGTTTGGCCGGGGCTAGGTTTGAAATAGCCACCCTCAGTATATGGGGACAGTGCCCTACCCACTGAGCCACAAGTGCCATCCCCCGCCCCCCCCCTTTTTTTTTTTTTTGAGAGAGTATCACTATGTCACCCTGGGTAGAGTGCTATGGCGTCACAGCTCACAGCAACCTCAAACTCAGGCTTATGTGATTCTCTTGTCTCAGCCTCTCTAGTAGCTGAGACTACAAGTACCCGCCACAGTGCCTGGCTATTTTTTGTTGCAGTTGCCATTGTTGTTTAGCTGGCCTGTGCAGGTTCAAACCCACCAACTTTGATGTATGTGGCCGGCACCATAACTGCTGTGCTATGGGCGCCAAGCCTTGTTGTGCTTTTTATGGCGCTTAAGTGTGTTCTGAGTGCTTGGAGAGAAATGAGCCACAGTCATATAAACTTGGCTATTTAAGTCTCTGAAAATAAAAAGATAGGTAGATACCCTAAGAAGCTAGTTTTAGGGTTCATTGTCAGGCAGATGTTAACGGCCAGTGGCTGCTTGTTCTAGCACAGGGATATGTCAGTTCTTAACCTTTGTCTCCTGATGAATCCTAAAACTAGCTTCTCAGGGTATCGAATAAACTAAAATGGTAGGCACTGAAGTACTCAGTGTCCTCAAACTACAGCCCGTGGGCCACATGTGGCCCACTGAGAACATTTATCCAGCCTGCTGGGTGTTTTTGCTGTCGCTTCCTGTCCTGCTTAGCAGCCGACTCGTCCCGGGGCCTGTAGTCCAGCCCTCCACTGGTCTGAGGGACAGTGAACTGGCCCCCTGTTTAAAAAGTTTGAAGACCCCTGGTATAACTGGAGATAATGTAAGAATGTTAGGGAAACACTGAAATGAAACTTCAGATTTGCTTATCGAATGTGTGCTATTTTTGCCTTGAGAGTTTGTATTTAGGGCGGTGTCTATGGCTCAGTGGGTAGGGCACTGGCCCCATATACTGAGGGTGGTGGGTTCAAACCTGGCCCCAGCCAAAATGCAATAAAAAAATAGCCGAGTGTTGTGGCAGGCACCGGTAGTCCCAACTACTTGGGAGGCTGAGGCAAGAGAATTGCCTAAGCCCAAAAGTTGGAGGTTGCTGTGAGCTGTGATGGCACAGCACTCTACCAAGGGCAATAAAGTGAGACTCTGTCTTGGGGAAAAAAAAAAAGAGTTCATATTTAATTATCTAACTTAAGATTGATTTTGGGAAATTGAATCTTTACTTCAAAAAGTTGCATTTGTGTTTTTGTTTTGAGATTTCATTTTTTAAAGTGTTTTCTGATGGTGAGAACGTAAATTTGAACATACTACAATTTGAGAGCTTTTGGTTCATCTTAACTTGAGAACATACAAAGTGGTACTGGCTTACAAAAAGTGAGATTTGATCCAATTCAGTCAATTTTGAAAGTTTCTAAGATAGAAGAGGTAAGGGTAGAGAGTATGACCCCATGATATATCTTATTCCTATACTCACTTCAGGGTGAGAAGGCTGAAGGAATGTCTAAAACTTAACAGAATGACAGATATTTGGTGTCTTGTCCAGAAAAGTGAAGGGACTGATTTGTCTGATACCACTGTCCAAATCAGGCAAAGATACAGCTTTATACATTATGACCCAGGCACCTACTTAGAGCTGCCTATATGTAGACCCATGCCTGGAGGAATGGTATAGAGGTTAGATGAGAGCAGAGCGATATAAAATGGGAGAGGCAAATAAGGCCCAAATGATGTTTTTTTGTTTGTTTGTTTTTTTGAGACAGAGTTTCACTGTGTTGCCCTTGGTAGAGTGCTGTGCACAGCAACCTCAGACTCTTGGGCTTATGCGATTCTCTTGACTCAGCCTCCCAAGTAGCTGAGACTACAGGTGGCCTGCCACATTTCTGGCTATTTGTTTTTTTTTGCATTTGTCGTTGTTTAGCTGGCCTGGGCCAGTTTTGAACCTGGGAGCCTGGGTGTATGTGTCTGGCGCCCTACCCACTGAGCTACGGGCACTGCCTTTTTTTTTTTTTGAGACAAGAGTCTTACTTTGTTGCCCCTGGTAGAGTGCAATGGCGCCATAGCTCACAGCAACCTCAGACTCTTGGGCTTAAGTGATTCTCTTGCTTAGCCTCCTGAGTAACAGGAACTATAGGTGCCCACACAATGCCCAGCTGTTTTTAGAGATGGGGGTCTCGCTCTTGCTCAGGTTCTTGCTCTTGCTCAGGCTGATCTCGAACTCCAGAGCTCAAGCAATCCATCTGCTTCAGCTTCCCAGAGTGCTAGAATTACAGTTGTGAACCACTGCGCCTGGCCTTGGGCCCGAATCTTGTATGAGCTTTAGATTTATCCAGTCATGGCTGAGCATGATGGCTCAAGCTGAGGTTTGCTTGAGGCCAGGAGTTCAAGACCACCCTGACCAAGAGCAAGACCCCATCTCTACTAAAAAAAAAAAAAAAAAAAAAAAAAAAAAAAAAAAAAAAGGAGAAAAATTAAGGCCAGGTACAGTGGCTCAGTGTCTGTAATTCTAGCATTCTGGGAGAGTGAGATGGGTGGATTGCTTGAGCTTGGGGATTTGATACTAGCCAGAACAAGAGTGAGACCCAATCTCTACTAAAAATAGAAAAACTAGCTGGGTGCCTATAATCCCAGCTACTTGGGAGGCTGAGGCAAGAGGATCACTTGAACCAAGGAGTTTGAGGTTGTTGTGAGCTATAATACCATGGTACTCAACCCAGGGCAACAGAGTGAGTGAGACTCTGTCTTACTAAAAAAAGAAAAAAATTAGCTGGGCATGGTGATGCACACCTGTATAGTTCTATCTACTCCAGAGGCTAGGGCAGGAGGATCACTGGAGCTCAGGAGTTTGAGGTTGCAGTGAGCTATGATGACCCTACTGAACTCTAGTTGGGATGACAGAGGGAGACTCTTAACTCCAAAAACAAAAGAAAACGAAACAAAACAAAAATGTATCCAGTCAACAGCACTGGGTGTCAAAAACAGAAACAATTTTTATAATTTTGCAGTGTAGAAGGTCCATTTGTCCCTCCGTATCTTTGTGTTCCATATCCATGGATTCAACCAACTTTGGATGGAAAATATTTGAGGGGAAAAAGAAGGATGGTTGTCAAAAAATAGCTGGGCATTGTGGCAGGCGCCTGTAGTCCCAGCTACTTGGGAGGCAGAGGAAGGAGAATTGCTTAAGCCCAGGAGTTGGAGTTTGCTGTGAGCTGTGATGCTACAGCACTCTACCCAGGGTGACAGCTTGAGGCTCTGTCTCAAAAAAAAAAAAGAAGGATGGTTGTATCTGTACTAAATATGTAGCCTTTTTTCCTTGCCATTATTCCATAAATAATGGCTTCTAACAACTGTTTACCTAGCATTTATATTGTATTTGGCGTTGTAAGTAATCTAGAGGTGATTTAAAGTATATGGGAGGATTGCATAGGTTCTATGCAAATACTGCTCCATTTATATTAAGTAAGTGACTTGAGCATTCTTGAATTCGAGTATCCAGGAAGGTCCTAGAACCAGTCCCTACAGATACCATAGGATAAGCATGACCGAGAACAGGGGTGTGCAGGGAGTGGTTCATGTAATAGGTGTTGAGGGCTTGAGCTCAAAATTGATGACATTTATAGATACTCTCTTCAATTTTAAATCTCTGGTCTTCAGAAACATGACTGAACACTTAATCTAATCATATGCCCAAAGTTCTGGGTTTCTCTGGGGCTTTCAAAAAACTGGTTATTGCTTCCTTTAACAGTAGTGCCTAGTTTCTCTAGGTCTCTACCATCACATTCTTATACATAGTCTGCTGAGCAGTGTCCAGGTATTTCCACTCCTTTGGAGAAAATTCTGTGGCTGCATCCTTGAATGTCAGCTGTTCCAATGATGCCAGTGACTCAGATTTAAAAACTACACATTTGAACAACAGAGAAATAAAATACATTTCCAGGCTTCCTCCTTACGGATTTTCAGTACTTACCGGTCACATGGATACAGAGGGTATGGCAGACACACCAGGACTTTGCAGAGCGAAGGAGACGGGACAGTGAACATGGTTTTTGTGAGGGCTTGAACTAACACTGTAGCAATGTACATAGAAGAAGTTGGATAGGAGTGCTATTAACTAGGAAAAACTATAGGACTTGTTGGTTGACTGATGGGAGGGAGAAAGAAGGGTCTAATACATGAAGCTCTTTAAGGGACAAACTCTGTACTCCTGTGTAAGTTGTTAACCATATATACCCCAAGGGAGACCCTACAGAAAGGCAATTCTGTAGTTCTCCAATTCCAAAAAAGAGCATTTGTTTCAATTCTTCTTATTTTGCTGGAATGTATATAACAGTTTATCATCTTAAACTATTTTTAAGTGTTCAGTTAGGTGGTTAAATACATGTTTTGTAACTGTTAGCACCATCTATCTCTATAACTTTTTGCCTTGTGAAACTGAAACTCTATACCCATTAAACAGTAACTCCCCATTCATCATCATCTCCCCTACCCCTGGCAACCAGTTTACTTTCTGTCTCTATGATTTTTGACTTTTTTTTTTTTTTAATGGGAGGAAAGGGTTTTTTTTTTTTTTTTTTTAGTAGAGACAGAGTCTCACTTTATTGCCCTTGGTAGAGTGCTATGGTGTCACAGCAATTTCCAACTCCTGGGCTTAGGCAATTCTC
>NW_003852455.1:368806-384770 GCF_000181295.1 Otolemur garnettii | reverse complement strand
CTGGGACTACAGGTGTCTGCCACAACGCCCAGCTATTTTTTTTGTTGCAGTTTGGCTGGGGCTGGGTTTGAACCCACCACCCTTGTTATATGGGGCCAGCACCCTACTCACTGAGCCACAGGCACCGCCCAATTTTTGATGATTCTAATATCTCACATTAGTAGAATCATACAGTTTTTATCTTTTTGTGACTGGCTCATTTCACTTAGCATAATGTTGTCATGTAGCATATGTCAGAATTTTTTTCCTTCTTAAATTAAGGCTGCATTATATTCCACCATCATATATATAATATTTTATTTATTCATTTATCTGTTGGTGGATGCTTGGGTTGTTTCCATGTTTCAACTACTGTGAATAATGCTGCTATGAAAGTAGGTATACAGTATCTCTTTAAGGCCCTGAAATAAATTATTTTGGGTATGTATTATCAGAAATCAAATTATTAGATCATGTGGTAATTCTATTATTAATTTTTGGAGGAACCACCACACTGTTTTCCAAGTGGTTGTACCATTTTACATTCCCACCAACAATGCACAGTGTTTCTAGTTTTTCTACATCCTTACCCATATTTGTTAATTTTTTATTTTTTTGATAGTAGCCATTATTTAAGGTAGTACTAAAAAAAAGTTTTTTGGCTAAAATAAAACTCTAAAGATTTAAGTGAAATTGATCAGGTTTTTAGGGGGTTGTATGTTATTTACTGGTTTAACATTAAATCACATATATTAATGCATTTTCAACTCAGGTTTTATGAAATAATTTTACTCCATTTTTAAAATTTGCATTTTTTTCTTTTCTTTCTTTCTTTGAGACAGAGTCTTGCTCTGTCATGCTGTCATAGCTCACAGCAACCTCAAACTCTTGGGCTCCAGCAATCCTCTTGCCTCAGCCTCCCGAGCAGCTGGGAGTATAGGTGCCTGCCACAACAGCCATCTGGTTTTTCTATTTTTAGTAGAGATAGGGTCTTGCTCTTGCTTAGGCTAGTCTGGAATTCCTGAGCTCAGGGGTCCATTGGCCTCAGCCTCCTAGAGTGTTAGGATTATAGGTATGAGCCACCATGATTGACCAAATTTGCATCTTAAATATGTCTTTGCCAGCTATCTGAAAAAGCTGTAGTTACTCTGTGTTTTTTGGAGCATGTTATTTTCACTTCTCTATACATTGTTTGAGATATAACCCTTTTAAAATCTGTATATGATGCTTTGACTGGAAATTATACCTTAAATCTATTTATCCAAGGTAGCCATTTGCTGTTTATTTACACAGTGTAACCATATTGTTTCATAATTTAAATTTATTTATTTAATTTTTTTTTGAGACAGATTATTACTATGTTGCCCTCAGTAGAGTGCTGTGGTGTCATAGCTCACAGCAACCTCCAACTCTTGGGCTTAAGTGATTCTCTTGCCTCAATCTCCAAGTAGCTGGGACTACAGGCACCCACCACGGAGCTTGGCTTTTTTTTTTTTTTTTTTTTTGCAGTTGTCATCATTGTTCAGCTGGCCCGGCCTGGGTTTGAACCCGTCAGTCTTGGTGCATGTGGCTGGTGCCATAACCACTGTGCTATGGGCGCTGAGCCCATAATTTAAATTTAAAACATAAATATGTGCCTATAGTACAAAATTCAAAAGATATACAAGTGTTGCCAGTGGTTTTGGCTGTGGACTGGCACCTCTGCCCCTGGCATGTTAGCTACTGAGCTAAAGTACTGATATGTCTCTGTTACTTAATTAGACATTGCACACATGCAGTCAGACGTGGTACTCGATGCTGGATATTCCAAGACAAGAACACCAATCCCAGATAAGAGCCTACTCTATTGGGGAGGAGTTAGGAAATAAACCAGCATTTACTGCTTAGTACTATATCCATGGATACAATAAAACTGTATCACAGGGATGGGGAAGTAGTTTAGCACATAAATTGATAAAGTAACATTTCTGGTGATTACAGCATGGGTGAACTGATGAGGGGAGACAGGATAAGGGCTTTCCAAGCATGTAATTTAGTCTGACTAGTAAATTGTATAGGATGGGGAAGAGGAAAGGCAAAGCCAGAGAAGTAAGCTGAGTTGTGATCACAAAGGACTTTACAAATCATAAGGATTTTGGAAATTAAACTGTAGGTATCAGGAGGGAGCCATTAAGGAATTTTAAAGTGTGTGTGTGAGAGAGAGAAAGAGACAGAATTGGATATACTGGAACATACCCTCAGTAGCAAGGTACGTGATCAGTTAGGAGCCTGTTGTATTAATAGTAATAGGTAAGAAGTGTTATGGAATAGCTCTACAGACTTAGAGACAGTAGTAACACAGAAGAGAAAAGAAAACAATGCGAAACAGAGATCAAGAGTAGAGTCCTCACTTCGATTTTTTTTTTTTTTTTTTTTTTTTGAGACAGAGTCTCACTTTGTTGCCCTGGTTAGAGTTCCATGAGGTCGTTGCTCACAGCAACTTCAGACTCTTGGGCCTCACCCTCCCTAGTAGCTGGGACTAAGGCACCTGTCCCAGTCTTGCTTTTGCTCAGATTGGTCTCAAGCAGTCCTCCCACCTCTGCCTCTCAGAATGCTAGGATTATAGGCTCACTTTTTCATTTCTTGCAGTGAGGATAAAATAGATAACATGAATAACCCTACTCTGAGGAAAAAAATACTGAAGAAAATTTATGTAAAGCCTTTAAAAATGCATCATTGGGCTGACAAGATCCTAAAAATGAATGCAGATGTTACTTGGCTTTAAAGCAATCCTGCTAGAATTTGCCCTTACTAGATGGCTTTGAACTTTTCCTTTTTTTTTTTTTTTTTTTTTTTGAGACAGAGTCTCACTTTGTCACCCTCGGTAGAGTGCTGTGGCATCACAGCTCACAGCAATCTCAAACTCTTGGGTTCAAGTGATTCTTTTGCCTTAGCCTCCTGCGTAGTTGGGACTATAGGTGCCCACCACAACACCCAGCTATTTCCTGGTTGCAGTTATCGTTGTTTTGGCAGGCCCGGGCTGGGTTCGAACCCACCTGCTCTGGTGTATATGGCTGGTGCCCTAGTGGCTGAGCTATAGGCGCAGAGCCTGAACTTCCCTTTTGAAAGCCTTATATGGCACAGGAAACAAAGCTCTGAGCCTTATCAAGGAGAAGAGTCCGAAAAGAGACCCCACCCCCTCATAAAGTTGAGCTTGTTTTTTTTTGTTTTTTTTTTGAGATGGAGCCTCAAGCTATCCCCCTGGGTAGAGTGCCATGGCATCACGCTCACAGCAAGCTCCAACTCCTGGGCTCAAGCGAGTCTCCGGCCTCAGCCTCCCAAGTAGCTGGGACTACAGGTGCCCGCCACAGCGCCTGGCCATTTTTTGGTTGCAGCCATCATTGTTGTTTGGCGGGCCCGGGCTGGGGATTCGAACCCGCCACCTTAGGTGTATGTGGCTGGCGCCTTAGCCGCTTCAGCCACAGGCGCCGAGCCATAAAGTTGAGCTTTTGATGTTTCTACCTTGATGGGGGAAAGAGTAGTATGGAGATGGAGACCTTCACTAAGAGTTTATAACAAGAATCCTTACGGGGTCATATTTCCCATTTAGTCTTGAAAAACTGTTAAGTCAGGAATGTATTTAAGGTGGTCTCTGGTAGTGCCTTGCAAAATTTGTCAAATCAAATCTTCTTAGGAGGAATGTACCTTTTACCCAGGCTTCAAAAATCTACGGATTAAAATTCCAAGGCACATAGATAACAGTCAAAAAAATCACGAAATTGTACAAAAACCATGGCACAGTGAGCAAGAGCCAGTGGAAATGAGACAGTAACCCATAGAGACTAGAAAATTTATATTTTGTCTTAGTAAATCCAGTATTTTTGATTAATATGTTTGAAGAAATGAAAGATTGAAATGGGTCTTCAAAACATGACCAAGCAGATAAGAAAATAAAAAATGGAACTTCTAGTTACAAAAAATTAAATTAAAATTGAAGTGAACAGGAGACTAGGGAGAGATGACTTCAGGCATCTCTGACTTGTGGACTCTGCCCAGAAACATCCCTCTGGGGACATAGGAAGACAGTGAAAGACTTCTGGACCTCAGGAGGACAAAAGCAGTGGAGAACAAGGCAAGTGATTGCATTCAGGTAGTGTCTGCCAGTACTGTATCAACAACAGCAGCGAGACTGCAAACAGTAAAGGCCTTTCCTGTGGGCTGTTTTGTTTTTTTGGACTTGGGCACTCGGTCAAACTACCTTGGGAGAACTTAGGCGAGAGCGCAGATGACTTTAAGCATTGTCTAGGGCCCTGGACTGAGCCACAGCCAGAATGGAGCTAATATTGTGTGACTGTGGGCCACTTGTGGGCACTGTGGGAGATCTGCCCCTGCAGGTTCCGTCCTCAGGGTCACAAAGCACACGCAACCATTGTGGGAGATCTGCCCATGCAGGCTCCATCCTCTCTAGGCTGTGGCTGAGAGACCTTGGGTGAGTGCTCTTGGGACTGAGCAGGCCAAAGGCTGGGACTAAGATGCTGGGGAAGAGCGGAGCTTTTAGGGTTTGGCAGTAGAAAGGCTGCCTTGTAACCTCAGCCATCAGGGGCATAGAGTGAGACTGGTTTTGGCACACTGGATAACCGGGCAACCACTTCAGGAGAGATCCCAGCGACAAGTGCTTTCCTAGGAAAGCTTCTGCCTAGCCAAGGTTAACAGTTAAAGTGTCTTTTAAGCGGACTAAGGAGAGATTTAGGTTCTCAACCTTGCAGCGTTTGAGAGATCAGCAGAGATCTCCAGCCTCCATCTCATACAGCTGTATCAGCATTGTGATTAACACCTCATACCCCAGAAGATCACCTGTTGCCCAGACACCAGACAATATTCAGCAAGATTTATATACTGCTTCTGTTTTCTTTTTTCTAATTTTGACATTTTCCCTTTAGTTTTTTTCTTTTTTTCTTCTTTTCTTTCTTCATTTTTCTAGTATAATTTTCCATTGTTGCCCTCTTTAATAATAATAAGAGCTTCATTTTTGCTAGTGTTTCTGCCCCTACTATTTGGTTTTTCCCCCAATTTTATCTGTAAGGTTTTCTGTTTGTTTTGGTTTGATTTTTAGTATTTTTGTCTTTCCTCTCTATTTGGTGGAAGTGGGGTACTGTGTCTGCTCAGGCTGACAAAGAGCTGCTAACCTCAAGGGAACCACCCAACCCAGCAACCCCAGAGGTTGGAGGTTTTTCAGGGTGGGTCAAAGTGCTCTACTGTACACCTTTATTACTCCTGTCTTCCTCCTTCTGTGCCTCACTTCTTTTTGACAGTATTCCTTTTTACCCTCTTTCCTTTCTCTTTTTTCTTTTTTAAAATCATTTCTCCCTTCTTGCTCTTCAGTCTTCTCATCCTTTTGGTCCTGTACCAAAAGGACTCACCAAAATTTTGGGCCATAGGCACTTAAAGAGCAAGAGGAAGTGAAAGGAAAATTAGGGCAAGGAAACAGATAAAAGAAAGTACTTGTGAGGAAGAATCAGCAGAAAAATCCTGACAACATGAAAAAGCAGTCCAGAGCAATGCCCCCAAGAGACCAGGAGGTAGCTACTGCAGAGGATTCCACCTATAAAGAAATGTTAGAAATGACAGAAGGGGAATTTAAAATACAGATGATGAAAACAATGAAGGAAATTAGAAAATAACCAAAAGGAAATCTAAAAACAGAATCAAATGAGAGATGAATGATATGAAGAATGTAGAAAGGATAGAGCAGAGCTGAAGGAACTGAAGCTGACAATTAAGGAACTTAAAAATGCAGTAGAAAGTATCAACAACAGATAAGACCATACAGAAGAAAGAATCTCAAAGAGGACAAAACTTTTTTTTTTTTTTTTTTTTTTTTTTTTGAGATAGAACCTCAAGCTGTCACCCTGGGTAGAGTGCTGTGGCATCACAGCTCACAGCAACCTCTACCACCAGGGCTCAAGTGATTCTCCTGCCTCTGCCTCCCAAGTAGCTGGGACTACAGGTACCTGCCACAATGCCTGGCTATTTTTTTTTTTTTTTTGGTTGCAGCTGTCATTTGGCAGGCCTGGACTGGACTCGAACCTGCCAGCTCAGGTGTATGTGGCTGGCGCTTTAGGCACTTGAGCCATAGGCGCCAGGCTGACAAAACTGTTGAGATAACTCAGATAGTTAAAGAGGCAGAAGAGAGAGAAAACAGAACATTCACTGACAGAATTATGGGATCTTATTAAGCCTTCAAACATATGAGTTATAGGTATCCCAGAAGGGGAAGAAGAATGCCCCAGGGGAATGGAAGCTATACTAGAGAATATTATAAATGAAAATTTCCCAACTGTCACCCAAGATTCTGACACACTCCGTTCAGAGGGATATTGGGCCTCAGATCGCCTCAATTCTAATAGAGATTCTCCAAGACACATTGCAATGAACCTGTCAAAAGTTAAGACAAAAGAAAAGATTCTGCAAGCTGCCAGGGTAAGTGCCAATTGACCTGCAGAGGCAAATCTATCAAGGTGACTTCAGACTTCTCTAATGAAACTTTTCAAGCCAGAAGCCAATGGTCATCTACCTTTAACCTACTTAAACAGAACAATTTCCAGCCCAGAAGTCTATATCCTGCTAAATTTAAGCTTTAAAGTTGATGGAGAAATTAAATCATTTACTGATATGCAAACATTGAGGAAATTTGCCACAAGACCAGCTCTACAGGAAATACTTCAACCTGTTCTACACACTGACCATCACAATGGACCACCAGCAAAATAAGCACTCTGAAATTAAAGAACCTAGCTTCCACAATGATGCAAAAGATAAAACTAAGCAATGGACTTTCACAAAATAAGATAAGTAGAATGCTGCCACACTTATTAATTATCTCAATAAATGTTAATGGCTTGAATTCTGAAGCCACTGAAGAGGCATAGATGGGCTGATTGGATTAAAAAACACAAGCCATCCATTTGCTGTCTGCAGGAAACCTACCTAGCTTCAAAAGACGAACTAAAACTCAAGAGTTGAGGGTTGGAAGACTATTTTTCAGGCAAACAGAATTCAGAAGAAAAGAGGGGTTACAATCTTATTTTCAGATATGTGTGGATTTAAAGCAACTAAGTCAAAAAAGACAAAGATGGTCACTTTATATTGGTCAAGGGAAAAATACACCAGAAGACATTTCAATTCTGAATATTTGTGTACCCAATTTAAATGCTCCTAGAGTTTTGAAACAGGTCTTAATTAGTCTCAACAATATATCCTATAATACCATAATAACAGGGGACTTCAACACTCCTCTTATAGAGCTGGACAGATCCTCTAAACAGAAATTAAACAAAGATATAAGGGCCTCAAACGAGATCCTAGGACAACTGTGCTTGATAGATGTTTATAGAACATTCCATCCCAAAGATAAAAAAATATACATTCTTCTCATTGGCCTATGGAACATTCTCCTAAATTGATCATATCGTAGGATACAAAGCCTCAACAGAACCACAAGAATTGAAATTTTACCTTGTATCTTCTCAGACCACAAGGCACTAAAGGTGGAATTCAAGTCCAACAAAAAGGTTCAACCCTATACAAAGTCATGGAAATTAAACAACCTTATGTTGAATGACAGTTGGGTGCAGGAAGAAATAAAAGAGGAAATTATTAACTTCCTTGAGCATAACAACAATGAAGACACAAGCTACCAAATCTGTGGGAAACAGCAAAAGCAGTTCTGAGAGGAAAATTTATTGCTTTAGATGCCTATATCTGAAAAAGAGAAAGAGAGCACATCAACAAACTCAATAAGCCATCTTATGGAATCAGAAAAAGAACAATCCAAGCCTAAACCCAGCAGAAGAAAAGAAATACCCAAAATTAAATCAGAGATTAATGAAATTGAAAACAGGGTGGCACCTGTGGCTCAGTGAGTAGGGCGCCGGCCTCATATACCAGGGGTGGCAGGTTTGATTATGGCCCCAGCCAAACTGCAACAAAAAAATAGCCAGGTGTTGTGGCAGGTGCCTATAGTCCCAGCTACTTGGGAGGCTGAGGCAAGAGAATTGCCTAAGCCCAAGTGCCTGGAGGTTGCTGTGAGCTGTGACTTCATGGCACTCTACTGAGGGTAACAGACTGAGACTCTGTCTCTTAAAAATAATAATAATAATAAAATTGAAAACAAAAGAATCATTCAGAAAATTAATGAAACAAGGAGCTGGTTTTTTAAAAAAATAAATAAAACAGACAAACCTTTAGCCAGATTAACCAGGAATAGAAAAGTAAAAGTACCAATCAAAAATGATAAAGGAGAAATAACAACAGATGCTACAGAGATCATCTCTGAATACTACCAGAAACTCTATGCCCGGAAATTTGACAGTGTGAAGGAAATGGATCAATATTTAGAATCATACCCTCTCCCTAGATTTAGCCAGGAAGAAATAGATCTCCTGAACAGACCGTTTTCAAGCACTGAGATGAAAGAAACAATAAAAAATCTCCCAACAGAAAAATGCCCTGCTCTGGATGGCTTCACACCTGAATTCTATCAAACGTTCAAAGAATTGCTTATTCCCATATTGCAGAAATCATTCCAAAAAATTGAGGAGGAAGGAATCTTCCCCAACATGTTTTATGAAGCAAACATCACCTGGATACCAAAACCAGGAAAAGACCCAACTAAAAAGGAGAACTTCAGACAAATTTCACTAATGAATATAGATGCAAAAATTCTCATTAAAATCCTAGCCAATAGATTATAGCTTATCATCAAAAAAGTCATACATCATGATCAAGTAGGTTTCATCCCAGTGGTGTAAGGCTAGTTTAACATACGCAAGTCCATGAACATTATTTACCATATGAACAGAAGCAAAAGCAAAGACCATATCATCCTCTCAATAGATGCAGGAAAAAGCATTTAATAAAATCCAGCATCCTTATCTAATTCGAACACTGAAGAGTATAGGCATAGATGGCACATTTCTTAAACTGAAGCTATCTATGACAAACCCGCAGCTAATACACTGAATGGAGTAAAACTGAAAGCTTTTCCACTCAGAACTGGAACAAGTCAACGTTGTCTTCTAACGCAATTACTATTCAATGTAGTGCTGGAAGTTCTAACCAATACAGTCAGGGAAGAAAAGTTAATAAAGGGCATCCAAATGGGGGCAGAGGAGGTCAACCTCTCCTTCCTTGCTGACAATATGCTCTTATACCTAGAAAACCCCAAAGACTCAACCATAAGACTCCTGGAAGTCATCAGAAAATGTAGTAATGTCTCAGGATATGAAATCAATGTCCACAAGTCAGTAGCCTTTGTATATGCCAATAACAGCCGAGATGAGAGGCTAAATAAGGACACAGTCCCCTTCATGGTAGCTTTAAAGAAAATGAAGTACCTAGGAATATACCTAACAAAAGAGGTGAAGTACCTATATAAAGAAAATTATGAAACCCTAAGAAAGGGAATAGCAGAGGGCATTAACTAATGGAAGAACAAACCATGCTAATGGCTGGGAAGAATCAACATTGTTAAAATCTCTATACTTCCCAAAGCAATCTACCAATTCAATGCTATCCCTATTAAAATATCAACATTGTACTTTTAAGACTTGGAAAAAATAATCCTTTGTTTTGTATGGAACCAGAAAAAGCCCAGTGTAGCTAAGGCAGTACTTAGCAATTAAAAAAAAAAAAAAGCCAGATGATCAGCTTACCTGACTTTAGGCTGTACTACAAGGCCTTAGTGGTTAAAACATCATGGTATTAGCACAAAAATAGAGACATAGACATTTGGAATTGAATAGAAAACTAGGAAATGAAACTAACATAGCCACCTAAGAAGAACATACACTGGGGGAATGAATCCCCATTCAATAAATGGTTCTGGGAGAACTGGAAGACTGAAACTGGACCCACACCTTTCTCCACTCACTAAAATTGATTCAAGATGGATAAAAGACTTAAATTTAAGGCATGAAATGATAAAAATCCTCAAAACATAGGTAAAACACTAGAAGATCTTAGCCTGGGGAAAGACTTCATGAAGAAGACTTCAGTGGCGATTGCAACAAAAATAAAGGGGACTTAATTAAACTGAAAAGCTTCTGTACAGCTAAGGAGACAACAACCAAAGCAAATAGACAACCTACACAATGGGAAAGGATATTTGCCTTTCTTTTTAGAGACAGAGTCTCACTTTATTGCCCTCAGTAGAGTGCCATGGCGTCACACAGCTCACAGAAACCTCCAACTCCTGGGCTTAGGTGATTCTCTTGCCTCAGCCTTCCCATTAGCTGGGACTACAGATGCCCACTATAACACCCAGCTGTTTTTTTGTTGTAGTTTGGCCGGGGCCAGGTTTGAAACCACCACCCTCGGTATATGGGGCCAGTGCCCTACTCAATGAGCCACAGGTGCTGCCAGATATTTGCCTTTTTTTTTTTTTTTTTTTTTTGCAGTTTTTGGTTGGGGCTGGGTTTGAACCCACTACCTCCAGCATATGGGGCCAGCGCCCTACTCCTTGAGCCATGGGTGTTGCCCAATATTTGCATATTTTGAATCAGACAAAAGCTTGATAACTAGGATTTATAGAGAACTCAAACTCACATGAAAAAAGCCAACAATCCCACATATCAATGGTCAAGAGACATGAATAGAACTTTCTCTAAAGAAGACAGATGAATAGCAAACGAATGAAAAAATGCTCATCGTCCCTAATTATTAGAGAAATACAAGTTAAAGCCACCCTGAGATATCATCTAACTCTGGTGAGAATGGGCCACATCACAAAATCTCAAAACTGCAGATGCTGGTGTGGATGTGGAGAGAAAGGAACACTTTCACACTGCTGGTGGGACTACAAACTGATACAACCTTTTTGGAAGGAAATATGGAGAACCCTTAAAGAGCTCAAGCTAGACCTCCTGTTTGATCCTGCAGTCCCATTACTAGGCATCTACCCAGAAGGAAAAAAATCCTTCTACCATAAAGACACACTAGACGGTTTATCGCAGCTCAATTTGCAATCACCAAAATGTGGAAACAGCCTAAATGCCCACCAACCCAGGAATGGATTAATGAACTTCATATATGTATACCATGGAATACTATTTAGCCTTTAAAAAAGATGGAGACGTTACATCCTTTGTATTAACCTGGATGGAAGTGGAACACCTTGTTCTTAGTAAAACATCACAAGAATGGAGGATCATGAATCTGATGTACTAAATCTTGATATGAGGACAATTAATGACTTAGTACAAGTAGGGAGTAGGGGAAGGGGAGAGCAGAGAGGAGGGAGGGTGTTGGGGAAAAGGAAGAGCAGAGAGAGGGAAGGAGGGAGAGGAGTGGGATCTTGGTGTGTGACACACCTTTTGGGGCCAAGACAAAATTATAGGAGGGACTTCACCTAACAAATCCAATCAGTGTAACCTGGTATCTTGTACCCTCAGTGAATCCCCAGTAATAAATAAAAACCAAAAAACTATTTTTACTAAATATGTTAGCAGCAGTAGTAAAATGTCTCTTGGTTTCAAAAAAAGAATTTAATGAACAGGTAAAGAAACAGATTGGCACAGCTAAAGACAATGTGTGAACTGGAAGATAGCCTTGAAGATACTACCCGGAATGCAACATCAATAAAGAGATGATAAACATAAAAGAAAGTTGAAACATAAAAGTTAGCATGAAGGGTTTTTTTTGAGACAGTCTGACTATATCACCCTTGGTAGAGTGCTGTGGCCTCATAGCTCACAGAAACTCTTGGGCTTAAGCGATTCTCTTGCCTCAGCAAGTAGCTGGGACTATAGGCGCCCCCCACAACACCTGGCTCTTTTTTGTTTGCAGTTGTCGTTGTTTAGCAGGCCCTGGCCAGACTCAAACCCGCCAACTTCGGCGTATGTGGCTGGTGCCCTACTCACTGAGCTACGGGTGCTGAGCCAGGTTTTTCTTTTTTTTCAATTTGTTTTTTGACAAGAGTCTTGTTCTGTCACCTACTCCTAGGTAGAGTGCAGTAGTGTCATCATCGCTCACAGCAACCTCAAACTTTTGGGCTCAAGCCATCCTCCAGCCTTAGCCTCCCAAGTAACTAAGACTACATGCATGGGCCACCTTGCTCATCAGATTTCCCTGTTTTTTGTTGAAATGGGGTTTTGCTTTTGCTCAGGCTGGTCTTGAACTCCTGACCTCAAGGGAACCTCCCTTCTCCCTTTTGGCCTCTCAAAGTGCTAGGATTACAGGTGTGAGCCACTGTGCCCGTACTTAATAAAGAGTTCTAATGTACATCTAATTGTAGTTGCAGAGAGAAATAAATATGAATGGAATGGTGAAGCAGTGGTCAAATAGAAATTGCTGAGAATTTTTCAGAATTGGTTAGAAATAATCCTCAAGTGGTAGAAGTCCAGTGAATACCAAGGAAGATAAAATCAACCTTGACAAAGCAGAGTGAAACTGCAGAAGGCTAAAGACAGAGATGTAAAAAGCAACTAGAGAGAAACAACAGATTGCTATTAAAACATTTTTCTTTAGTCTGGCAACTGATTTCTTTTTTTTTCTTTTTTTTTCTTTTTTTTGAGACAGAGCCTCAAGCTGTCCCCCTGGGTAGAGTGCCGTGGCATTACAGCTCACAGCAACCTCCAACTCCTGGGCTCAAGCGAGTCTCCTGCCTCTGCCTCCCAAGTAGCTGGGACCACAGGCACCCGCCACAATGCCCGGCTATTTTTTGGTTGCAGCCGTCATTGTTGTTTGGCGGGTCCGGGCTGGGGATTCGAACCCGCCACCTTAGGTGTACGTGGCTGGCGCCTTAGCCGGTTGAGCTATAGGCGTCGAGCCTGGCAACTGATTTCTTAGCAGAAACAACAGAAGCCAGAGAACATTGGAATGCTGTCTTCAGTGTACTTGAGAGAAAATAGCTGTCAGCCTTGAAATGACATAACCAGTAAAGCTGTCAGGAATGACAGCAAAATAAAGAAATTTTAGATGAAAACTTAGAGACCATTTATAACAGAAGGAGATTCTTAGAGACATAATTCAGATAGAAGAAGAAAAATCATACCAAATAGAAAGCCTGGGATCCTTTTTAATGGCTACAAAATGTTCTATCAAATAGATACAATTTACATTCTGCTATTCTTGGACATTTATGTTGTTTCCAATTTTTCAATATTAATCGAAGCTCTTTTTTTTTTTTGAGACAGAGCCTCAAGCTATCTGGGTAGAGTGCTGTGGCCTCACTGCTCACAGCAACCTCAAGCTCCTGGGCTTAAGTGATTCTCTTGCCTCAGCCTCCCAAGTAGCTGGGATTTCAGGTGCCCTTCACAACTCCCAGCCATTTTTTTGGTTGCAGCCCTTACTGTTGTTTGGCAGGCCAGGTCGGATTCAAGCCTGCCAGCTCCAGTGTATGTGGCTGGCGCTTTAGCCTCTTGATCTACAGGCACCACCAATTGAAGCTCTTTTGAACTTGTATATGAATATTTGTGCATGTAGTAGTTTATTTAGACTATTTTCCTTTTTAACTAGAAGGCCAAATTACTGAGTCAGAAAAGGAATGGATATTTTTGTTTTTCGGAATACACGTTGTGAAATTGTTTTCTTAAAGGATACAACCAATTTACATTTTGTGTAACAGACTATGTTGGCTTTATTTACAAATAAATAAGTCTGTTCCAGAGCCAGTTTTAAATGATTGGCATTTTGTACCAGATTTTGACTTAATTATATCTTAGACAAAAACAGCTTATCTCACTTCTCTGCCATTTGTGTTAAAAATGTTATTTATTTATTTATTTATTGAGGCAGAACCTCACACTGTTTCCCAGGTTAGAGTGCCGTGACATCAGCCTAGACTCTTAGCAACCTCATGTGCCTGGGTTCAAGAGTCATTTTTTCTTTTTTTTAAGAGAGTCTCACTTTATCGCCTTCAGTAGAGTGCTGTGGTGTCACAGCTCATAGCAACCGCCAGCTCTTAGGCGATTCTCTTGCCTCGGCTTCCTGAGTAGCTGGGACTAAAGGCACTCGCCACAACGCCTAGCTATTTTCTGGTTGTGATTTAGCCAGGGCTGGGTTTGAACCTGCCACCGTCAGTATCTGGGGCTGGCACCCCAGTCACTGAGCCACAGGTGCCGCCTTTTTTTTTTTTTTTTTTTTTTTGAGACAGTTTCACTTTATCGCCCTTGGTAGAGTGCCGGGGAGTCACACAGCTCACAGCAACCTCCAACTCCAGGGCTTAGGCAATTCTCTTGGCTCAGTCCCAGCCAGTAGCTAGGACTACAGGCGCTCGTCATAACACCTGGCTGTTTTTTTGTTGCAGTTTGGCCAGGACTGGGTTTGAACCCACCACCCTGTATATGGGGCCGGCACCCTACTCACTGAGCCATAGGTGCCATCCTGGGTTCAAGAGTCTTTCTGCCTCAGCCTCTGGAGTAATTGGGACTATAGGTGCCTACCACCACATCTGCCTAATTTTTCTAATTTTAGTAGAGATAGAGGTCTAGCTTTATTTGCTTAGGCTGGTATCAAACTCCTGAGCTCCAGAAATTCTCCTCCGTTGGCCTTTCAGAGTGCTAGGATTTCAGGCCTGTGCAGCCTTCTGGGCCTAAAATGTTTTCTTTTTAACAGAAACATATGCTAACTGAAATGTATTCTTTCTAACAAAAAGCATTCTGACTCTGTAGTAGTCTTTCTGGGTTTTTTGTTGTTGTTTTGTTTTGTTTTTTCTTTTTAAATCTTTTTTCAGTTTATTAACAAATAGATACTTAATGAAAAGGGTAACTTAATGAAAAGGCAAAAAATGACAAATGGCAAATAAATGCCTTGCTTAGTTTTTATTTTATCATAGGAAGGAAGATTACTATTTTAATGCTACTACATTGTTTATTAGTTCTGATTATGTCAGAATAGCCAGTCAACAGCATAGAAGTGAACAAATGTTTTTTCTTTTTTAATAAAGGGCCATTCTGCTCGGCACCTGTAGCTCAGCGGCTAGGGTGCCAGCCACATACACCAAAGCTGGTGGGTTTGAATCCAGCCCGAGCCTGCCAAACAACAATGAAAACTAAAACCAAAAAAATAGCCAGGTGTTGTGGCAGGCGCCTGTAGTCCCAGCTACTTGGAAGGCTGAGGCAAGAGAATTATTTAAGCCCAAGAGTTTGAGGTTGCGTGAGCTGTGAAGCCATGGCCCTCTACCCAGGGTGACATAGTGAGACTCAGCCGCAAAAAAAAGGGTCAATCATTCTAAAACACAAAATGCTATAAATTTACTTGGGGATTCTATATTCTATAATATGAACTGAATGTAAGAAGGTGTCTCTTTTTTTCTATCTTCTTGCTATTTCAGGTGCAAGTGAAAGTGTAGGAAAACATATGCTTGAAGCCTGCAACAATAATCTGGAGATGGCTGTCACAATGTTTTTGGATGGTGGAGGAATTGCTGAAGAGCCCAGTACCAGTTCAGCAAGTGTCTCTGCTGTCAGACCACACACAGAGTATGAATTTATTATTTGTTATTAGGAGTTATGCCTACATTGAGTAGTTGGCTTTTTTATCAAAGTTAGGTTAGTTCTCTAGTTAAAAAAAAAAAAAAAAAAGGATGGAAGCACCTGAAAAAGTATCAAGTGAATTTTTGTAGTTAGTTTAAATTCTGTAGAACATTGTCATGTTTTTTATTTAATATTCTGAAAAACCAGGCAGGCTCAGAGTGAAGTCTGGGAGACAGTGAGGGGGCTGCCCAGCAAAGATTGGTCTGTGGCCAAGAGGTGGGGCCTGTATGCTTGGCAGTAAAAACCAATGACAACAACAAAACCTTATAGGATAGCATTATTATCCACATTTTAATGATGAGGCAGCAGGGGCATAGCCATTTTCTAAGCTACACAGCAATTAAGTAGCAAATACAGAAGTAAAGCTCAATGAAGCTCAGATGTACCAATTCTAGATTTTCCTCCATTGTCTCAAGAAAGCTTGGTGTTGACACAAAAAATTGTGATAGCTATTTCTTTTTTTTTTTTTTTTT
>NW_003852455.1:360374-367372 GCF_000181295.1 Otolemur garnettii | reverse complement strand
GTCATTGTTGTTTGGCGGGTCCGGGCTGGGGATTCGAACCCGCCACCTTAGGTGTACGTGGCTGGCGCCTTAGCTGGTTGAGCTATAGGCGCTGAGCCTAGTCTCCTTCTTAATTAGAAAAAATTTACTGTCTGTTTGTTTAAGCTTATTTTAATATATCTTTGTGATTTGATTATCTATTCTTTGATGTAGTAGCGATGTGATATTGTTTCTGTTAAGACTATATTTTTTCCATTCATTTTTGCCTGATTTTTTTGGGGGGAAATTTTCTAGCTCTTTTTTTCTAAAGAGAATTTAAGGTAGGGAACTTGAGGGAAAGGAAGTGTTTTTTTGTTTTTCTGTCTTTCTCTTTGTTTATAAACCATTGAGCTATATATGCCAGATACTTTATTCCATTTGATCTTTATGTGAAAATTATGTAAAACTCATGATTGCTGTGGGTCCTAAATGTTACTAAGCCATTTTCCTTGTTAATTTGCATGTATCACAATAATTACAGAAAGATAACAGGTAGTAGAAAGCAGTTTTCACTGTGATATTTTCCCACTTTTCTTAAGTAGAGAAGAAGTCCGTGCCCCAATTCCTCAAAAGCAGGAAATATTGGTGGAACCAGAACCTTTGTTTGGTGGTAAGTTCACTTTTCTCCCATATCTTTATTTGACTTTGTTGTTACTTTGAGATTTTAAAGAAACTAGTAAGAGATGTGAAGGCTTGCTGAGAGATTATACTTCAAGTGTAGTGTCAGTTCTTATCTTGTATTTCTGCACTCTGTTAGGAAAGTTGTCCAATTGGTTCAAAGTAAAGCAGATTTAAAAAATGGAATTTGTTATAGAAGGCAAAAAGGAGGAAAGTTACCAAAAAGAATTGCTGCCTTATAATGGAAACAAATATATCATTAGACAAAAAATTTATTATTTTTTGTTTTCTAGATACATACTTGACTGCCATAGCCTTACTATCTTGATCTGTCTTGCCTTCTTTTTCTCTTAACTTCTAGAAGTGCTGTTCCTATTTTCAGCAAAGGAGAATATAACCCTTAATTCATGCAAAAAGCCATGCTGTCAGTTGGGATAAATGTCTCTAATGGGCCAGTGTGCTGTGGTGTCAGCCTAGTTCATAGCAACCTCAAACTTCTGGGCTCAGAAGATCCTCTTGAGTAGCTGGAACTACAGGTGCCCACTACAATACCCAGCTAATTATTTTCTATTTTTAATAGAGATGGAGTCTTGATTTTTTGTTCATGCTCGTCTCAAACTCTTAAGCTCAAGGGAATTCTCATGCATTGGCCTCCCAGAGTGCTAGCATTACAGGTGTGAACCACTGCACCTTGCTTAATGAATTTGTTTGTTTATTTATTTATTTATTTATTTTTAGAGACAGAGTCTCACAGCAACCTCCAGCTCTTGGGTTTAAGCTATTCTCTTGCCTCAGCCTCCCAAGTAGCTGGGTCTATAGGCACCCACCACAGTGCCTGTTTCTTGTTGCAGCTGTCATTATTGTTTAGCTGACCTGGGCCAGGCTCGAACCCGCCAACCTTAGTACATATGGCTGGCACTATAACCACTGTGCTAATGGGCACTGAGCCTAATCGGTTTATTTTTTAGAAAACAGAAAACAGTTATAATCTGGTTAGGCAGAGAGCTGTATACATTGGGAACAGTAATACAGAGAAATAGTTTGTTTTAAAGTTGAGAACAGACCTCTGTGAATTTTTTTTTTTTGAGACAGAGTATCACTATATCATCCCTTGGTAGAGTGCCATGGCGTCACAGCTCACAGCGACCTCAAATTCTTGGGTTTAAGTGATTCTCTTACCTCAGCCTCCCAAGTAGCTGGGAGTACATGTGGCTGCCACAATGCCTGGGTATGTTTTTGTTGTAGTTGTTAGTGTTGTTTGGCAGGCCTGGACTGGGTTTGAACCTGCCAGCCCCAGTATTTGTGGCTAGTGCCCTAGCTGCTAAGCTACAGGTGCTGAGCCTCTATAAAGTTTTGTAGGTAAACTATGATACAGTGGAGGAAAAATGAGTTGTAAGAAAAAGATGAAGGAAATTATATAAACCGTACCTTTTGATTTGAAAAAGCACCTTAGTTGAGATTTTTTATAAGATAGACCTTTAACTCGGTAACTCTGGAGTTGACTATGGCAAGAAATAAAAGAATATACTGTCTAGATTCAGAAATTAAGGTAAAGAGAAAACTGTAAGGTCTGAATACTGCAGTGTAATAATGTGCTTCCTGGACCATTGCATTCAGCCAGTCATTATGCTGCTATGATACCAGATGTTATAAAGCATTGTTCATAATTTTTTAAAATATAACTACTATGAATAGATTTTGGAGCTAAGGAGTAATGCCCTGGAAAAGCTTTATCTTTTCATTATTATGAGAAATAAGGCAGGATCTTTGGGTGAGTAGGGCTATAGGAATTAGTTTTGTACTGTCTTGCTATTGAACAGAGAGGTAAAAATTCCATTTGAAACTCCACTTTCCTCTTTTTTTTACCTCTGGATTTTGACATACAGTAAAGAGAGACATGAAAGTGACATAAAATGAGGAAGTCATTCTTACCTTTCATTATTAAACCTTATTATAACTTGAAAATGGGCCTTGGAGAACTTTTTCGTCTTAGGGCAGTATTGATTTAAAGTTTGGTCTTAAATACCTAATACTCTTTCAAGAGTCTGTAAAGTCAAAACTTTTATTTATCAAGCTGTCACCCTGGGTAGAGTACCTTGGCGTCATAGCTCACAGCAACCTCCAACTTGGGCTCAAGCAGTTGTCTTGCATTAGTTTTTTGTATTTTTAGAAGAGACAGGGTCTCTCTCTGGCTCAGGCTGGTCTTGAACCTGCAAACTCAGGCATTCCACACACTTCAGCCTCCCAGAGTATTAGAATTATAGGCATGAGCCACTGTGCCTGGCCCAAAGTCAGAACTTTTTACATGGGCGTGATGGTGGCTCAGGCTTATAATCCTAGCACTCTGGGAGGTCAGGGTGGGTGGATTGCCTGAGCTCACGGGTTCGAAACCAGCCTGAGCAAGAATAAGACCCCATCTCTAAAAATAGCTGGCATTGTGGTGGATGCCTGTAGTCTCAGCTACTTGAGAGACTGAGGGAAGAGAATCACTCGAGCCCAAGAGTGGGAGGTAGCTGTGAGCTATGACGCCAGGGCACTTTACTGAGGGTGACAAAATGGGACTGTTTCCAGAAAACAAAAAACCGAACTTTTTACATAATACTAGGAAGTTATTTGCCTTTTTCACGCTAGTGGCATTTGGGCTGATGTTTTAGAAGCAATAATAAGTCAGACTGCTGGCATCTTAGGTGAATTAATGTAGTGATTTCAAACTCTACCACTAGTTGTTGAATATAATGCCACATACAGGGTGGCCATAAAAGTTCGTGTACTATTGCACACAAACTTTATGGCCACCCTGTATTTGCAGTTTACTTTTTTTTCTTTAGATAGGCTCTCATTCTGTCACACAGGCTAGAGTGCAGTGCTGTCATCATTAAATGTCTGGGCTCAAATGACCCTTTTGTCTTGGCCTCCCTTGTGGCTGGGATTACACGTGTACACCACCGTACCTGGCTAATTTTTCTATTTTCTGTAGAGATGTTGCCTTACTATGTTGCTTACACTGGTCATGAACTGGCCTCAAAGGATGCTACCTTAGCTTCTCAAAGTGTTACAATTGCAGGCATAAACTGTGGCACCTATCCCCTATTCTGGCCTGAAGACTTCTTTATAATCTCTTTTAGCTCCTTGTAGCTTAGTTTATTGTGTGGGCAGTAGAGCAAAGTACAGAGTACTTACTTGCTTGTAGAAGGTGGCTTGGAAGTACCAGAAAACCATATCAAAGAGGCAGGAAGGAATAATAATAATCTTAGGGCTAGAGGTATTGGGTTTGACTTAGAATAAATAATGGGCAAATAAATTGTGCAGGTTATGACTCCAAAAAATAAAAGGAGTTGGGTAGAAGGATATTCTATAATAACGTGCTTCCTTAGGCAGTTGTTCTATGTCTTATCCTAAGACATTCTTATTTTCTTTAATTGTTATAGTTATGGTTGGCCTTGGTGGCTCATGCCTGCAATTTCAGCACTTTGGGAGGCCAAGGCAGGAGAGGATCTCTTGAGGCCAGAAGTTCAAGACCAGCCTGGGCAACATAACAAGACCTTGTCTCTACAAAAAAAGAGAAAAGACTTGGCCTGCGTGTGGCAGTGTGCCCTTTACTAGCTTTGTGAGAGCCCATGAGATTGAGATGGAGATTGTAGTGAGTACTGATAATATCACTACACTCCAGCATGGGCAACAGCAAGGCCCTGTCTCTAAAAAAAAAAAAAAAAGTTAAAAAAAATCGTTATAGTTAAAAATTACCAGGTAACTAGTTTTTAAAAATTTATTTTTATTTTATATATTTTTTGTTTGTTTGTTATGGTATTTTGAGACAGAGTCTCACTTTGTGGCCCTGGGTAGAGTGCCATGGCATCACAGCTCACAGCAACCTCAAACTCTTGGGCTTAAGCGATTCTCTTGCCTCAGCCTCCCAAGTAGCTGGAACTACAAGTGCTTACCACAACGTCCGGATATTTTTGTTATTGCTGTTGCAGTTGTTTAGCTGGCCTGGGCTGGGTTCGAACCCGCCCACCTTCCGTGTATGAGGCTGCCACTGTAACCACTGTGCTACCAGTCCTGAGCCTTATCTGTAAAATATTTAAAGATTGGTCATATATATTCTACAGGGGAAGCAGAAGATCTTGGTTGTTTTCAATTTTCTGTCACTGAACCATTATATAGTGGTAGAAAATGTTTTTTTGCCAATATTAAAGAATTTTTTGGCATTTATAATTTTCTGTGTCTACTCATTGACAAATAGTCCTTAAATCTTACGGTTTAGAACTTAAAAGTTACTCAAGTGTGATACCAAAGAGTGATCCAGATCCCTTAGGCTAACCTGAATTGTATATTTGTGGCTTATGTGTAGTATCATCTCTATGCAGACTCATCTCAAAATTTTCTTTCTTCCTAATGCCACCACTTAGACTTTGCCTTTTTACATAAGTTCGGTCAAGTCTCTTAACTGAGTCTTAATTTTCTCATTTGTAAAACAAGATGGTTGACCTGAAGATGATTTTTGTTAATCATGTATGAATGACTTGAAAGTTCTAGATTATTTTAAAGGAACCATAAAGGATCTATGACTATTTTAAAGTAAGAAATATTTATAGATAAGGACATTTTAGAATTAAATTTCAAAATTAATGTTTAAATTTTGAATTCTTGTTTTTCCTTCTAAAGCTCCTAAAAGACGACGGCCTGCACGTTCAATATTTGATGGTTTCCGAGACTTTCAAACTGAAACTAGTAGGTATCTATGGGCCAGTTTATCATTTCCCTCTTCCTTTCCCTCCCTGTTCAAAAGAAAAGGTGATTAACATTAGGCCTAATTATGTTGAGGATTTACCGTACTGAAATAATGAACTTACTAATTGTGATTAACTATTTCTTTTTTTTTTTTTTTATCACCCTCAGTAGAGTGCTATGGTGTCACAGCTCACAGCAACCTCCAATTCCTGGGCTTAGGTGATTTTCTTACCTCAGCCTCCCGAGTAACTGGGACTATAGGCACCCTCCACAATGCCTGGCTATTTTTTTATTTTGTAGTTTGGCTGGGGCTGGGTTCGAACCTGCCACTTTTGGTATATGGGGCCAGCACCCTACTCACTGAGCCACAGGCACCGCCCGATTAACTCTTTCTTGAGCTGGATTGTTCCAAATGCTAACCTATTTGGTAATAGAACAGTGGTTCTCAACCTGTGGGTCACGACCCCTTCGGGGTTGAATGACCCTTTCACAGGGATTGCCTCAGATCATCCTGCATATCAGATATTTATATTACGATTCATAACAGTAGCAAAATTACAGTTATGAAGTAGCAACAAAAATAATTTTATGTTGGGGTTCACTACAACATGAGGAACTATATTAAAGGGTTGCGACATTAGGAAGATTGAGACCCACTGTTACAGAAAAATAGTTAAGGGTGATGGAGATCACACAAGAAATCTGCTAATTTATAAACTTCAGTCAGCTTCTGAATGAGTACTTAAATGCTGACTATACTTAAATAAAAACTGATGTCCCTTGGGTCCTGATATCTATCAATGAAAGGAATGACTACCATGAAAATTGTTATCATAAGAGTGAAAAATAGAAGAAAAAGCCACACCACCCAAAGCAGCCACTATTAACATTTTGGCTACAGTTGTTTGGAATAGGTTTATATCTTTTTTTTTTTTTTTTTTGAGACAGAGCCTCAAGCTGTCGCTCTGGGTAGAGTACTGTGGCGTCACAGCTCACAGCAACCTCCCACTCCTGGGCTCAAGTGAGTCTCCTGCCTCTGCCTCCCAAGTAGCTGGGACCACAGGCGCCCCCCACAATGCCTGGCTATTTTTTTTTTTGGTTGCAGCTGTCATTGTTGTTTGGTGGGCCCAGGCTGGATTCAAACCCGCAACCTTAGGTGTATGTGGCTGGCACCTTAGCTGTTTGAGCCACAGGGGCTGAACTGGTTTGTATCTTTTGACATAGTTAGAATAAGAATCTTGGCCTTATACTTTCAGGAGATTTACTACTGACTTAGCAATGTAATCCTAAAGAAAAGATAGTTATGGTAAGAGAATATAGAGAAACTCTTTTTTTTTTTTTTTTTTTTTTGAGACAGAGCCTCAAGCTATCCCCCTGGGTAGAGTACCATGGCTTCATAGCTCACAGCAGCCTCCAACTCCTGGGCTGAATCGAGTCTCCTGCCTCTGCCTCCCAAGTAGCTGGAACCACAGGCGCCCGCCACAACGCCTGGCTATTTTTTGGTTGCAGCCATCATTGTTGTTTGGCAGGTACGGGCTGGATTCGAACCTGCCACCTTAGGTGTATGTGGCTAGTGCCTTAGCCGCTTGAGCCACAGGTGCCGAGCCTTCAGTCACGTTTTCTTTTGTAAC
>NW_003852455.1:358933-360354 GCF_000181295.1 Otolemur garnettii | reverse complement strand
ACCACAGGCGCCGAGTCAACCTCAAAACTCTTGAGCTTGAGCAGTCCTCTTATCCAGCCTCCTGAATAGGTGGGACTATAATAGGTGGGATTACAGGCATGCGCCACTCCTCCTGGCTTGTTTTTCTATTTTTAGTAGAGATGAGGTCTCCTTCTTGCTCAGGCTGGTCTTGAATTCTTGAGCACAAGGAATCCACCTACCTTGGCCTCCTAAGTTTTAGGATCATAGGGGTGAACCACTGCATCTGGCTGACGTGACTATTTTTAATTAATTTAATTTTTTGCTTTTATCTTTTTGGTAGGGAACCCTGCCAAGTCTTAAGATTTTCTACTCCCTTTTGCATTTTTTTTTCAAAGTCATCATTACATCTTTAAATTTGAGGTCAAGCGTATTTTTAGTGATTTTTTTCAGTTCATAAAAGCTTTTCTTTTTTTTAATGAGATTCATGACTTCTGTGGCTAATTGAAACTTTTTTATCCTATATCACAGTTCGACAAGAACAGGAATTAAGAAATGGAGGAGCAATAGACAAGAAACTAACTACCCTTGCAGATCTGTTCCGGCCACCCATTGACTTGATGCATAAAGGCAGCTTTGAAACAGTAAGTTATTGGAGATTCTATGCCTCAACTACAAATCCTTTTTTATTTTTAATGCTATTTGTTAACTGTCAAAAAAAAAAAACTTTATTTTTGTAGATAAAGGGTCTCACTACTTTGTTCAGGTGGGTCTCAGTCTCAATCTCTTGTCCTCAAATGTTTCCCCAGTCTTTGAATTCCACCAAAAGGCAGTTCTTCTGGCCTCAGGCTTGATTTTATAGTTGAGGTATAATGAGTTCATTGAGGCACAAATAGGTCTTGTAACTTTGGAGAGAAGTGAAGGGGTACCTAAGCTAACTCAAAGCATCTAGAGAATCCTTTGCCTTTCTATTGCATGGTGACTGCAGTGGTCATCATCTCTATTGCCAGAATCTTTAAAGATTTGAAAATATAAGGCCAGGCCTGGTGGCTCATGCCTATAATTCCAGCACTCTGGGAGGCCAAGGTAGGTGGATTGCCTGAGCGCACAAGTTTGAAGACCAGTCTGAGCAAGAGCAAGACCTCTCATGTCTAAAAATAGCCGGGTTTTGTTGTGGCCGGTGTCTGTAGTCCTAGCTACTCTGGAGGCTGAGACAAGAGAATTGCTTGACCCCAAGAGGTTGCTGTGAGCTATGACGTCACAGCATTCTACTGAGGTTGACAAAGTAAGAGTCTGTCTCAAAAAAAAAAAAAAAAAATTGAGAATATAGATAAAAATAGCAGATGAATGAAGATCACTTTCAAAACTAGATAAATGGGGTTGAAAGTTCTTTGCTATGCTTAAGTTAGTTTTTAAATATGCAAAGGGAATTATTTTGGTTAGGTGACTTTTTTTTTTTTTTT
>NW_003852455.1:347557-357770 GCF_000181295.1 Otolemur garnettii | reverse complement strand
TAACTATTGTTTTGTTGCAGTTTGCCCAGGGCCGGGTTTGAACCCACCACCCTCAATATATGGGGCCAGCGCCCTACTCACTGAGCCATAGTTGCCACCCTTTATTGCTATTTTTTATCTATTTAAGAGAAAAAAATATATTTTTAGTAAGTAGGGAATTGGCATCTTTAGTATTTCTACGTGATATATGTTATGTAGGTAAGAAACTACCCTTACAGATCTCTTCTGGCCATCCATTGACTTGATACATAAAGGTTATATTGATAGAAAGGTTATATTGCATTATATTTCTACCAGCAATATATGAAATATAGTTTTCTTTTGTTTGTTTGTTTGTTTTTTGAGCCAGAATCTCATTATGTCACCCCCAGTAGAGTGCTGTGGCATCACAGCTCACAGCAACCTCTAACTCCTGGGCTTAAGTGATTTTCTTGTCTTAGCCTCCCAAATCGAATAGGTGCCTACCATAAAGCCTGGCTATTTTTTGGTTGTAGTTGTCGTTGCTTAGCAGGCCCAGGCTGGATTCAAACTGCCAGCTCTGATGTATGTAGCTGACGCCTTAGCCACTCCAGGCGCTGAGCCAAAGTTTTTTATTTTTAATTATTATAGATTCATAATAGTTTTTTTTTTTATCATTTTTTATTTTATTTTATTTTTATTAAACCATAGCAGTATACATTAATACTATCATGGGGTAAGTGTACTGTTTCTGTATACAATTTGAAATACTTTCATCCAACTGATTAACATAGCCTTCTTGTCTTGGATTCATAATAGTTGTATGTCTTTAAAGGGTACATATGATGGTTTGATACAGGCATACAATGTGAATTAATCAAATCAGGGTAGGCTAGGTGCCCATAGCTCAGTGGTTAGGGCACCAGGCACATGCACCAGGGCTGGTGGGTTTGAAACCAGTCCAGGCCTGTTAAACAAAACAAAACAAAAAAAATAGCTGGGCATTGTGGTAGGCACCTGTATTCCTAGCTATTAGGGAGTCTGAGGCAAGAGTATCACTTGAGCCCAAGAGTTTGAGATTGCTGTGAGCTATGACTTCCTGACACTCTGTGTCACCTTTACTGAGGGCAACCAAGTAAGATTCTATCTCCAAAAAAAAAAAAAAAAAAAATCAAATCAGAATAATTGTAGCATTCATCACCTCAGGCATTAAAATTTCTTTGTGTTAGGAATATTTTCGGTTATTTTTCTTTCTCTTTTTCTTTCTTTCTTTTTTTTAAGACAGAGTGTCACTATGTTGCCCTTAGTAGAGTGCTCTGGTGTCACAGCTCACAGCAACCTCAAACTCTTGGGCATAGGCTCGGCGCTCATAGCATAGTGGTTTCAGCGCCAGCCAGATACACTGAGGCTGGTGGTTTCGAACCCGGGGCCAACTGCAACAACAACAATAAAAAATAGCTAGGCATTGTGGTGCCTGCTACAAGCCCAGGAGTTTGAGGTTGCTGTGAGCTGTGATGCTACAGCACTCTACCGAGGGTGACATAATGAGACTCTGTCTCAAAAAAAAAAAAAAAACACACAGAAATCTCTTGGGCTTAAGCAATTCTCTTGCCTTAGCCTCCCAAGTAGCTGGGAATACAGGTGCCCGCCACAGTGCCCCGCTATATTTTGTTACAGTTGTCATTATTGTTTAGCTGGCTGGGACTGACTTCGAGCCTGCCACCCTTGGTGTGTGTGGCTGGCGCTATAACCACTGTGCTACAGGTGCCAAGCCTTCAGTTTTCTTCTTGTAAAGTTATTTTAAAAGTATACTCTAAGGCCAGGCTTGGTGGCTCACCTGTAATCCTAGCACTCTGGGAGACCAAGGCGAGTAGATCACTTGAGCTCACGAGTTAAAGACCAGCCTGAGCAAGAGCAAGGCTGTCTTCTCTGTCTCTAAAAATAAACAGGCATGGGTACCTGTAGCCCCACCTACTTGGGAAGCTGAGGCAAGAGAATTGTTTGAGCCCAGGAGTTTCAGGTTGCTGTGAGCTTGAGCTTCAGTAGAGGCATGGCACTTTATTGAAGGTGATAAAGTGAGACCCTGTCTCAAAATAAATAAATAAATACATAAAACAAAGTATGCCCTGACTTCCATGAAATATACTGCTACTACCAGTATACCATGTATGAGATTGCTTGTTTGGTGAAGTCCTTTTATTAGTCTTGTGTGGCATTATTTTAGAATCTTTGCCACCTTGATAACTTTATTTAAAAAAAATTTTTTTTTTGAGACAGAATCTCACTTTGTTGCCCTCAGTAGAATGCCCTGGCATCACAGCTCACAGCAACCTCAAACCCTTGGGCTCAATCAATTCTCTTATCTCAGCTTCCAGAGTAGCTGGGACTACAGACACCCGCCACAATGCTCAGCTATTTTTAGAGAGAAGGTCTTGCTCTTGCTCAGGCTGGTCTTGAACCCATGAGCTCTGGTGATCCACCTGCCTCGGCCTCCCAGAGTGCTAGGATTACAGGCATGAGCCACTGAGCCTGGCCCCTGTCTTGATAACTTTAAGAAAACAATTTTTGACTGCTACTAAGAATAGTGTGGTTGATTTATTAGCAATTAATGAATTGTTTGTAGGTATCTTTTGCCTTTATTTTTATGGGGATCTTAGTATGTGTTTTTTGTGGTTTTTGTTTTGTTTTGTGTTTGAGCCAGAGTCTCAAGTCTATTGTCCCCAGCTATAGTGCTATGGCATTAGCCTAGCTCACAGTAACTTCAAACTCCTGGATTCAAGCGATCCTCCTGCCTTAGCCTCTTGAGTATCTGGAAGTACAGCTACCTGCCATAATGTCCAGCTAACTTTTCTATGTTTAGTGGAGATGGAGTCTTGTTTTTGCTCAGGCTGGTCTCAAACTCCTGAGCTCAAGGAAATCCTCCTTCGTTGGTCGCCCAGAGTGCTAGGGTTACAGGTGTGAGGCTTCTTGCACAGCCCGTAGTGTGTTGATTATTATTATTATTACATATATATATTTTTGAGATAGTCTCACTCTATCACCCTGGACAGAGTGCTGTGGTGTCATAGCTCACAGCAACCTCAAACTTTTGGGCTCAAAAGATCCTCTTGTGTCAGCTTTCCAAGTAGCCAGGACTACAAGGGCCCACCACAATGCCCAGCTCATTTTTATATTTTTAGTACAAACAGGGTCTCACTTTTACTCAGGCTGTCCTGAACACCTGAGCTCAAGCAATCTACCCACCTCAGCCTCCCAGAGTGCTAGGGCTACAAGTATGAGCCACTGTGCCTGGCCCCATAATACTTCTTATTTCATGAGAAGAGATTTTGTTTGTTTTTTGGAGACAGAGTGTCACTTTATCACCGTTGGTAGAGTGTTGTCCTAGCTCATAGCAACCTCAAACTCTTGGGCTCAAGTGATTCTCTTGCCTCAGCCTACCGAGTAGCTAGGAATATAGGGGTCCGCCACAACGCCTGGCTATTTTTTAGAGCAAGAAGGTCTCGCTCTTGCTCAGGCTGGTCTCAAACTCAAGAGCTCAGGCAGTCCACCTGCCTCAGCCTCCCAGTGTACATGAGCCTGATATATTTATTTTTTAAGTTGTGATTCATTTATACATATATGTGCACCTAGTTCTAATTATGGTACTTTGTAAATTTCAAAAGTATTTATGCAAGTGAAAATATTAAGCTGAAAATGTAAAGAGCCTATTCAATAACTAAATACATAATATGAAGTTTTTAATAACTGAATTTTATGTATAGCTTATATTTAGTTTTATTCAAATTAGACAACATGAAAAATTTAGAAACTAGTAAGGAAAAATAAAATTATTTTCATAAAACTGCTATGCATATTTTAATATCATTTCTTCTTGACTTCATTCTGTGCATATATATTTACCAAAACATATTTTTTCTCTAATCCTTTTTATGCCTCCCTGATAGGCTGAGATTAGGAAAGATGTTAGTCTTCTACTGTTTTACCCTTGGGTCTCCATATAAGAGCTTTGAAATCTATTCAGAACAACTGAATAGATTCCTTAACTGTCCCCATGGTTCATTCTCATGTATAGAACTTGATTCTCATAATTGGTATATTTGATGAGATTGTGTAGGACTCTCCCTTTTTTTTTTTAAATAAAATATTAATTTAAGATATACAGTGTGATGTTTTGATGATGATTATTATAGTCAAAGCAAATTAACCTGTCCATCACCTTCCATTATCTTTTTTGTGTGTGGTAAGACCACCTAAAATCTACTCTCAGCAAATTTTTACTGTACAGTGCCATGGTATTAACTATAGTCTTCATGCTATATGGTAGATCTTTGGACTTAAATTGAATATTGTTGCTTTGTCTGAAAGTCATGCCTTCTTTGGACCCTTCCTTCAAACAGTAATTTCTCAGCAGTGTCCTCGTTATGGATGTCATTTCCATCTTTCTTTTACTGGTATAAAGTTTCTCCCCATGTAAACTTCATGAAGGCAGGGATTTTTGTAACTGCTATAAATGTACCTGAAACACAGTAGTTTCTTAGTAAATTGAATACATGAGTCTGAATTAAATAAAGTATAAATATGAACAAACAAATTTTTAAAAACAAAAATAAATGATTCTTCATCACTTTTTTTTCTTTTTTTTGAGACAAAGCCTCAAGCTATCCCCCTGGGTAGAGTGCCGTGGCATCACAGCTCACAGCAACCTCCACTGCCTAGGCTCAAGCGAGTCTCCTGCCTCAGCCTCCCAAGTAGCTGGGACCACAGGCGCCCACCACAACGCCCGGCTGTTTTTTGGTTGCAGCCATCATTGTTGTTTTGGCGGGCCTGGGCTGGATTCGAACCTGCCACCTTAGGTGTATGTGTCTGGCACCTTACCCACTTGAGCCACAGGTGCTGAGCCTCATCACTTTTATACTCTGGGCTTTTATTCATTTTCAGTTTTATACAGCTTATTTTCTTCTCAGTGTTGTTGGAATAGATTTAACATAACACTGTTAACAGTGGTATGTGCTCACTAGTCTAGCTCAATAATGTTTGGTCATTTTTTGTTTATTCTCAGGTAATTTTTCTTCAATTAAGACAGCTTGATTATTCATTTATCTTCCATTTATTAAACCTGTATCCTACAAATAAGGAACTAAATGGAAATATTACTTCTTAGGCACAAGGAATTATTTTATTATATTTGTATACTTTAAACTTTTGACCAGTTAAATATAACTTTCTGGTTCAATGCAAGCATACTGCTTCTTTTAGAACTTAGATTTTCACCTGTGGAATCAATAGGGGAATATTAAAAAATAATTTCTTATGCAGGAGGCCTGCAAAAAGGATAATAGTATTAGTAAGATTGTGGAAACCTTGTTGAAACCTTATTCTTAGTACCTGTATGTTCTTCAAGTGTTAGATTTTCAACTGATTTGATAATGCCATGGCACTCTACCCAGGGTGATAGCTGGAGACTCTGTCTCAAAAAAAAGAGAAAAAATTCAGGGTTGGACACAGTGACTCATGCCTATTATTCTAGCACTGTGAGAGGAAAATCACTTGGATTCAGGAGTTTGAGACCAGCCTAAGCAAAAGTGATACTCTTGCTTCTAAAAATAGAAAAACTAGCTGGGTGTTGTGGCGGGCACTTACACAGTCCCACCTACTTGGGAGGGTGAGGCAGGAGGATCACTTGAGCCCAAGAGTTTGAGGTTGCTGTGACTTAGGCTGACGCCATGGCACTCTAGCCTTGACAATATAGTGAAACTCTGTCACCAAAAAAAGGAATTTCAGCTATTATAACAAATAACAGCAGATAAAAGAGTGGCTCGTTTAAATTGTGAAATGCTTGAAAATGAACAATATAATTATATATACTTATGCAAAGGAAATTTAAGGACAATGCAGAAAACTTAGGTATCATACCTGAGAAAAAACTTAGTATTGATGTGGAAACAGGACAATTTTTGAAACTAACGTGTGACAAACACCAAGTAGAAATTGTTTCTAACAAACGTATAACTTTACTCTTACAGGCCAAAGAGTGTGGCCAGATGCAGAATAAGTGGCTGATGATAAACATTCAAAATGTACAAGACTTTGCGTGCCAGTGCCTCAACCGTGATGTATGGAGCAATGAAGCTGTGAAGAATATTATCCGGGAGCATTTCATTTTCTGGCAGGTGAGAAGGAGAGGTAATTTTTTATAGTATTAAATTAAGTTAAATTTTTATAGTATTTTACTTTTTACTATGTGATATTGGAGAGGAAGAATTGAGTTGTAAGTTGGAGAAAAATGAAGAACTAAATTATGATTTATAAAAAGTAAAACCACTCATAAAAATTAAAATATTTAGTAAAGGCGAGTGCAGGAGTAGCAATGAAGAACTTCCCAGGGAAGGAGGAGGAAGAAAAAAGAATGAAGCCATACAAACCATATAATATTCATATCCCAGAAGATAGAGTGAGTATACAGCTATACTGTTCAGTAGAAATACAATGTAAGCCACATACGTAATAAATTTCTCTCCTAGCCACAGTAGAAAAGAAAAAAAGAAGAAAGTAGTAAAACTAATTTTAATAACCTATTTTGTTAAGTCAATATATCCATCATTTAACTCATAAAAATGTTAATGACATAGTTTGCTGATATTTTTGTTGTTGGTGGAGAGGGTGTTAAGTCTGTAAGATATAGTGTGTATTTTATACATACAGTACATCTTAATTTGGACTAGCCACATTTTAAATGTGACTACTGTATTGGAAAGTGCAGGTATAGAAGGTCTTGGAAAACATCAGCTAAGGCTTTGATTTTAGCTGTACTTTGGTACTCTGTATGTTCTTAGATATGTCTCTTAGTCTTTGTGGCTCTAGTTGTTTTTCTTTTTTTTCTTTTCTTTTTTTTTTTTTTTTGAGACAAGAGTCTCATGTCACCCTTGGTAGAGTGCTGTGGCGTTAGAGCTCACTGCAACCTTAAACTCTTGGGCTTAAGCGATTCTCATTCTCTTGCCTCAGCTTCCTAAGTAGCTGGGGCTACAGGCACCCTCTGCAACACCTAGCTATTTTTTTCTTTGTTTGGTTGATATTTTTTTTTAGAGACAGAGTCTCACTTTGTTGCTCTTGGTAGAGTACTGTGGAGTCACAGCTCACAGCAACCTCCAACTCTTGGGCAACCTCCAACTCTGAGGTGATTTTCTTGCCTCAGCCTCCCAGTAGCTGGGACTACAGGTGCCCATCATACCACCCGGCTATTTTTTTGTTGCAGTTTGGCCAGGCCGGGTTCTAACCCACCACCCTCGGTATATGGGGCCGGCGCTCTACTCATTGAGTTACAGGTGCCATGCACACCTGTACCACAACCACTACTTTCGGTTGTAGTTGTCATTGTTGTTTGGCAGACCTGGGCTGGGTTTGAACCTGCTAGCTCTGGTGTATGTGGCTGGCACCCTAGCCACTGAACTATAAGTGCTGAGCCTCTAGTTGTTTTTCTTTTTAAATTGAGACTTGCTCTCTTGGCTAGAATACAGTGGCATATTCATTGCTCACTGTAGCCTTGAAATCCTGGGCTCAAGTGATCCTCCTGCCTCAGCCTTACAATTAGCTAGGATTTACATGTATGTGCGATGGTGACAGGCTAATTTTTCAAAAAAACTTTTTGTGGGCTCAGTGCCCATATCTCAGTGGTTGGGGTGCCAGCCACATAAACTGGAGTTGGTGGGTTCAAACCTAGCCTGGGCCTGCTAAACGATAATGACAATTGCAACAAAAAAACAGGTGGGCACTGTGGCGGGCATCTGTAATCCCAACTACTTAGAAGCTGAGGCAATGAGGCAGGAGAATTGCTTAAGCCCAAGAGTTTGAGGTTGCTGTGAGCTGTGACACTACAGCACTCTGCCGAGGGTGACATAGTGAAACTCTATATGGAGAGTCATTTTTTTTTTTTTTTTTTTTGGTGGAGACAGGATCTAGGTATATTGTGCAGGCGGGTCTTGAACTGTTGGCCTCAAGTAATTTTCCTACCTTGGCCTCCCAAAGTGCTAGTCCTCTAATTTATTTTTATGAATTTAGAAATTAACGAACTACAATCAGGTGATCTTTTTTTTTTTTTTGAGACAGAGCCTCAAGCTATCCCCCTGCGTAGAGTGCCGTGGCTTCACAGCTCATAGCAACCTCCTACTACTGGGCTCAAGCGCGTCTCCTGCCTCTGCCTCCCAAGTAGCTTGGACCACAGGCGCCTGCCACAACACCCGGCTGTTTTTTGGTTGCAGCCATCGTTGTTTTGGCGGGTCGGGGCTGGATTCGAACCTGCCACCTTAGGTGTATGTGGCTGGCGCCTTAGCCACTTGAGCCACAGGCGCCAAGCCCGATCAGGTGATCTTGATGATCTTGCACCTAATTTTTATTTTATGAAAAGTTGCAGAAAATAAAAATTTATGAATGAACTTCATTTTTCTCCACTATAAGATGTGCTATTAATGATTAATGTGCCTGTTTATGTTTTACAATCTCCATCTCCTAAATTCAGAATTTTTTTAATGGTAAAATTTCTTCTATTTTATTCAGCAAAAAGATCACTTTTTTTAAACCAGCAAAAGTAGAAAGAAAAAATGAATATTGACTGAGAATATCTTTGATCTTAATATATTATGATTTATTGAGATTTATGTGATCAAGAGTAAGGAATGATAGTGAACTGATAACTTGAGCAGTAAGAACAGTATCTCTTTTAAACTGGGAGGAAAGAAGGAATAGATTGAGGTTTATGGTAAGTTTCCACAAGGGGCCAAGGGCAGGAACTTGAAAGTCTTTATATACCATGTGATTTTCATTTTCTGTTTAATGTAGGAATGAGATCCTAACACATACACACTACACTAAATGTATATTTAGAGAATTAATTACTGTTAGCATATGACAATATTGGTCTTTTTTTTAAGAGGCTGACTTTTTTTCTTGTTCATATCAATGATTTAACAGGTTTATCATGACAGTGAAGAAGGCCAGAGGTACATACAGTTTTATAAACTTGGGGATTTCCCCTATGTTTCCATTTTGGACCCACGGACAGGTAAGATTTTTATCAGCTTACAGACTTTAACCTGTCATTTAACTTTCATTTACCTAAGTGATTGATCTTTAATATTTCACTGGATCTGGTTTCATAATTGTAATAATTTAGGTAAAGATTTCTCATGTATTCTCTTTGTAATTATTTAAACATCTACTAATCTGTGTATTTAGGAAATACTCTGGCAATTTTGGAAGATTGCAGTATTTTATGTTTGTGTAGTTTTGTTCTTTCAAAGAATAACTGGTACGTTCATCTTACAAGGGATCCCTTTAGGTTTTCTACTATTAAGATATTAAAGATTGTTTAGGTACTGGTTGTAATCTTTCTGAAGTAGCAGGAGGTGGAACTGATATTTTTACTAATAGATTGCATTTTATATAGATAATGTTTTGCCTGCATCTCTTTCTAAACAGCAATAAGTGATGCCAGCAGATAGGCTAGATACCTTATCATGATGGGTGGAAGTCTGGTTTATAATTGATGTATTGTCTAGGTTATAAAGGTACTATGTTACTTAACACTGGCAAGGTGTGGGGGATGTGTGTTCACAGTAAATTTTAATTATGAATGTACTAAAAGAAATACTGAGAATGTTAAGAATATACATTTTATTATATTTATATATCCTTGTTTTTAATCTTTAGGTCAGAAGCTAGTAGAGTGGCACCAATTAGATGTATCTTCTTTCTTGGACCAAGTGACAGGATTTCTGGGTGAACATGGTCAACTGGATGGACTTTCTAGCAGTCCCCCCAAAAAATGTGCCCGTTCAGTAAGTATATTTAAGAAGTGGACAATTAGTTGTAATTGTACATAATCATCTATGTAAAATGTTAGATGTTAAGAATCATCCTCCAAGAGTGCTAGGATTACAGGCTTGAGCCACTACCCCTGGTCCAAGATCCTGTCACTCTTTTTTTTTTCTGTACAAAATGTCTATTGCCTCAGGCTAGAGTGCCATGGCATCAGCCTAACTCACTGCAACCTCAAACTGATGGGCTCAAGTGATCCTTGTGCCTGCCATGGAATACAGGAATACAGATGCCTGCCATAATGCCTGGCTAATTTTTTTTATTTTTAGTAGCAAGACAAGTTCTCACTCTTGCTCAGGCTGGTCTGGAACGTCTGGGCTCAACCAGTCCTCCCACCTTGACAGGTGTGAAACTGCACCCATGTCTCTTTTTTTTTTTTTTTTTT
>NW_003852455.1:344751-346606 GCF_000181295.1 Otolemur garnettii | reverse complement strand
CAGGAGTTGGAGGTTGCTGTGAGCGTGATGCCATGGCACTCTACCCAGGGGGATAGCTTGAGGCTCCGTCTCAAAAAAAAAAAAAAAGAATTCTGTGTTTTACTTGGACATGTTTTCTTGCCAACAATACAGTTGAGGTTCTATTAGTAAGGAAGTAGAGAACAATGGATATGAGGTAGGAAACCAGCATTGTCTGTCATACCATCATTCTTTAAAAATCAACCTACATGGTACACAGTGTAGTGAGTGCAAGCCATTGCATGTCATGTGAGCATATCTGTTTGCTTTTTTGTATGTGTGATAGAATAGGCTTAAGGTTTTTTGGACTTTTTTTTTTTTTTGAGACAGAATCTCACTATGTCGCCCTTGATAGAGTGTCATGGCATTACAGCTCACAGCAACTTCAAACTCCTGGAATTAAGCTATTCATTCTCTTGTCTCAGGCTCCCAAGTAGCTGGGACTGCAGGCGCCTGCCACAACACCTGGGTATTTTCTGTTGCAGTTGCCATTGGTGTCTAGCTGGCCCAGGCCAGGTTCAAACTGCCGCCCTGTGGCTGATGCCATAACCACTGTGCTATGGGTGCTGAGCCAGATTTTTTTTTAAGTTGATTGTTTTTGAGATAGGATCTAGCTCTGTTGTGTGGCTGGAGTGCAGTGGTGTCATCATAGTGCAGTGAAACCTCCAACTCCTCGGCACAAAAGATCCTCTTGCCTCAGTCTCCCAGAGTGCCCGGCATGAGCCATAGTACCTGGACTGTTTTTAAAATTTTAAGTCTTTTGTTGGATATATTGTTTGTGGATATTTTTTCCCAATCTGTTGCTTGTTTCATTTTTATAATTAATATCTTTTAAAGAACAAACTTTAAAGTTTTGGTGAAATCCAATTAGTCAACTTTTCTTTTATACTTCATACTTTTTTTTTTTTGAGACAGAATCTCACTATGTTGCCCTCGGTAGAGTACCATGGCCTCACAGCTCACAGCAACCTCAAATGCTTGGGCTTAAGCAGTTCTCTTGCTTCAGCCTCCCAAGTAGCTGGGACTACAGGTGCCTGTCTATTTTTTTTGTTCTAGTTGTTTAGCTAGTCCTGGCCAGGTTTGAACCCACCACCCTCAGTATATGTGGCTGGTGCTGTAAGCACTGTGCTACAGGCGCTGAGCCTATACTTCATACTTTTTGTATCCTAAGAAATCTTCGCCTAGCCCAAAATGTTATTCCGTGTTTTTCAGTTTTAGCAGTTAAGCTTGCAGTCTTTTTTTTTTTTTTTTTTTTTTTTTTTGACAGTCTCACTCTTCACCCTGGGTAGAGTGCCATGGGATCATAGCTCACATCAAACTCATAAACTCTTGGACTCAGATGATCGTCTTGCCTCAGCCTCCCAAGTACGTGGGACTACAGGCACCCACCATGCTGCCTGGCTAGTTTTTCTGTTTTTAGTAGAGATGGGGGTCTCGCTCTTGCTCAGGCTGTTCTGGAACTCTTGAGCTCAAGCAATCCACCTGCCTCACCCTTACAAAGTGTTAGAATTATGGGCATGAGCCATCGTGCCTGGCTGTAATCCTTTTTTTAAAAAAAAAATGAGACATGGCTCAGTGCCTGTAGCTCAGTGACTAGGGCACCAGCCACATACATGGGAGCTAGTAGGTTCAAACCCAGCCCAGGCCTGCCAAACAATGACATCTACAACCAAAAATAGCCAGGCATTGTAGCAGGTGCCTGTAGTCCCAGCTACTTGGGAGGCTAAGGCAGGAGACTCGCTTAAGCCCAAGAGTCTGAGGTTGCTGTGAGCTATGATGCCATGGCACTCTACTGAGGGTGACATAGTGAGACTATCTCAAAAAAAAAAAAAAAAAA
>NW_003852455.1:342896-344700 GCF_000181295.1 Otolemur garnettii | reverse complement strand
CCCCCCCCCATTCTCCCTTCTTCTCCCTCACTCTCTCTCTCCCCCTCCTCTCTCCCTGCTCCCTCCTCCAGGCTGGAGTGCAGTGATGAGATCTTAGCTCACTGCACCATCAAACGTATAAGCTGGAACAATCCTGCCTAAGCCTCTGGAGAAGCTGGAACTACAGACATATGCTACTACACCTTCACTAATTTTTCTTATTTTTTAGAGAGATAGGGTCTAGTTATATTGCCCAAGCTGATCTTAAAACTCTTGGCCTCAATCAGTCCTCCCACCTTGACCTTCCAAAGTGCTGGGATTATAGGTGTGAGCCACCTCATCAGGCCCTGTGATGGATCCATTTTGAATTAATTTTTGCATATAGTATTATGGTAGAGTTGAGTTAGTTTTTTGGGCATTTTTTTTCTTTTCTTTTTCTTTTCTTTTTTTATTTGAGACAGTCTTACTCTGTTGCCTTTGGGCTAGAGTGCTGAGGCAGCATAGCTCACAGCAACCTCAAACTCCTGGGCTCAAGTGACCCTCTTGCCTTAACCTTCCCAGTAGCTGGAACTGTTGGCACCTGCCACAGTGCTCTGCTATTTTTTTTCTATTTTTAATAGAGACGGGGGTTTCACTTTTGCTCAGGCTGGTCTCAGACTCCGAGCTCAAGTACTCTACACACCTGGCCTCCCAGAGTGCCGTGATTACAGGTGTGAGCCACTGAGCCTGGCCTGTATTTATAACTTTTGATTCTTGTGTTTTTATGGACAAAGAATAAGCTGTTTTCTTACTTTGTTCATTTTGATGTGAAAAAAACAGCTATACTTGAATCACCAGTGTGCTAGGTACTATGACAATGTTTTATTTTTGTTTTGAAAATACCCATTCCAACTTGACTGTATGAAACAAAGTCCTTGCCCTCAAATAGCTTCAAATTGAGTAGAAGAGATACATACTGCAGAAAATAATAATGGCAAACGTATTGTATTATGTCCTGTTTACTTGACTGTTTTTTTGGTTTAACTTTTTTTTCCTTCCACTTCTATTTTATGACCACATCTCACAGGAGAGCCTTATAGATGCAAGTGAAGACAGTCAACTAGAAGCTGCCATCAGAGCCTCCTTACAAGAGACACATTTTGATTCAACACAGACAAAACAGGATAGCCGCTCAGATGAAGAATCTGAATCTGAACTTTTTTCTGGTAGTGAGGAGTTCATATCTGTGTGTGGCTCCGATGAAGAAGAGGAGGTAGAAAATCTTGCCAAGTCCAGAAAGTCTCCCCATAAAGATTTGGGGCATAGAAAAGAGGAGAACAGAAGGCCACTAACTGAGCCCTCTGCCAGAACTGAGCCTGGAACAGCCACAAACCACCAGGGGTTACCTTCTGTGGATTCAGACATACTAGAGATGTCACCTGAAAAATCAGATGGAATAGTGGAAGGCTTAGATGTAAATGGTAAGGTGCATTATAGACTTAACTTTTCTTAAAATTTGGGTATAACTGAATGGCTTTATCTTAAGCTCCTGAGTTTTTCAATTTTGATTTGATTTTATTTTTTTGCTGTTAACTGTTTTTTTAATTCCTAGGACCAAAAGCACAGCTGATGTTGCGGTATCCAGATGGAAAAAGGGAACAGATCACTCTTCCAGAGCAAGCTAAACTATTAGTAAGTGTAGGCATACCTTGCAGATAATTTGTGGATTCAGTTCTAGACCACTGCGGTAAAGTGAGTCACACAAATTTTTTCATTTGGCAGTTCATATAAAAGTGATATGCACAAGTTTCCTGCGTTGATTGATTCTTTCTTTCTTTCTTTCTTT
>NW_003852455.1:326947-341837 GCF_000181295.1 Otolemur garnettii | reverse complement strand
GCCATGGCACGCTACCCAGGGGGATAGCTTGAGGCCTGTCTCAAAAAAAAAAAAAAAAGAAAGAAAAGAAATGGAGTCTTGGCTGGGCATAGTGGTTCATACATAGCATTTTGGGAGGCTGAGGGAGGACGAATGCTTGAAACTTGAGGTCGCTGTCTCTGCTAAAAATGGAAAACTTAGCCAGCCATGGTGCCACATGCCTACTACTCCAGAGACTGAGGCAGGAGGACCATTTGAGCCCAGGAGTTTGAAGTCAAGATGTCTTGTGATCATACCACTGCACTGTGCCCTGAACAACAGAGCCAGACCCTGTCTCCAATAAAATAAAGTAAATGGGGTCTTGCTTTGTTGCCCAGGGTAGACTTAAACTTCTGGGTTCAAGGGATCCCCTTCCACCTCACCTGGAGCTGGGACTACAGGCTGTGCACGAATTGTGCCTGGCTTGTTCAAGTTGCACTATGAGATCATAGCAATTCAGTCCTATCTTCAGGCTCTACTTCTAATTCTGGTTTTCTTGTTCTTTCCATCATATCTATACTTAACTTCCTCAGTGTTATCCATGAGGGCTGGAATCAACTTCTTCCAAACTCTTTCAAATTTTTTTTTTTTTTTTTTTTTGAGAAGAGTCTCACTCTGTTCTCCAGGGTAGAGTGCCATGGTGTCAGCCTAGCTCATAGCAACCTCATACTCCTGGGTCTAAGCAGTTCTCCTGCCTCAGCCTCTCAAATAGTTGGGAGAGACCACTACAGGAGTATGCCACCACACCCAGCTGATTCTTTAGTAGGGACAGGGTTTTACTCTTGCTCAGGGTGATCTGGAACTCCTGAGCTCAAGCCTCCCACCTTAGCCTCCCAGAGTGCTAGGATTGCAAGCATGAGCCATTGTGCCCAGCTGTAAATCTTAATTCTTATTAGTTTATTTCCTTCCCAAATTGCTATTGCCATCATATCTCATTTCCTTCCATGCCCGCATTGAATAGAAACCTAACTGAAAATATTATTGCTGAAAGAGGAGGGGTTAGGGTTATTTGAAGAGTATAGTGGGTTCTTAGGTTTCCTAGTAGCTGAAACTGCGAAGTGATTATGAACCAAGGCTGTTTTTCTGTGGGATCTGTAGACTTTTCCTTGTGATTCTTTGCTTCATACCATTCTCCTTCGTGTATACTGGTGGCTTTTCTTTACTCCTCAGCTTGTACATTGTCTAACATGGTGATGCTGAGGGCCTATTCATCTGAAATTCACAGCTATTGGGGTTTCTCTGTTTTTCAACTACTGAGAAAGAGAATGACACTGAGGAGATCAGCTTAGCTATAAATGAATCTGCATTGGGTCAGGCACACCTGGCCATTCTGTGGGACTGGAGGTAATTTAAACTGATTCTTGCAACTGTGTTACTATAATGTAAGTAGTGTCTGGTCACTGGTGCTAGTAATCAGATTGTCTCCCTGGTCTAGTGTTTGGAAAGGAATGGAGATGAGACAGTGGAAAGAGCAAGAATAGACCACTTTGTTTTGAGAAGTTTGGTTGTGAAGCTAGAGGGAAGAGTACATATAGTAGAAGGGGAAAGGTAACTGGAGGGACTGAACATATGTAAGTCTGATGAAAAACATGTATAGGGAAGGAGTTGTTGGAGAAACCTGTAAAAGGAGGGACTGTACTGGTGTGATTTCTGTACTGACTGTTCTGTACTGGTATGATTTCTGAGAATGCAAGACGGGATTTGGTGTGTAGCTGGCAAGATTGGTCATAGGTAGAATGAAAGATATCGTCCCTGATGAATGGATGGAGGGAAAACTGATAAAATTTTTAAAAATGAAAATAGTAATTTTATAAACTGAATGGGTTTATTGGGGATACATTAATAACCCTATATATTTCAGTGGCACTTACTGGGACTAGTTATTGTATACATATTTATCATCTCCCCATGAAAATAGTTACATTTCCCCTTCCACAAGGGTAAACTTTGGTTATGTGAAGGAATAACTTAACACTTAATATCTTATCATAGAAGAAAGTTACATGTATAATTCATTAATATACTCTTTTCATTTGTTTCCATCTAACAGATTTGTCTTTCTCTTATTTATCATAGGCTTTGGTGAAGCACGTCCAGTCTAAAGGCTATCCAAATGAACGTTTTGAACTTCTCACCAACTTCCCTCGAAGGAAACTATCTCATCTGGACTATGATATTACGTTACAAGAGGCAGGCCTTTGTCCTCAAGAGACTGTCTTTGTACAGGAACGAAATTAACACCATGGCCTGACCTCGCTCAGCTTACCCCTCTTTCCCTTTTCCTGTGAGATACCATATCACTAAGTATGCATTTTGGCTCATAGGACCATAGAGCCAAAGTTGGGCAAGCAAGTCACCTGCCTTCTCTTTTATTTCTTGTTCTCTCTTATAATCAGTCCCTTTCTCCCCCCTTTTTTCTCTTTACTATTTTCTTTCCTCACCTCCCAACTTCTTTCTTTCTTACCTAATCTGGTGACCAAATGAAAGTGAAAGGATAAGACCTCTCCTAGTACTAGCAGCAGGAAATGTGTGTTCCAGTAAGTGGTCTCTTGCACGGCACTTTTTTGGGATCAAATGTTAGTTACTCCCCAGACTCCTTTGCAAAGGAATGACTAGATTCAGAATAAGAACAAACTCCCTTTTTTGTAAGCCTCCATTTTTAGTAAGGAGAAGAAATTCTCTTATTTTGTTTTGTTCTTCATGTAGGAAATATCACGTAATGAAATATCTAGGCTTTTATTTATATGGGAAGAGCATCCCTTATTATCGATCATCATATTTAAAAATTTTTTCAAAGGATTTCCATCTACGTAGCTGTAAGAATTATTTCCATGATATGTGTTATTGGCAGAATGAGTGTTAAATGTGGGTGTGTAGCATTGGGTAGCTTTCAGTATCCCGGCCTAACACAGTTTACTTCATTATTACTCTCCTATGTTGATCCTGCTGGTCCTGTGGACATTCAGCGAGCATGTTTTGGTGACTAAAATAGGAAGATGCTTGCTGTTTTTGCCAGCACAGCATATTAGTTCCATTAACCGCTGCATTGTCTGGGTCCACGGTGATCTATAGGCAGCTGATCAGTAATCATGCACAATAATGGCTTATAATTGTAACCACTACAGTTATTGATTATCCTATGTTCTTTAAGGCATACTAGGTATGCCTCTAGGAGAAAAGAAAACATGCAGCTGAGAGTGGCTAACCGCGTTCCTTTGGTTAGAAATAATGATTCATTTTTTACCACTGGTTGGAATAGTCTCTAAAAGGCTCTGATGACTGAATGAGCATAATTCCTCATGCTGTTTTCTTTCAAATGGTTATCAAAACTGAAAGTCTCTCTAAGTGGAAGATCTTTAAACTCAATTCATAAGCAAACATAAATAAGGGTGATGGAGATTACCAGTAATCTTCAGATGTTGTAAGTTTTTTCTGCCAATAAAAGCCACATTCAAATTGTAGTTAGACAAAGCTTTTTTCAGTGTTATTTAGAAGAGGCCATCTTGAATCTATATAATATAGTTTATATATAATTTTTACTGTATGCTCAATTCTTAATTTTGAGTTTAAAATAGAGTCCTCTGAAGGGGTAGTAATGATTCTGGTGGCAAAATCAGAACTTGTTGTAATATCATAATGTGGAATGTACCTATTTTGTCAATTGGGGATTTAGATTGAGTCTTCTACTTGAGGAACATAAATTGCTATTGCACAGAGACCTTTATGTTCCCATTTACTTTAAGAGCACTCTCTTGGCAATTAGGGGAGTATGGGGGAGAAAAGATACTGTGTGTTGCTAGTACACAATTACAGAATATGGTTTCTAACAGTTGGATTTTGAGGAACCCTCCCTAAGGAATGAGTTATTTATCTCCTCAAAGAAATCATGGAATATCTGTTTATTCTTCAATGAGTCCTTTTGAATTAATGTTCTTACATTTTTTTCTAAGTTTGTGTAAGTGCTTATGTATAAGTATATAATTGTATAAATATTTATAAATATATTTATATAATTACAGTTTCATTTATACCTTGAGTCAAAGTTCTCTCTTTAGATTGGTGACTGAGTAATGCCACTTTGGTGTCTTTTCATAGGCTCTGGAGCTTCACTAGCAGTTTCTAATTTATTGAGGAAACATGGTTTTTATGTTAATTCCTCAATTGTATCTCTGAACTTAGATAATATACTTGCTGTTTGTGAAGACTAGAGCTATATACTATCAAAGGTGCACTGGAGGGTAAACAATTTGTTGGTAGTGGACAAGATCAGAAATTTAAAAATTAAGGGAGGCACAGGGTAAGAATTAAGAGTATGCTCATCTTTGTGCTCTGATGGCATCTATCTCCACTCCCAGCAAAGTCACAGCTAAAGCCCAATTGATAAAAAATGTGAAGTCAAGAATTTTTCCTATAGGTCTTTGTTTCATTCTCTTGCCTACTAGCTTCCTTTGATAAAACATACTCAGAGAACCTGAGACAACATGTTCATTAATGAGAGAATATAGTTCTTTTTGATTCTCTCTGCACTTGCATATTCATTTATGAGAAACCAAAGTGACTTTTTCAACTTGGGTTACTGTGAGATAATTAAATGCATATAAAGTGATTTAAGTAAGAGACAGCATGATATGTTCATCCAACTTAGATACAACTGGGATGTTTAGAGTACAAGAGGTAGAGGATTTCATTTTAATTTGAGGTAGGAATGTAATTATCTTGCGGTTGATACAGAGGCCCATGGGAGGAATTATGGATGGTACATGGGTAGAGTAAATAAGGAGTGTTGCCTTCCTCAAGAACCTAACTCACTTATGCACTACATGTCTTCTGGTTTGCTTTATCTCTTCTGCAAGTTCCTTTGTTCTTCTGGGGAGAGGTTTTATTGAATAGATTACATCAGTAAGGTTAGTTAAAAATACCATTATAGGTGTTGGTAACATCTTGGGAAAGAGTTGAAACAATGGGGAGGAAAAGAACAAGATAGAAGGGGGTGAGAAAAATACAGGGAGACAGGATGAAAACTGGTGGGGAGAAAGTGAGAGGCATGCTTTTTTTGAATTTGATTTAGGAAGAATGGAGAAGATAAGAGAACAGTGCCAAATGAAGGAAGAACAGGGAACTAATTTTGAGTAACTGGCATGTACTGAGTATTCTGCATTTTCTCTGTAATTTTCCTAAAAACCCTACAAAATGTATATTTCCCCCATTTTATAGATAGGAAGAAAACAAGTGTAGAGAATTTGTTCAGGATGTCACAGTTAGTAAATGGCAAATTAGAATTGGAGCACAGAATCCATGCTATTTTAATTTCCATATTATGTTCTTCTACAACAGGGGTGTCAATTTACCTAAACGATTGTCTTCTCATTGTTTTGCTTTGTAAATTATCGTTTAGTTTTGTTTCCTTAAATCTAAGGGGAGTAGTTGAGATAAAGCTTGTGGGATTTGCACTATGCCTGTAAATTCTTATTTATGCCATTATTTTGAGAGGCTGATTATTAATTGCTTTTAAAAATGATGCACTGATGAAAATGTGAAAGGAAAACAGCTGTGTGGCATTATTTGCCAGGAATAAATGGAAAGGATAAAAGAATTTTATCTTTAACCATTTTTCAGAAAAGATATGATTATCTTTTCTGCATCCATCCATACCAGATTATTAAACCCTGTGTGTATATATTTTAAAATCTTTTATAAAATTCTACTTTCTCAACTCTGTATATCAACAATTATTTATTGAGTCCTTAATCAAAGCTGAAAATATTTTGAAATCCAAGATCCAATTCCTGTTTATTTTATCCATTTAGGCAGACACACTACAGATGAGATAATTGGAGAACATGTAAGTGTTTACCTTTCTGAGGTACTATAATTACAATAGAAATTTAGAAAAGGGAAAGAATAGTGTAAGTTTTAGTTAGGAAAGTCTTCACAAAGACATAAGACTATGAGAAGTGGCCAACACAGTAGCTCAAATTTTCTTTTGACTAATATATGTTCTTTAGCTCCAACTTTTGTAACTTTTAGATTTAGGGCATGAAGTTTGTCAGTAAGGCATAATCAGTATCCAAGTAGGAAAGGATTACTGATCCCTAGGACTAAAGATTCTTAGCTAACAGAGATATCACTTGTACACTTAGGAGAAATACCAGAGGGAGCCAGTAGCAACTGAAAAATGAAAGAAAGATTTAATTTCTCTATCCAGGTACAAATTAAATATATAGCATATTACATGTGACACGCAAAAAAGGGCACTATATGTAGGTATAAGTGTACTTGGGTAACAGCTCTGCTAATTAACTGTTGCCTTGGCAATTGTCTTTCTTTCTCTGAGTCTTGGGGTCCTCATCTGAAAAATGAGTGATTGTACTAAATTCATAGATTTGAGCCTCCTCAAGTGAAAGGACTTGTAATTTTAAAAACTGGCATGAGTAGGGAATTGTGGGGCTAACTATTAATATAATTAACTCCATAAAGAAAATGTAAATGTATACATGGGATCAGAGACCCCTTGCAGAAGCTCCAAAGGCTTTCTATAGAAAGCTCTATGGGTTGTCGATGTCTGAATTATATCATCTCTGAAGTCCTTTTCTCCCCCCAAATTTTACGTTTCTACTCTTTTCCCTTTATTGAATAATATTCCTAGGCTAATTAAAAGTGAACTTGTTAATTAGTTTCTTTGCTTTTTTTCCCTATATGCAGGTATAATTTGACCAATCATTTGATCTAACCTCACTGTGATTACTGAAATCTCCAAAAAGGAGAGTATAACAGTTATAGATGCAGTAATGATCTTTTAATTCAGTGTAATTTTTAAACTTAATGCTGTGTGCCTATGAGTATGACTAAAATGTGTATGAGACCCAAATATGTCACTGACACTGGAGTTAAATTGTATTTTACCCATGTGCTTGAAGTACTTTAATGCCTGAGTAATTAATTGTTGGGGAATTAATTTGTATAAATTGTAGCCTTCACACTTGGTTTTGGCAGAAATGATTTTTTTAAGATCCTATTAGTCTGACTTTTAATTTTTTTATATTTTAGAGATGGGCATTTCACTATGTTGTTCTACGGAATTGCTGGCCTCAAGTGATCTACCCACCTCCACCTCTCAAGTAGCTGGGATTATAGTCCCCACACCCAGCCCATTGTTGAATTTTAAAAATATTTCTTATCCTGTAGAGTGTATCTTCATTTTGTCATTCTTCACCCCCACATTCTCCCTCCCCACACACCTTTCTTGACCATCACTAATCATGGGGTGCAGGTTGATGAATAGTAGTATCTTTCGTAACACTAAAACTCAAAGTTATGAGGGTAGAAAGAACTCAACCCATCTTCAGATAAGACAAGTCTTGATGAATAGGCTATGTAAAGACAGCTGTGCGCTATGAATATTCAGCTTCGTTGATTAGCCTTGCTTATCATTTCAGTTATTGTCTTGCCATGAAACTTAGTGTTGCATAGTACACATTTTTAGAATAGTGGCAAGAATGTTTTTCAGAACTGCAAATAATGAACAGAATACCATACTAACATTTATTTCTCCTATTATATAGAGATTTGGCATTTCAATGAAGGTTATTTTGGTTTTTGACTCACGTGTCATTCTTTCTAGAGAGACAATTTAGAATTCAGTATTTTTTTTATTATAATAGAGATTATGATGGCCTTGGTAGTTTCGCATGAAGTAAACTTAAGTGGTTGGATTATTGGATGTGATAAGACCCTTAACATAAAATCTTTTAATCCTTCCCTCTCTTCTACTTCATTTTCTGTACTTTAACATTCATTCTCTCAAAATAGTTATGGTTTTTAATGTAATTGGCTATGTTGAAATTCCATTTCTAAGTGTTACTATGTAGTATTTTTCTTTTTTATATATTAATATTTAAGGGAAGAATTTGAGGCAAACATCCTTTTCATTAAGCTCTCTAGTTAAGGAGAGTTCTCTTATTCCAACTTAGAGAATGGCTGGCTCTTTGACATCCTCTCACTTTTTTTGGCTTACTGATTGCTATTATATTGCTTAAAAGCTCAGCCATTCTCATGAACATGAGTTTTGGTATAGGCTTTTTCTCTGCCATGTGATTTCAAAGTAAAGTTGGGTAAATCCAATATAAATCATTAAACATAATGTAGCATTTCTGTAATGAGGAGGTATTTTCAAAGGATAACCAGATTTACTTATAGGATTAGAGATGCAAATACCAATGGTAGTATTTTGCCCCAAAATGATCACATATTAATCTATAAATACGAGAAGTTACCTTGTACTTAATTCTGTGGCAACAAACAGCAAGTTTTTATTGTTTAATGGTATTTCTTATATAAAGATCAAAATGCCCTAAGGTTTTCTATCCCTTATAAGGTCTCTTGGGTTGGGAAGAATAATCAAGCAAAGTAGTATTTTATGTCCATCAAAAGAAGTTACTAATCTAACTTTGTTAAATGTGGTAAATAAAATAAAATGGAAAACATTTCTTACCATTCTGACCTGGAATTGAATTCTCCCTTCATTGAAGTCTTTTTTTGTTTGCTTTTTTTATAGACTTAGTATGGGAATCTTAATTGATTTAAGGGAGAGATTCTTGATCTGGAACCATTCCCTGCCATTCTGCCTTTTTTCCTGTATCAAGGTAGCTGGCTTTAAAGTGCATGTCACCAGGATCCACTTCAAGTTGATGATATTAGGCTGTTGATACTCAGTTGGACACCTTACTTTTTTCAACAAAATGATTTTATAGTATGCTTTTCTCAAAGCTTATATGTTCTTAATAATGGAAAATATCAATAAATGGTATGATTCAAAATATAAATAGATTTATGACACTAATTATATGCTTTTAACATAACTTTTTGGTAACTTAATGCCCTGTAAGTTAGGCCTCACATGGAGTGACCATGGCCACTAGAAAATTCCCTTTTACCTACTAATGAGAGCAAACATAGTATATGACCTCCACTTCTCAGTTAATGAGTAGCAAGCTTGTAGTAGAGGCTGTTCATCTTACACATTTGGGGACTTGTCCCTTCAGTTTGGAAAGTCTATTTAAAACATTTGCTGGGAAATAATAAAGCTGTGAAGTAATCTTCTAGTCAGTAGATGCAGAGAAATGAGAATCAGTTGGAGTGAACATGATACTTGGTCTTTGAGGGACTTCCATCCAAACTTTAGTATGAATCTGTTAGATAGAATTTTCTTCACTCCTCTGAACTTTTGTTTGTTTTTCAGAACAGTTTTCCATTTGGTAACAAATTCTAAGCATCTGGTGTCTTTTTTTCTTCTGTTTTAAACAAAGTTCTTTTTCCAATAGGTACTGATCTTTCCATGGAAATTCTCAGGAGTGTTTGTAGGCTGTCTGCATGCTTTGTATGAGTTCAATTTGAACAATGCATTTTGAATCATCTGGGATGTCTGAGTCTGGCATTAATTGTGTTTTTAAACATTTTTCATGTCATTTTTGAAACCTCACTTCCCATTTTATTCAGAGAGGTTAATCAAGGAATGAAATTTGTTTGGGGATAGGGATGAGGGTGGGTTAGGGACTTGAGTGAAGTCAACTTGGGGTATTTGCTTTAAAATGTTTTCTCAAGCAGTTCCTAACAGTATTTAGAGATTCCCTGGGATGTTTGTGTACTCAGCTTACTCTGGAAAAAGTGGGGGGTCTTACTGAGACTTGCATTCTTAATGCAGGACAGGCTCTTAAATTCAATCTGTAATGTAACTTTGTTATTGTATCCAAGGAGATAATAGAGGCAGTGCTCCTATTGTAGTGTTTCTGGCAAGTGCTCCCTAAAATGCATATAGAGTTCTCAGATTTCTAGGCCTTTAACCCCATGGTGCTAGGAGATACTGTTTCTGTAGCTCTTCTCAAAAGTGGGAAGATGTCTTTGAGACCTGTGAGCAAGGGGCAGCTGGACCATCTACTAAATTTTTTTGTTCAAGACACATTAGAGACCCTCCTGTATATTTAGTAAGTGATAATAAAGGTGCTAGGGAAAGCCTTAAATTTGAAGACACATGGAGGTGGTAGAAAATTAAACTTGTAGGAGGAGAAAAACATGCCATTAGGTAAAGCAGAGCTGTAACTGCTTACTAAGACTCAGTGGAACTTCCACTTGCTCTAAAACCAGGGAAATCTTAGATAACTGGGTGTGATATATCTATAGATACATATAGTCTATAGGTAAATATTAATACTTTCTAAAATGAGGATCTTCCAGTTGGTGGTCCTCTGGTTTTGGCTGTACCAAATTGTGAATATTCTTGCTGTGTTGTACCCAGTTGCTTTATATTAATACTGCAACTTGAATAGGGGAGGGTGGGAGGGACAGTGGGGCGGGGGAGGGAGGGGAGTTGGGACAATAAGTCTTGAAGACATCAGCTCACTGTGCTGAGAGAGGGACCAAACTCAAGGAAACCTCTGATCTATAAATTCAACTGCTGCATTTTTTTATAAATACATGTAAATGTCCTGTTGTAATATTTGATCTTGGAAATAAAAACAAAAACTTTTCAGTATTAGTTTTTTGTGTCAATTTTTTTAAAGATCAGGCTGATGCATATTATTTTAATTAGTGCAATTCAGATTTCAAAAAGTTGCCCTCATATTCTCATATTTAGGACACTTAGTATTTATTGACAGAGATTAGTTTTTTGTCACATTACATGTCACATTGCTACATGTAATGTTTGGTAGCTTTTTCTGTGCTCCTAGTAGTATGTTGAACACTTATAATAAGGACTCAAATGTTGGTAGAATTGTTAGGAAAACATTGGATTAGCTAGGCTTGTTAGGAAAGTACGACTCTATATTGGATGTATTTGGGCAACTCAAGTGTCTTATCTTTCAGACCAGCAATCATTACTAATGACTAAGGATTCAGCTTAAATAAGTAAAGAAAAATAATTAGTAAATTAATGGGAATAAAGCCAGGAGATAGGATTATGTTGTACAATACATAGAAATTAGTATTGCTGCGTAGTGCACAGTTCCTCGGTGATAAGTTTGTGCCTCTCCTCATGTGGCGCCGTTCCTTATCCCCAGGCTCAAGCCTCACTATGTGCCAAGTAATAAAGATGTAATGGGGAGCAAAACACACAGCCCTTGCCCTCAAGGAACTTTCTGCGTAGGAATAACAACATACATAAATGAAAAAATACAGATTTGATTAAAATAGTACAAAAATGCTAGAAAAGAAACCACTAGAATGTTGGGAAGTTAATTTTTCAGCAGAGACCCAAAAGATGGAAAGAAAATGGCCTGTGCTAAGAGTAGGAGGAAAACTTTCAAGCAGAACAACAGATGCAAAGCCTGTATGGAGAGAAGGCTAATATTCTATAGTGTAGTGAGCAAAGGGAGTAAGAGATCACCACAAGGCTTTAGGCACTAGTAGGAGCTTGGGAGCCATTATTATGTGGAGAAGGGGTTGGAAAAGAGCAAGACCAAGTTAAACAGGTTATGGGGGTGCTGGAGCCGGTGGTTCAGCCCTGTAATCCGAGCACTCTGGGGCAGGTAGATTGCTTGAGCTCACAGGTTCAAGACCACCCTGAGCCAGGGCAAGACCTCGTCTAGAAATAGCTGAGCATTGTGGGCACCTATAGTCCCTGCTGCTTGGGAGACTGAGGCAATAGAATTGCTTGAGCCCAGGAGCTAGAGGTTGCTGTGAGCTAAGACGCCATGGCACTCTACCTAGGGTGACAAAGTGAGACTCTTGTCTCAAAAAAACAAACAAGAAAAGGTCACGGCCAGGTTCAGTGGCATCCGCTTATAATCCTAGCACTCTGGAATGCTCAAGTGGCAGGATCCCTTGAACTCATATGGGTTCAAGACCAGCTTGAACAAAGTGGGACCCTGTCTCTACTAAAATAGAAAAATTAGCTGAGTGATGTTGTGGGTGCCTGTAGTCTCAGCTATTTGGGAGGCAGAGGCAGAAGAGTCACTTGAACCCAGGAATTTTTGAGGTTGCTTTAAGATAGGCTAACACTGTGGCACTCCAGCCTGGGCAACAGAGTGAGACACTGCCCCCCCCCCCAAAATGAAGAATGACTCAAGTTACTGGAAGGTGTAGGTGGTGATAACATCAGTGGGGTGGATCAAACAGGCTTGATAGGGGAGAAGTCATTTTAGATGTGTTAGCTGATAACCTGTAGATATAGGAAGTTGGATATGTGAATCTGAAGCTTAGAAGGATAGACTGTAGTTGAAAATGAGAACTCATCAACATCATACATAGGGCTTTGCTTTAGTACTATAGAAACAAATAAAGTCACCTAGAAAGAGTTAACAGTGCCCAGAGCCCAGCCCTGGAGATCTCCACCAATCACATGTCCAATCAAGGAGATGCATCCAGTGAGGAGAGACACCAGAGTGGGATGTCAAGGGAGCCCAAAGGATGTTCAAGAAGGATCAAGTGGCCTAATGCTACCCAGGGATCAAGTAAAAGGGACAATGAAGTGTTCATTAGATAGAGGAAATCGTCAGAGACCAGAAACACCTTCACTGCAGTGTTGGACAAGGAAGTGCAATTCAAGTGGGTTGACATTTACAATGTCTTTATACTAATGGAGAAAAGAAAAACCCAAAGCTTCCTCTTCAGTGATCTAGTATAAATGGCAACAGGTCTTTCAACATATCTTCCCTTTCCCCCTTCCTCCAGTTAAGGAAATGTGCTTTCTTGTCAGCTCTCAGTTGCTGTTGGAGTCCACCCACAAGGAGGCTGGTTAGTCCCGTCACGCCTATGGGAGAACGAGTGACTGGAAAACAGCTGGCCTGATTGCCTAGCTATATCATTTTTTCCCTTTCACTTCCTCCAGAAAATTCTGTCTTCTCGACTTCCTCTATTCCTTGTTCAAATCCAACCTCTAGACCCCCCCAGAAAAGAACATCTGTTTCTCCTATTTTCCCAAGCCTTTCAGCCCTGGGAAGCCTTTTATGGCATTACTTATGTTCCCAGCCAGGCCCCATACATAATTTGTGGCCTCAGACTTCCATTTGCTTCTCCCTAGGAGTTTCACTAACAAAATGATAATAAGTAGCTATGTTTCCAGTAGAGACAGCTAAGACTATTTGACACATCTATAAAAATGTATAAAAATTTAACACTTTAACTCTTTCAGGGCAGCCACCAGGCCTTTGTGATCACAGGCTTACTATAAGGAAGTGAAGAAATTGACCTAACACTATCCTTAGTAACCCTGTTTATCACAAGTATATATTTCTTAAGGAAGTCTTGTTCGTAGAATTTTTTGTTTTTGTTTTGGGATAGAGTTTTGCTCTGTCGTCTGGGCCAGAGTGCCATGGCCTTCACCTAACTCACAGCAACCTCAAATTCCTTGGCCCAAGCAATCTTCATGCCTCAGCCTCTCAAGTAGCTGGGACTACAGACACCTGCCACAACACCTGGCTAATTTTTCTATTTTTAGTAGACAGAGTCTCATTCTTGCTCAGGCTGGTCTCAAAGTCTTGAGCTCAAGTGATCCTCCCTCCTCAGCCTCCCAGAGTGTTAAGATTACAGGCATGAGGTGGTGCCTATAGCTCAGTGGGTAGGGCACCAGCCACATACACCAGGGCTGGCAGGTTCGAACCAGCCCACGCCAGTTAAAACAACGACAGCTGCAACAACAACAACAAAAAAATAGCTGGGTGTTGTGGCATGTGCCTGTAGTCCCGGCTACTTGGGAGGCTGAGGCAAGAGAATCACTTAAGCTCAAGAGTTTGAGGTTGCTGTGAGCTGTGACACCACAACACTCTATCTAGGGTGACAGCTTGAGACTCTGTCTCAAAAAAAAAAAAAAAGATGATTACAGGCATGAGCTGGGCGTGGAACTCTGCTTGAGCTCAGGAGCTCCAGACTTGCCTGAGGGAGTGAGACCCCACAACTCATAAAAAAATGAAAAACCAGCGGCACCTGTGGCTCAGTGTGTAGGGCGCTAGCCCCATATACCGAGGGTGGTGGGTTCAAACTTGGCCCCAGCCAAACCGCAACAAAAAAATAGCCGGGCATTGTGGTGGGTGCCTGTAGTCCCAGCTACTCAGGAGGCTAAGGCAAGAGAATCACCTAAGCCCAAGAGCTGGAGGTTTCTGTGAGCTGTGACACCACAGCACTCTACCGAGGGCGATAAAGTGAGACTCTGTCTCTAAAAAGAAAAACTCAGCTGGGTGCTGCAGGGTGCATCTCTAATCCCAGCGGCTTCCAGAAGCTGAGACAGTGAGCTATGACACCATCGCACTCTGTTCAGGGGATAGGGTGGGACTCTGTCTCAACAACAACAATAACAACAAAAAGCAAAGAAAAAAGATTACAGGCATGAGCCACTGCACCTAGCCCATAGAATGAATTATTGAATTAACTGTCATAAGTTTACCCCACAGAGCAAAGACCTACAGCTGCCATCACCAGCCCCACACTAAGTTTGATACTGTGAGGGATTAAAGACAAACATCACATCAATGATATCCATATGTGTTAGCTGTTAGATAAACCAGAGGGTTGAGAACAGAGAGAGTATCTAAAAATCAGAGTGATACCTGGCAATCAGCCATTGGATTATTCTGATCGCCCAAGCATGAGATGTTCTAACGAACACTGCTTATAAAATCCCTTTTGCTGACCTGAGATCCAAGAACAGGAAAGAACTAACCCACTCTAGGCATTTTGCATCTTTCTTAATTCTCAATATAAACTTGTGAGGTAGGCATCATTTTGTAAATGAGAAACAGAGACTCAGAATATTACTGAGTCTCAGTTAACTACCAAAATTTTACACTGCTATTAACTATTTATGGCAGGTATGGAGACCCGGGTCCCTTAGGTGTGAAAGCAACCACAGTCCTGGCACCAAGAATTGTCTTAAGATAGTAAG
>NW_003852455.1:314103-326580 GCF_000181295.1 Otolemur garnettii | reverse complement strand
CAGCTATCATTTAATAAAAAAAAAAAAAAACATGCTGGCATGGATGCAGAGAGGAATCAACTCTTCATACACTGTTGATGAGACTGCGAACTAGTACAACCTCTATGGAAAATTGTATGAAGATACCTCAAAGAACTTAAAGTAGACCTACCATTTGATCCAGCAATACCACTTCTGGGTATATACCCAAAGGAAAAAAGGTCATTTGGTAAAAAGAACACCTGCACTCAAATGTTTATAGCAGCACAATTAGTTGTAAAGATGTAGAAAAAACCTGAGTGCCCACCCATATGTGAATGAATTAATAAAACGTGGTAAATGCATAATGTAGGGTACTACTCAGCCATAAAAAGGTGCTCTGGTATCATTTTGGACAACCTGGAGGGAACTGGAAACCATTCTTCTAGGTGAAACATCACAAGAATAGAGAAACAAACACATGTACTCAATACCAAACTGGAACTAATTGATCAACACTAAGGGCACATATGGAAGTAAATCTCAATGAAAATCAAGCAAGGGAGAGGAGGGAGGAAGGGGTGGGGAAATTCACTACCATTGGGTACAGTGCACACTGTCCGGGTGATGGGTACACATGTGTATAACTTTCACTCCATCTGAACAAAAACAATGTAAACAAAACACGTATCTCCTAATATTTTGAAATTTAAAAAAGTTATTAACCCCTCCCCCCAAAACAAAATCTCTGCACAGATAATACATGTTACTTTATATCCAGTGCATGAATGAAATTCATTAATCAACTCTATCCATGGAACTCTATCCATGTTCCAAGTTCTATGGGGTTGACAGGGCATAGAGAGCAGAGAAATGTACAGCCTCTGCCCTCAAGGATCTCACAGTTGTGGAATAAGAGGAGTATAAACAACACAGGTAAATAAAAATGCAGTGGAAAGTGGGCAGAGATTTCTTAAATAGGAAATGAAAAGCAATGACCATAAAAGAAAAAAGACTGATAAATCAAACTTAATTAAAATGCATATCTGTCTCCATCAAAAGACATAAAGAGAGTAAAAAGCCAAACCACAGACTGGGGAAAAACATTTACAATACATATACCTGACAAAAGTAAAAGTATCCTACCTGAAATAAATAAATTAATTATTTAATTTGGAAGCAGGGCCTTTGCTCAATTGCCCAGGCTGGAGTGTAGTATTGTCATCGTAGCTCACTGTAGCCTCCAACTCCTGGACTCAAGCAATCCTCCTGTCTTAGCCTCCTGTGTAGCTGGAACTACAGGTATGCACCACTATACCTGGCTAATTTTTTTATATTTTGTAGAAATGGGGGCTCACTCTTGCTCAGATTGGTTTTGAACTCCCAGCGTTAGGCAGTCCTCTCAGTTCGGCCTCCCAGAATGCTAGGATTATAGGCATGAGCCACCATACCCAGCATCATACCTGGACTTAGAGTAAACTCCAATAAGGAAAAAGGATAACTAATTAAAAATGAGCAAAAGGCGGGTGGCACCTGTGGCTCAGTGGCAGGGAGGCCCCATATTCTGAGGGTGGCAAGTTTGAACCCTGCCCTGCAACAGACTGCAACAGAAAAATAGTCGGGTGTTGTGGCAGGCACCTGTAGTCCCAGCTACTCAGGAGGCTGAGGCAAGAATATCATCTAAGTCCAGGAGTTGGCAGTTGTTGTGAGTTGTGATGCCATGGTACTGTACCCAGGGCGAGAGCTTGAGACTCTGTCTCAAAAAAAAAAAAAAAAGCCAAAATAAAAGTTAACACTAGAGACATGGAATAAATAATAGGAGAAAACATGATAAAGCCTTCCAGGTATTTAAAGATGTCCTATACATGTATCTTAATTTATGTGGTGGGTCCACTGGGTGTGCATGCAAACATTCATCAGATTTTATCATTAAGTCTGGGTAAGATGGCTAAAACCTGTAATCCCAGCACTTTGAGAGGCTGAGGTGGGAGGATGCCTGAGGCCAGACCAGCCTGGGCAACATAGCAAGATCTCATCTGTACAAAAAAAAATTAAAACTTAGCCATGCATGGTGGTACATACCTGTAGTCATAGCTACTTGGAAGGCTGAGGTGTGAGGATCACTCAGGGTGCAGTGAGCTATACTGACACCACCGTACTCCCATCTGGGCAGCAGAGCACATTCTGTCTCAAAAATCCCCACCAAATTTATCATGAAGATTTGTACATTACGTATGTAATATCTGAATTTTTAAAAATGGGCCAGGCACGGTGGCTCACACCTGGAATCCTAGCACTTGGGGAGGCTGAGTACTTGGGGGATGGCTTGAACTTACAAGTTTGAGACCAGCCTGAGCAAGAGTAAGACCTGTTTCTACTAAAAATGAAAAACTGAGGCCAGAAGATCATTTAAGTCCAAGGAGTTTGAGGTTGCTGTGAGCTATGACACTCTACCAAGGGTGACAAAGTGAGAACTCTATCTCAAAAAATAATAATAAATAAATAAATTTTTTAAATGCAATGGGAGCATAGAGAAAGAAGTGTCTAATTCTTTGGGTGAAGAAATCAGGGAAGATGTCTCTGCAGGTGTTTGAACTAGATTTTTTTTTTTTTTTTTGGACAGAGCCTCAAGCTGTCCCCCTGCGTAGAATGCCATGGCATCACAGCTCACAGCAACCTCCAACTCCTGGGCTCAAGCGAGTCTCCTGCCTCAGCCTCCCAAGTAGCTGGGACTACAGGTGCCCGCCACAATGCCTGGCCATTTTTTGGTTGCAGCCGTCATTGTTGTTTGGCGGGCCCGGGCTGGATTCGAACCCGCCATCTTAGGTGTATGTGGCTGGCGCCTTAGCCGCTTGAGCCACAGGTGTCAAGCCAGAACTAGATTTTTTAATTTAATTTTACTTTTTTTGTAGAGAAGGGATCTTGCTAATGGCCTCAAGGGATCTTCCTGGCTTAGGATTCCAAAGTGCTTGGATTACAAGTGTGAGCCACTGTGCCTGGCCTGAACTGGATTTTGAATAGGAGCTTGCCGAAAGAGGGTCACCGATCTCCCATGCAGTTTGGGGTGAGTATGGAGGAAGATGATCATGGGGCCTGGGGTTTGAACAAAAAAATAGAACTGTGTAACACATCCAGTCATACTAAGGGCAAAGTAAGGAAAACGATAAGGAAAAAAATGATGGTTATTCTGCTCAGTGCTATTCTTCCAAGAGCCCAGACTCTTTGAGGGCTGAAGCGGAAGAGGACAGAAACAGCTGGTGTGTGGGAAAGTGTTGCTCTTGGGGAAGAACAGAAGGTGAGGTGTTTTTCACGGGTGCACCCGGTGACTCATTAGGGCAGTTGGCTCATGAGGCCGTGCCTCCTGTTTCCTTCCCTAGAATCACATGAAGATGAACAGAGGCTGGGTCATTAGGGGAGGACTCTCCAAGAGGAGGAAACGCCTTCATGGAGGCCCATGGGCTGTGGCGCTGGTGCGCGCACCCACGCACATGCTTGGGTGACTTCTACATATATAGGGAGCTTCCCTGGCCCTCCTAGAAAGAGTCCTGAAAAAAGGACCCGCGGGTTCAGCCCTGCAGGGTCCTAGCTGAGGCTGTCAGAGCAAAGCCCCCTCTGAAGAGGAAGCCTTTCTCCAGGTTTTCTATCTCTCACCTTGACTTTTGCCAGCAGGTGCAGGTAAGCAGAGATGAAGGGTTGGGTGAGGTGATGCCCAGGGAATAGTAGAGCCTCGCAGCTAGGAGCACAAACTTCAACTCAAAGCAGCCCAACTCTGCCGTCTGGCAGCTGTGTGACTTCAGGCAATTCACTTCACTTCTTGCCACAGTCTCTCCGGAGCCCTTTGCACATGATTAGAATAGTTTTCCCTCCTGCCTCATTGCCAGCCAAGCTTTAGTGGATGGCACTTCTTCCAGGACGCTTGGCCTTGCTTCTGCAGGCTGTGACTGGGTTCCTCTGTGGGCGTCCATCGCCCCTGAAGGTGGACACCTTTGCTTGGTACTTACCACACTTCATTATAATTGCTCTTTGCTTGGCAGTATCCCCTCTAGACTTTAAGTGCCTCAAGGAAAGGGATTGTACTTTTTTTTTTTTTAACCATTGTATCCCTAGCCTCTAGCAGAGAAGTGCCTGGCAAGTAGCAGTCACTTAATAAGTATCTGACTGGTGAAGGAAGGAAAAAAAGGCTGGCTAGGTGAAGAGTGACATAAATAGACACTCAGAATTTTCAGTCTCTTCCTCCATATAATTTAGCCAATCACTTCTGCTGTTGCTGACAATTATGTTCACCCAGCCATGATCCCAGGTAAGAACAAAATTTTGTCATAAGGTTTGACCTTCTGATCCTGTTTATCTCTTCAGAAATCCAGTCGGCCAATCCCTTCACTAATCTTCTGGCTCATACTTTTGGAAGCATTTGTCAAAATATTCTGATTTCTAGAGGAAAAAAGTCAAGAAGAGGAAGTGAAATTCAACTGAAGCCATAGTTGTCCTGGATAGAGCAATACACACAGCAAGTGCTTTTAGTATAAGACGAGCAGCCAGCCAGGATTCTCTAAAATGCAGTCATCCAAGTGGCTATCGTCAAGTTCTTAGTTTCCCCCCTGCATGTCCATAATTTTAGTTTCCCTCCTAAGATTGTCCTGATAGGAAAATTTTCTGTAGAAGAGGCTATTGTGAGGGTTGATTTGGGGGATTTGCGTCTAGAGAGGCCTTACTCATGGGTGTGTGATTTAGAAGCACCAGAGACATTCCTGAACAAAAGCAGGGCCCCATGGTCTACAGCACAGGCTTTGAAAGGCCAACCACATTCTGTCCTTACTTGGAGGCCTGACAAATGTTAGTCATCTGGGAGGGAAGTGGGTTAAAGCTGTTATTTGCTAACACCTGTAATGGTTAATTTGCCTCAACACATATACACACTCTAAGAGTCCTGTATTCAGTGCCAGAACAGTGAGGGAAGGGAGGCTCCCCTAGGTGGGCAAATTGTGGGGAGGATCTTTGCCTATGAGTATCCCAGTAACAGGACAGGCTCCTCAGCTGCTCCAATGCAGCTTCCAATGGACTATCCATCCCTATCCTCCTGTCCCTCCAGGGTCTTGTGCCCCTGGGCTAAGGGCCAACAACCCAATACACCTCTCCCCGCTACCAAGACTGGCAGTTCCTTTCATATGGGACAAGTTATTTTATTCATTGTAAGAGACACAGCTTGAAGGGCAAATACCGAATGGAAAGGGCATGTGTTAAGGGCAACTTATCACAACAAAATATGAGAATCATGGAAGGAAGTTCCCTGTTGGCAGGTTGTTTTCATATTTTTATTTTAAATTATTATGAATAGGCTTGGCACCTGTGGCTCAAGCTGCTAAGGCGCCAGCCACATACACCTAAGCTGGCAGGTTCGAATCCAGCCTGGGCCCACCAAACAACATTGACGGCTGCAGCCAAAAAATAGCCGGGTGTTGTGGCAGGCGCCTGTGGTCCCAGCTACTTGGGAGGCAGAGGCAGAAGACTTGCTTGAGCCCAGAAGTTGGAGGTTGTGAGCTGTGATGCCATGGCACTCTACCCAGGGGGATAGCTTGAGGCTCTGTCTCAAAAAAAAAAAAGTTATTATGAATAAAGCTGCTATGGATATTCAAGTAAGGATTTCATGAAGGGATAGAGCAAAGATGAGCATAGGCTCTGAGAGTAGGGGAAGGAACGGTCACCAAGGACTCTGAAGACCAGAGTGAGGGAAAGGGGGCCAAATCACACACCCCAAACTAATGGGCTCTTCAAAGCTGTGTCTGGCACAAGTCTCCTTGCCATAAATAAAATACACTAGGTTCATCAAGTATTTCTTTACTTTTTGCAGTTTTTGACCAGGGCTGGGTTTGAACCTACTACCTCGAGTTTATGGGGCCAGTGCCCTACTCCTTTGAGCTAATACTTGCCCCATCAAGTATTTTTTAAAAATTTGAGTTCACTATCCAGCTGACAAGGAATTAATAATCAGAATAAATAAGGAACTCAATTCAATAGCAAAAAACTAAATAATCCAATTTATTATAAAATTAGAAAAAGATATGGACATTTTTCAAAAGCAGACATACACGTGGCCAACAGGTATATGAAAAAGTGCTCAATTCTAGCACTCTGGGAGGCTTAGGTGGGTGGATTGCCTGAGCTCACAGGTTGGAGACCAGCCTGAGAAAGAGCAAGATCCTGTCTCTAAAAATAATCAGGCATTATGGTGGGCACCTGTAGTCCCAGCAACTTAGGAGGCTGAGGCAAGAGTCACTTAAGCCCAGGAGTTTGAGGTTGCTGTAAGCTATGATGCTATGGAACTCTACAGAGGGCTACAAAAAAAAAAAAGTGCTCAACATCACTAATCATCAGGGAAATGCAAATCAAACCCACAATGAAGTAAGGTATCACCCCAGTGGCAATAATGGATGCTGGTGAAGACGTGGGGAAAGGGGGACCCTCATGCACTGTTAGAGGGATGCAAATTAGTGCAGCCACTGTAGACACAACAGTATGGTGGTTCCTCAAAATACAAAAAGTAGGCCAATGTGGTGGTTCACACTCTTAATCAAGCTGGTCTTGAACTCCTGACCTCAAGCAATCCTCCAGCCTCAGCCTCCGCAAGTGCTAGGATTATAGGCATGAGCTACAACCCCCAGCCTAATTTCTTTTATTGTAGTAAAATATATAACATAAAGTCTGTCATTTCTAACTATTTAGAGTGTACAATTTAATGGTGTTAATTACATTTGTAGTGTTGTGTAACTATCAACATTATCTATTTCCGAAATTTTCTAAATAGAAAGCCTGTAATCATTAAACAATAACTCCCATTCTCTACTTCCCCCCAGTCCCTGGTAATCTCTAATCTACTTTCTGTCTCTATAAATTTGCCCATTTTTAGCCAGACGTTGTGGCTTACACCTATAATCTTAGCACTCTGGGAGGCCGAGGCAGGTGGATTGCTTTAGCTCAGGAGTTTGAGACCAGCCTGAGCAAGAGCAAGACCCTGTCTCACTCGTCTTACAAAAAAAAAAAAGAACAGAAAAATTAGCTGGGCATTGTAGCTGAGGCCTGTACTCCCAACTATTTGCCTGAAGGCCTTGAACTAAGAGATTGAGGTTGCTGTGAGCTATGACACCAGGGCACTCTACCTAGGGTGACAGAGTGAGACTCTGTCTCAAAAACAAACAAACAAACAAAAAACCCAACCTATACACACGTATGTAAATTTGCCTATTCTGAATATTTCCTATAAGTGGAATCATAATATTTGTCCTTTAGTGGCTAGCTTATTCCATTTAGCATAATGTTTTCACTTTTCATAGGTATTGCAGCATGTATTAGAACTTTATTTCATTTTATGGTGAAATGATACTTTATTGTATGTACATACCACATTTTGTTTGCCACCTCCAGCATATGGGGCCGGTGCCCTACTCCTCTGAGCCACAGGCGCTGCCCTATATATTTTTTTTAGAGACAGTCTCACTTTGTTGCCCTTGGTAGAGTGCTGTGGCTTCACAGCTCACAGAAACCTCTAGCTCTTGGGCTTAGGCGATTCTCTTGCTTCAATCTTCTGAGTAGCTGGGACCACAGGCGACCACCACAATGCCCGGCTATTTTTTTGTTGCAGTTTGGCTGGGCCTGGGTTCAAACCTGCCACCCTTGGTATATGGGGCCGGCGCCCTAGTCACTGAGCCACAGGTGCCGCCTTAGTTTTCATATTTTTATTTTAAATTACTATGAATAAAGCTGCTATGGCTATTCAAGTATTAGTGTTTGTGGGTATACATATTTTCATTTCTCTTGGATAAACATATAGAAGAAGAATTACTGGATTGTTTGGTTAGTGAATGTTTGATGTTATAAGAAACTGCCAAGTTCCAGCCTGAGCAAGAGTGAGACCCCATCTCAAAAAAAAAAAAAAAATAGCCAGGCATTGTGATGGGCTCCTTATAGTACCAGTTACTTGGGAGGCTGAGGCAAGAGGATTGCTGGAGCCCAAGAGTTTGAGGTTGCTTTGAGCTATGATGGTACAGCACTCTACAGAGGGTGTCAAAGTGAGTTTCTGTCTCACAAAAAAAAAAAAAAAGGCTTGGTGCCTGAGGCTCAAGCAGCTAAGGTGCCAGCCACATACACCTGAGCTGGTGGGTTCGAATCCAGCCTGGGCCTGCCAAACAACAATGATGGCTGCAACCAAAAAATAGCCAGGTGTTGTGGCCGATGCCTGTAATCCCAGTTACTTGAGAGGCTGAAGCAAGAGAATTGCTTAAGCCCAGGAGTTGGAGGTTGCTGTGAGGTCAACCTCACAAGTTGTTGAAAAGATTTTTCCCATTGAATAGTCTTGGCACTCTTTTCAAAGATCAAGTAGCCATAGATGTATGGGTTCTATTTCATTGATCTATATATTTGTATGTGAGCCTGTGCCACACTGTTTTAAATAGTATGTGTTTATGATAGGGTTTTTTTGCTCTACCTAGGGCAACAGCTTGAGGCTCGGTCTCAAAGAAAAAGAAAAAAAGAACAGAAAAAGAAATGCTGAGTTTCTCCCTAGCAATCAATGTCCAGTTGTTCTACGTCCTTGCCAACACTTGGTATAATCCAACTTTTTTTTTTTTTTTTAGTTCTTATCACATCAAAGATATATGCTATCTTAATTTTTAATCCTTACAAATTATACATTATTATGTTACACAGTCAACATTTCTCCACAAATTTTCCATTTTCTTTTCTCATTATTCTTGCTTCTTGGACAATTATTGAAGATTTTTTTTTTCTTCTCATAGTATATCCTTTAGAAATTCCTTTAGTGTGGGGTGGTGCTTGTGGCTCAGTGGGTAGGGCACTGGCCCCATATACTGAGGGTGGTAGGTTCAAACCCAGCCCCAGCCAGCTGTTTTCTCTTTGATCTCACACAGGATGCTGAAGAACGAAGGTTTCATTCTGTGACAGTTCAGGACGTGTTTCTTTGCTTGTGCCTCATCCAAGCTCTGGTCAGTGATGGTCATGATCTGGTGGAGGATGTCACCGATGTCCTGCTTCCTGCTGTCACCATCTGCCCCTTCATGGCCATGCCGGGGAGGCAGCAGGGCCATGCCCCCCTGCACCGAGTGGCTGGCCAGGTTCACCCAGCCCTAGTCTCTAATCCAACTTTTAAGTTGAACTATTCTAGTGGATATACAGAGTATCTCATTTTGTTTGTTTATTTTTTATTTTTTTTTTTTTTTTGTTGTTTTCTTTTGAGATAGACTCTCACTCTGTCACCCTGAGTAGAGTGCTCTGGAATCATAGCTCTCAGCAACCTCAATCTCTTGGGCTTGGTAATCCTCTTGCCTCAGCCTCCCAAGTAGCTGGAACTATAGGTGTGCACCACTATGCCTGGCTAGTTTTTCTATTTTTTTTTTTTAGGCAGAGTCTTGCTTTATCACCCTCCATAGAGTGCCATAGCATCACAGCTCACAGCAACCTCAAACTCTTGCACTTAAGCGATTCTCTTGCCTCAGCCTCCCAAGTAGCTGAGACTATAGACACCCTCCACAACACCTGACTATTTTTAGAGACAGGGTCTCACTCTTGCTTAGACTGGTCTTGAAACTATGAGCTCAGGGCAATCCACCCACCTTGGCCTCCCAGAGTGCTAGGATTATAGGTGTGAGGAACCATACCCAGCTTCATTTTGGTTTTAATTTGTATTTTTCTATGTTAATGATGTTGAGCACCTTTCAGCTGTCATCAAAATATATTCTCCTGAGATGAAACAAGCATCTGCTCAAGTCTTTTTTCCCATTTTTAATCAAATTGTCTTCTTATGATAGAGTTTGAAGAATTTCTTTCTTTCTTTCTTTCTTTCTTTCTTTCTTTTTTTTTTTGAGACAGAGCCTCAAGCTGTTGCCCTGGGTAGAGTGCTGTGGAATCACAGCTCACAGCAACCTACAACTCCTGGGCTCAAGTGATTCTCCTGCCTCTGCCTCCAAGTCGCTGGGACTGCAGGTGCCTGCTACAATGCTTGGACTGTTTTTGTTGTAGTTGCCATTGTTGTTTGGCAGACCCTGGTCAGGTTCGAACCTACCAGCCCTGGTGTATGCAGCTGGCGCCCTAGCCACTGAGCTACAGGCACCAAGCCTAATTTTTGTATCTTTCAATAAGCATTGAAATTACATAATGTATGTTCTCCAACTTTGTTAATCTTTCTCAAAATTGTTTTGGCCAATCTAGGTTCTTTACATTTTCATGTAAATTTGTATTCAGCTTGTCAATTTCTACAAGAAAACCTTGCTAGGATTTTGACTGAGATTGCTTTGAATCTATGTATCAGGTTAGGGAGACTTGACATGTTTAACTATATTGAGTCTTCCAGTCCATGAACATGGTATATCTGGTATGATCATGTTACCTATGAATAATGACAATGCTACTTCTTTCTTGTGTATGCCTTCTTCTTTCTTTCTATGTGTATGCCTTTTGCTTCTTTTTATTTTATTTTATTTTAATTTATTTATCTATTTATTTTTGAAACAGAGTCTCATGATGTTGCCCTCAGTAGAGTGCTCTGGCATCATAGCTCACAGCAGCCTCAAACTCTTGGGCTCACAGCAGCCTCAAACTCATTTTATTTTATTTTATTTATCTACTTATTTTTGAGACAGAGTCTCACTATGTTGCCCTCAGTAGAGTGCTCTGGCATCACAGCTCATAGCAGCCTCAAACTCTTGGGCTCACAGCAGCCTCAAACTCTCTTGCCTCAGCCTCCCAAGTAGCTGAGACTACAGGCACCTGCCACAATGCTTGGCTATTTTTTGGTTGTAGTTTCCAGGCTGGGTTCAAACTCTCCAGCCCTGGTGTATGTGGCTGGCACCCTAGCCACTGAGCTACAGGCACTGAGCCTTTTTTTTTTTCTTTTAGACAGAGTCTTCCTTTGTCACCCTTGGTAGAGTGCTATGGCATCATAGCTCACAGCAACCTCAAGCTCTTGAGTTCAAGTGATTCTCTTGCCTCAGCCTCCCAAGTAGCCGGGACTACAGGTGCCAGTCACAAAGCCCAGCTATTTTTTTTTTTTTTTGGTTGCAGTTGTCATTGTTGTTGGGTGAAGTTCTTTCTCGCGGGGAGAGAAGGATGGCTTGGCCGTGGGTGCAAGCTCGCTCCTAGAATTGTATGACAGCAAGAAATGACTACATACTCTTAGATGGCATATAGCGAAATGTCTTTATTTTCCACTCCCCTTTATTGGGAGCTAGTCACGTACACCACATTGATCAATAATCCTAACATCCTCAATTCTTATCTTAAACTATAGAAGAGAAAGAAAGTCTGGGAAAGTGAGATAACCATCATAAGATTAGCCTAAAGAAAGTTCGGGAAAGTAAGACAACCATCTTAGCTAGCCTCAGGCTGCTCCTCTTTGAAGACCTAAAAGAACTATACATTATCTGACTTCTATTGTTAAAGTTAAAGATCAGGATAAATGGGGGAGTAAAACCTTTTTCTTCTATGTACTCAATTAAATTTCTGAGAAACAGGCTCCATGACTGTTTTTATATGGTTTGGAGACCCTGCAGTTACGATGGAGTATTTTACTCACATCATTATGATGGAGTTTTTCTTTTCACTCACATCAACCTTTGAGTCATGTCCTCTGCACAGATGGGCCATTTCAACCCTTATCTGGCAGGCTGACTTGACTACACAGTCGGGGTTCCCTGTAGGAGGTTGTTAAGCCTGGCCTGCAGGCCCCCACTGTGTTTTCCCAGGTTGCTTAGGTCTTGACAAAAGCGCATAATACTCACAAGTCTTTTTGCTCAGTTTCTGGAATTAAAAGAGCACATTTCACTTAATTTTTGTGGGAGTTTACCCCACAATAATGTGTTTAGCAGACCCAGTTGGGCTTGAACCTACCAGCTTCGGTGTATGTGGCCTGTGCCCTACTCACTGAGCTACAGATGCCTAACCTACCCATTTTAATTTTCTTGTTGGACTGGATAGGCCTCCTATAAAGTACTGAATAAAGGTAATGAGAGTGGACATCATGAAGATACTTTAAAATTTTTGCTTTTCTTTACCAGATGGAAGTAATCACTGGCTGTGTGAGTGTAAGTTGGCCAAAAATGAAGCAATTAAATCCTATACATTGGGGAAGACTGAAAAGGGGCAGCGGTGAGGGGATTTTTGTTTATTTTGAGAGAGTGTATGTGGCTGGCGATGCCACATCACTCTTTTGCCAAGGGTACAGTGCTGTCGTGTCATAGCTCACAGCAACCTCAAATTTTGGACTCAAGTGATCCTCTTGTTTCAGCCTCCCAAGTGGCTGGAATTACAGGCTTCAGTTACAATGTCCAGCTAATTTTCTATTTTTTTTGTTTTAGAGACACAGTCTTACTTTTTCGCCTTTGGTAGAGTGCCATGGCATTACAGCTCATAACAACTTCCAGCTCTTGGGCTTAGCCAATTCTCTTGCCTCAGCCTCCACAGTAGCTGGGACTACAGGTGCCTGCCACAGTGCCTGGCTATTTTTTTTTTTTT
>NW_003852455.1:303264-314083 GCF_000181295.1 Otolemur garnettii | reverse complement strand
ATTCTCTTGCCTCAGCTTCCCGAGCAGCTGGGACCACAGGTGCCTGCCACAACACCTGGCTATTTTTTTGTTGCCGTTTGGCCAGGGCCGGGTTTGAACCCACCACCCTTGGTACTTGGGCTTAGCCAATTCTCTTGCCTCAGCCTCCACAGTAGCTGGGACTACAGGTGCCTGCCACAGTGCCTGGCTATTTTTTTTTTTTTTTGCAGTTTGGCCAGGGCTGGGTTCGAACCCGCCACCCTCGGCATATGAGGTTGGCACCCTACTCGCTGAGCCACAGGCCCTGCCCTCTATTTTTTTTTTTTTTTAATAGAGATAGGGTTTTGCTCTTGCTCAGGCTGGTCTTGAACTCCTGAGCTCATGCAATACACCCAGGTCAGCCTCCCAAAGTGGTAGAATTATAAGCATGAGCCACCACACTTGGCTAGGGGCAGACTTTTTTTTTCTTTGAGACAGAGCCTCAGGCTGTTGCCCTGGGTAGAGTACTGTGGCATCACAGCTCACAGCAACCTCCAACTCCTGGGCTCAAGCGATTCTCCTGCCTCTGCCTTCCAAGCAGTTGAGACTACAGGTGCCCACCTGGCTATTTTTTGGTTGCAGCCGTCATTGTTGTTTGGCGGGCCGGGCCTGGATTCCAACCTGCCAGCTCAGGTGTATGTGGCTGGTGCCTTAGCTGCTTGAGAAGCTTCGGGGCATAATTTTTAAGCAAGTTCATTGGCTCTCCTGGATCTCACTCTGGGAGATAGTAGTTTCTGTAGTCTGTTTCCCTCATCTACCATGTGGTACTAGAGCTTCCCTATCCCAAGCTTCTGGCAGCAGAGTTGCTGTAATGCTTTTTCCATCTGTTCCAGGATGCTGTTCTCTCCCTGTGTGCTGGCATGCTCACGTACTTGCTCCCGCATCCTCGGGCTGAGCCTTGGGATTGCAGCCCTGTTTGCTGCTGTGGCCAACACGGCACTCCTCTTTCCTAATTGGGATGTGACCTTCCTGTTGAGGGGCCTCATTGGCAGACATGCCATGCTGGGCTCTGGGCTCTGGGGAGGAGGACTCATGGTAAGTGTCTGGTGTTCCCTGGGTATGAACTCCCAAAATGTCCCCCAGGGGTGGCTGGGGAAGAGTATTTTGATCCCTTCCAAAAAAAAACTTATCAGGCTGGGCATGATGGCCCATGCCTGTAATCTTGGCACTCTAAGAGGCTGGGCTGGGTGGATTGCCTGAGTTCAAGAGTTTGAGACCAGCTTGAGCCAGAGGGAGACTTCATCTCTAAAAATAGCCAGGCATTGGGCGGCGCCTGAGGCTCAGTAGTAGGACTGCGGTCCCATACACCAAGGGTGGCGGATTCAGACACAGCCCCGGCCGAACTGCAACAAAAAAATAGCCAGGTATTGTGGCAGGCGCCTGTAGTCCCAGCTGCTTGGGAGGCTGAGGCGAGAGAATTGCTTAAGCCCAGGAGTTGGAGGTTGCTGTGAGCTGTGTGACGCCACGGCACTCTACCAAGGGCATTAAAGTGAGACTCTGTCTCTATGAAAAGAAAAATAGCCAGGCATTGTGTTGGCCACCTGTAGTCCCAGCTACTCAGGAGGCTGAGGCAGGAGAATCACTTGAGCCCAGGTGTTTGAGGTTGCTGTGAGTTATGTGCTGATGGCACTCTACTGAGGGTGACAAAGTGAGACTCTGTCTCAAAAAAAAAAAAACAACAAAGGCTTATTCTAGGCTTGGCGCCAGCCACATACACCTAAGGTGATGGGTTCGAATCTAGCCCGGGCCTGCCAAAGAACAATGATAGCTATAACCAAAAAATAGCCTGGCATTGTGGCAGGCGCCTGTGGTCCCACTACTTGGGAGTCTGAGGCAGGAGACTCGCTTGAGCCCAGGAGTTGGAGGTTGCTGTGAGCTGTGATGCCATGGCACTCTACCCAGGGGGACAGCTTGAGGCTCTGTCTCCAAAAAAAATAAAAATTAAAAAAAAAGTCTTATTCTAACAAATTAGTCTTGGGTCTATAGAAGATCTAAGGGAAAATAAGACTTGTTAGTGGTTTCTGGATTTTAGCGTGAGACAAGGCAGTCTGAGTATGAACATTGGCGTCCAAAGTCAGATCAGGTTCCTCATCCAAAACTGGGTCCCAGTAGTCAAAGCCAATAGGACAACTGAGTTCTTATGAGGTTCCCAACTCAGTTCAACAGCCATGGCAGCAGTTCAACATAGGTAGCCAAGTAAATTATTCCAGTCTCTTTTCAACAGTCTTCTCTGCTCTCCAGGTACTCACAGCAGCTATCCTCATCTCCTTGACGGGCTGGAGATGTGGCTGCTTCAGTAAGAGCGGTCTCTGTCAAAATGTAAGTATCAGATTCCACTCTTCTAATACCTAGAATATCACCACATCCTATTACTCTAGGGGCAGAGCAGTGAGAAGGCAATTTTGGTCTTGGGGCTTGAAGTTAGGTCCTGACCGTACCTTGTAAGCTCTTTGGCAAGTTGCTTAACCATTCCAGCTTCAGGTTCTTATCTGTAAAATGAGTGCTGACCAAGTCAAGAGGGTAAGTGTTTAGGAAACCATATATGTCTATATAAATGTAAGGAACTGTGACTTTTAGCCTATTGACCAATACAGACATCAGTTATGCACATTGTAATCATGTATTACTAATAGAAAATTTCCTGGATATGTTATTTTATCTTATTTTTTAGCCCCTTCTCATGAACATGAACCTAGCTATGTTAATTTGTATTTTCTTAGTTTTTTTTTTTTAAAGAGACAGAGTCTCACTTATCACCCTCTGTAGAGTGCTGTGGCAGCACACAGCTCACAGCAACCTCCACCTCCTAGGCTTAGGGGATTCCTTTGCCTCAGCCTCCCGAGTAGCTGGGACTACAGGCCCCTGCCACAATGCCCAGATATTTTTATTTATTTTTTAATTGTTGTTGCAGTTGTTTAGCTGGCCCAGGTCAGGTTCAAACCTGTCACCTTGGTTGTATGTGGCTGGCACCATAACCACTGTGCTACAGGCGCCGAGCCCTAACCCCTCCATTTTACAATAAATGAAGCTGAGGCCCAGAATAAATTTATACTTTATTAATTATAGCAGCATCTGTGTAAATTTGAAAAATCTCAGAGTGTGTGTGTGTGTGTGTGTGTATGATATATTGCTTAGTCAGTCTCAGACACGAATATGTGACCTCCCTACAGTTACTCCACAACCTGCTCTGGTATCTGCAGCCCACATATTGGGAACTCCACCAACTCAGAGTTTATGTCAAAAAATTAAATATGGGCTTGGCGCCTATAGCTCAACCAGCTAAGGCGCCAGCCACGTACACCTAAGGTGGCGGGTTCGAATCCCCAGCCCGGACCCGCCAAACAACAATGACAGCTGCAACCAAAAAATAGCCGGGTGTTGTGGCAGGCACCTGTGGTCCCAGCCTCTTGGGAGGCGGAGGCAAGAGACTCGCTTCAGCCCAGGAGTTGGAGGTTGCTGTGAGCTGAGATGCCACGGCACTCTACCCAGGGGGACAGCTTGAGGCTTTGTCTCAAAAAAAAAAAAAAATTAAATATGAACACCCACACATTTCATTTACTATCTGTCCTCAGTCATGTCTGGTTTCCCCTAGGTGAGTGGGTCTTAAACTTGAGTGTGCATCAGAATTACTCAGAAGGCTTGATGAAATACAGATTGCTGGGCCCTATCCCTAGAATTTCTGATTCAAGGGGTGGGTTGGAGCAGGAAAACTTGCATTTCTAATAAGTTCTTGGTTGATGTGATGTGGTCTTCTCCAGGGACCACATTTTGGGAACTACCACCCTACATTAGCTAATTCATCTTGAATCTTTTAGTTTAGAGACAAAACTTACTGCACATCTTTCTCTGATCCCCTCTAAGCTCCAAACTAGCTTGACATTAGTAGTAAAATGACTCCATGACTGCAGAAAAACTCTTTGTGAATTTTATTCAAAATGTTAAAATATGTATGGGGAAATATGAGAGGGGAAAAAGAAGCTAGGGCCCTAAGAGAGAAGCCCATATGGAAGTGGGCTAGAAACCTGCCAAGGAAAGAAACCCACTGCTATCTTTTGTGGGAGGATGAGTAGCGCACAGACTAATAACTGAAGGAACTCTTGATTGGAAAAATACAATGATAGATCTGGAGTTAGGTCAGAGTTTGACTGCAAGTTCTCTCTTTCTCTCTTTCTGTGGCTTCCTTCTTCCCTCTGGCTGTCCCTCTCTCCCTTCCTTCCTTCCTTTTATATTGAGTTGAGAGAAGAAGCAGGATTTGAGCTTCAAACGTATAAAAATACAACTTTTTCTCCGAAGAGTCAGAGGTAGGTATGCAATAACTAATCTGCCCCTTTAGCTTAGAGGCTGAGTGACTATAGTCTGTGTACAAAAGTTTTTGATGCCAACCTGCTAAGAAGCTCAGAAGAGCCTGCTGAGTCAAAGAGATCCAGGGCCAAATGCTCGTTTCACCTTGGTCTTTTCTCTCCCACCCAATCTGGCTCTACCCGGAACCCCTTATCAGCTGCCCCACCTTGGGTTACACTTTATTTTTATTTTTATTTTTTTGAGATGGAACCTGAAGCCATCCCCCTGGGTAGAGTGCCGTGGCATCATAGCTCACAGGAACCTCCAACTCCTGGGCTCAAGCGAGTCTCCTGCCTCCGCCTCCCAAGTAGCTGGGACCACAGGTGCCCACCACAATGCCCGGCTATTTTTTTGGTTGCAGCCGTTGTTGTTGTTTTGGCGGCCCGGGCTGGATTTGAACCTGCCATCTTAGGTGCATGTGGCTGGTGCCTTAGCCACTTGAGCCACAGGCGCCGAGCCGGGTTACACTTTACAGAGGTGCCATGGATAGAATTATTCCCCTGTGACAGGAAGAGAGAAAGCCTGGGGTACCAGGGAAGTTGGATTTGTTCAGATCACTCCACAAGTCATCTTGCCACAACCCTCTCTCACTTGCTGTTTCTTCCCTCCCTCTGCAGGTGTTTACTGCTCTATTGTCAAGTGGCCTGGCATGGCTTGGAGCCCTGATTTGTTTTATCACTTCTGGTGTAGCGCTGAAAGATGGTCCTTTTTGCATGTTCAATGCCTCATCCTTAAATCAGACACAAACTTGGAAATATGGTTACCCCTTCAAAGACCTGCACAACAGGTAAATGAGTGGAGACTTGGATTTGGAGTCTTCAGCAAGACAGAGAGAGGGAGAGAGAGGAACTATAGACTCCTTTGGGTCACACATTCTAGCATCTCGCTCTTCTGATGCTTAGAAAATTACAAATTCATCAAAAATAGCCACCTTCCCAGGACAGAGTCCAGTCCTGTGATTGAGCCAGGGGAGGTCCAGCCTTCTGTTGGGATTGTCTGTTGGACTTTCCTTACTTATTCCCTAATCTCTGGTCTCCTTATTTTTGGGGATAGGAATTATCTGTATGACCATTCGCTCTGGAACTCCGTCTGCCTGGAGCCCTCTAAAGCTGTTGTTTGGCACGTGTCTTTCTTCTCTGTCCTTCTGTGCATCAGCCTCCTCCAGCTTCTCCTGGTGGTCATTCATTTCATCAACAGCTTCCTGGGCCTCTTCTGCAGCCTCTGTGACAAGTGACAGGTAAATACCCTTTTATGCATGGATGTTGTCATAAGCTGTAAGTAGGGAGTGCAAACCACACACAAACTTCCCTTGTAGGCATGCCTATAGTAATAACAACAGAATTTGTTGCATGTAGGTTGAATGGTTTAATACGTTTAAAATCCCATTGTTAACTTCAGTGTGACATATTACTACAAGGAGTAATCACAGCTGGGCATAGTGGCTCATGGCTATAATCCCAGAAATTTGGGAGGCTGAGGCGGTGGTATTGTGTGAGGCCATGAGTTTGAAATCAGCCTACACAACATGAGACTCTGTCCCCTCCCCTCCAACAACAACCACATGTGGTAGCATGTATCGGTAGTCCCAGCTACTGTGGAGACTGAGTCATGAGGATCAATTCCTTAAGCCCAGAAGTTTGAGGCCATAAGGAGCTGTGTTTGGGCCACTGTACTCCAACCTGGGCAAAAGAGTAAGACTTTGTCTCTTAAAAAGAAACAAGAATAAATAAATCCTTAGAATTGTACAAAAACTTATTGTCCTTTGAATGTTCTCTAGCTACAATCTCATTTCAGCCTTTCTACAACCCCATATAATTGGCCACATGTAACAGTTACCTAAGTTGAGGATCCCAGAGGGTAACAGACTTGCTACCCAAAAGCACACAGCTAGGTTAAGGTTCAGTCAGCATCTGACCCTCTATATTCTATTTCAAGTTCATACAATTGTTATGGACTGAAAATGTGTTTCCCCAAAATCCATAGTTTGAAGCCCTAATCCCCAGTGTTACTGTATTTGGCTTTTAGGGAGGTAATTAAGGCTAAATGAGGTCTGAGGCATAGGGTCCTAATCTGATAGGGCTGCTCTGATATCCTTATAAAGAGAGAAAGGGATATCGGTTCCTTCTCTTTCCATGAATTCAAAGAAAAAAGGCCATCAAGCGAGAAGGCAACCATCTGCAAGCCAAGGGGAGCGGACTCAGGAGAAACCACACCTGCTGTCCCTTTGATCTTGGACTTCCAGCCTCCAGAACTGTGAGAATAAATTTCTGTTGTTTAATAAGTTACCCAGTCTTGGGCAGCTCCTGTGGCTCAGTGAGTAGGGAGCTGGCCCCATATAACGAAGGTGGCAAGTTCAGACCCGGCCCTGGCCAAACTGCAACAAAAAATAGCTGGGTGGCTCGGCACCTATAGCTCAACGGGCTAGGGCGCCAGCCACGTACACCTAAGGTGGCGGGTTCGAATCCCCAGCCCGGACCCGCCAAACAACAATGACGGCTGCAACCAAAAAATAGCCGGGCGTTGTGGCGGGCGCCTGTGGTCCCAGCTACTTGGGAGGCGGAGGCAGGAGACTCGCTTGAACCCAGGAGTGGGAGGTTGCTGTGAGCTGTAATGCCACGGCACTCTACCCAGGGGGACAGCTTGAGGCTCTGTCTCAAAAAAAAAAAAATAGCTGGGTGTTGTGGTGGGTGCCTGTAGTCTCAGCTACTCAGCAGGCTGAGGTAAGAGGATTGCCTAAGCCCAAGAACTGGAGGTTGCTGTGAGCTGTGACGCCACTGCACCCTACCAAGGGCGACAAAGTAAGACTCTGTCTCTAAAAAAAAAAAAGTTACCCAGTCTGTGGCATTCTGTTATGGCAGCCCTAGAAGACTAAAACACCCATGTTCTTACCATTGGTATTCAGTAGAGTTCAACACACAATATATACTGAGTACCCACTATGCATCTGGCACTGCCACTCATGCTGGGCATCCAAAGATGACCAATACCTTGTCCTTGCCCTTGGACACTGCCCTGCCCTGAAGAAGCTCATGGTCAGGTTAGAGAAACAAACACATCTACCAATGAGTTGAGTGTCACATGGTAAGGGCCAGGTTAGGGCTGGATACAGATGCAACGAATGCTTGAAGGAACAACAAACGTCCCAGGAGAGGACCTGTGGGGGACCAAGAAGGGCCTTGGTTGTGTCTGAGCTGATTCTTTAGAGAGTTAGCCCAGCAAAGAGGGGGGAAGTTTTCCCGGCAGAGGGAACAGCATGCTCGAAGGAGAGACAGAGGCTGGTGAGGTGAACTGTGATGCCACAGCTGCTTCTAACTTGGGGCCTGGACTGCAGAGGCACCCCTGCGCTCCCACTTTAGGATTTTTTGTCAGGGTATGGTGCTGGTTGGCGAGAAGAGTCAGAGTGGGATGAAGGAGATGCTGACGGGAAAGTCTGATGTGATGGGCAGGCAGAGAGGGAGGCAGGCAGGAAGAACCAGGAAAGTGGGTATTGGCAGGAGAAGAGGTAGCAGGAAGGTCTAAGAAATCAGTTAGAGAACTCAGGCTCTGTTGCCATGGGGTGGACAAAGCCAGGAAGGGAATACAGGGAGCCCAGGTGCTGCTGCACCCCTCTTCGGTCCCTTGGATCCTAGCTCCATCCCAGCAGTGGTTATGGTCAACGAGGAGCTGCTTAGACACTGGAGGCCCCTAGACATAGCAGGTCCTCTGTTCTCAGGGCTCAGGGTCTGGTGCCTTCAAACACCATCTTCTTCTCCAGAGCTGCTGTTCCAATGTGTCAGGGAAAGTGGACAGAGCTGTCAGGGACAGAAGAAGGCATGACCTCCTGATCAGAGAGCAGGCAGGGAGTCCCCAAGTCCAGACCCACGTTGTATTACCGCATGCAGTGTTGGAAGCATTGCCTATATTTGTCTCACATTTCACTATTAGCTGATTTAGTTTCAGGGTCATGGCTAGGATATGCTTGATACAAAGAAGCTTCTTCTGCAGGAGAAAGATACAATTAATGGAGAATTTAAAGACAATTTATATCAGGTTTGGGCAGGCTCGGCAGGTGCACACAGATGCATGCACACTCACACACTCCAGGTCTACAAGCCCCATTCTGGCTCAGCCCTATTTTGGTGGGTCAGCAAGACCCCAGGATGCGAGAACGCAGTCCTCAGCACTAAGACAGTGGATACTGCTTTCTTGCCTCCTTCCTTTCAGGAACCTCACTCTCATGTTGCTGTAGAAACTGACAGGGCTTCGAAGGAATGTCTCCAACCCCCTGCCTCAACTGGGTTGATCGTTCTTTCCTGCAGATCCCACACATATGGATCCTCTACAGTTGGCTGCTGACATTTTTGGATCTCAAAGTATACAAGGTCAAAAAAGGACATTTGGGGGTGAAGTCTGGCAGAGCCTTCTCCAACTCTGAAGTGCAATTCCACTGGGTCGAGGTGCAATGTCTCTGACCCCTAGAGATGCTCTTATCTGCTGGAACAGCTCACTTATCTTCTCTCTTCACAATTCCACTGAGGGTCCTGGAAGTTGGGGGAAAGGGAAAAAACCTTTGAGAGGCAATGGAGAGAGGAGAGAAAGTTTGGGATTTATTTTCTCACAGGCTCTGTGGCCCTCTATTCCTGGCTGCTTGCTGCTCTCTGTGAGATTCAGGAAGGCACCCACATCTCCTTCCTTCTATCTACACCCCCAAACCACCTTCCACTCAGAAGAAGCTTTCACACTGTTTTTGTTCTCTCTCAAACAAAAGCTACATCTGGCTCCCTGCCTGGCTTCCAACCAGTATGTTGGGGATGGGGGTTTTGCTAATCTGGACAGTGTTAAGTAAACATTTTTATGAAGATGATCTATTTTGTACTTGTGTGTGCTTTCTTTTTTATTGGAGACAAAGTCTCACTTTGAGGCCCTTGGTAGAGTGTCATGGTGTCACAGCTCACAGAAACCTCCAACTCTTGGGCTTAAGCAATTCTCTTGCCTCAGCCTCCCAAGTAGCTGGGACTACAGGTGCCTGCCGCAATGCCCAACTATTTTTAGAGACAGGGTCTTGCTGTAGCTCAGGTTGGGCTTGTGTGTGCCTTCTTGGGTATCATCCTAAAATGAAGAGAGTGTTTCATTGGTCATAATCCTGCTTAGAAAAGGGGAAGCCCATTTTCAAAATAGGTTGTCCTTCAGGTTTGTGTTTGGAGCTCAGGTATTCGGAGGACAAAGGGCATTTCTCATGGACATAACGTCCAGCAATGTGATTCAGTAGACTAAAAAGATGTGACAACTCATTGCACACATGCATTGCATACTTTTACTCTGAAACAGTTGGGACAATTTGGAGATCTCTGAGCCATTCTGAATGTTAGGTAGTAGTAATGCATCAGTATTAATTTCCTGATTTTGATAGTGTAGCCTTTTTGTGTGTGTAAAATGGGATCTCACTATGATGTCTAGGCTGATCATGAACTCCTGGCGTCAAACCTCATCAGCCTCCCAAAGTGCTGTGATTACAGGAACGAGCCACTGTACTTGACTGGTTATAGTCTTTTAAAGTAGGAGGATGTCCTTTTTTTCAGGAAATACATGAAAACACGGGGGATGATGGCCTTAGCAGTGTACTGCTGGCCCTCTATACCCATGGATTTCACATATGCAAATTCAACCAACTGTGGATTAAAATATTTGGGAAAAACAGTAAAAAACAACAATAAAAATAATACAAATTTTGGGCAGTGCCTGTGGCTCAGTGAGTAGGGCACCGGCCCCATATCCTGAGGATGGTGGGTTCGAACCTGGCCTCAGCCAAACTGCAACAACAACAAAAAAACAGACAGGCGTTGTGGCAGGCGCCGATAGTCCCAGCTACTCGGGAGGCTGAGGCAAGAGAATCACCTAAGCCCAAAGAGCTGGAGGTTGCTGTGAGCTGCGATGCCACAGCACTCTACCAAGGGCAACAAAGTGAGACAGAGTCTAAAAAAAAAAAGAAAAGAAAAGAAAAAAAATACAGTATAAACCACTATTTGCATACTATTTACCTGGTATTAGGAGTGATAAGTAATCTAGAAATGATTTGATGAGGATAGGAGGATTTGTAGTTTACATGTAAATACTATACCGTTTTATACAGGGACTTGAGCATCCTCACATTTTGGTATCAGCAGGGATGAGGTTAGAGGGTGGTCTTGGAACAATCCCCTGAGGATACTGAGGGACAACTATATTCTCAAATGGTTCAGGGAAAAAAAAAACAAAACTTCTGTGGTACAATTTTTCTGTAAGTTTGAGATTATTTCAAAGTTTAAAAACTTTTTGGGAAAAAAAGTAGGCCCAATTCCCAGGAAAATTTCAGGGTAAAGAATGTTTAGGCTCGGCGCCTGTGGCTCAAGCGGCTAAGGCGCCAGCCACATACACCTAAGGTGGAGGGTTCGAATCCCCAGCCTGGGCCCACCAAACAACAATGATGGCTGCAACCAAAAAA
>NW_003852455.1:300338-303121 GCF_000181295.1 Otolemur garnettii | reverse complement strand
AAAAAAAAAAAAGAATGTTTAAAAAAAAATCACAGTTTTTGCTGGGCATGGTGGCTCACGCCTGTAATCCTAGCACTCTGGGAGGCTGAGGCGGGTGGACTGCTTGAGCTCAGGAGTTCAAGACCAACCTGAGCAAGAGCAAGACCCTGTCTCTAAAAATAGCCGGGTGTTATGTGGGGCGCCTATACTCCCACTTACTTAGGAGGCTGAGGGAAGAGGATCACTTGAGCCCAAGCCTATGAGGTTACAATGAGCTATGATGCCATGGCACTCAAAACCAGGGCCACAAAGAGACTCTCTCAAAAAAATATTTTAACTCTGTCTCATGGGTAACTACATTCGAATGATTGTATAACTTAGGTATTTTATTCAGTTCCTCCTGGGTTTCTGTACCATCCTCTTACTACTCCATTAAGGCAAGTGGCCCTTTATTTAGTAATGATTACTTTAGTTCACTGTGCCCAGCCAAATCTGTTCATTCTTCAAGGCAAGGCCTCAGTTTTATTCATTTTTATATCTCTAGCTCTTTGTACAGAAGGCATATGTTTCTTGCTGGACTGCAGTAGATAGGATAAGAGAAACATAGTTAAGAAATCATAAAAGGCGAGGGAAAGCCTGCTTCCTAGGAGTATAATTTCTGCGGCTTGCAAAACAGCATGGAGAACAGAACACTATCTGTCTGTAAGCAACATTGGACTTTGTCGTAGGTGGAGTTCTGGCTAGTTTGTGGGTGTGACCTCAGCTAGAGCAGCTAATGGGGCATGGTGAGGCAGCCTTGAGCTGGTTGGGCCTGGCCTGTGGCTTCTGTACAGACCTGTCTGTTGGCCAGTGTCAGGAAGAAAGCTTAGCAAACCAGCTAGATCCAGATCATAAGGGTCTTATTTACAAGCAAAGAGGTATGAATGCTTCAGGGATAGCCATAAGGAGCCATGGAAAGATTTCAAGCAGAGCAGTGACAAAGGAAAACCACTCTAGGGGCAGGGTGAAGGGTGGACTGGAAGGTGAGTCTGGGGGTAGTTTGGTGGAGTCAGTGAGACCAATCCATGCAATACTATCAAAAAGGTACTTTGCACTCGTCATGATGGCTCACTTTTGGAGGCAGAGGAAGGATTGCTTGAGGCCAGGAGTCAGAGACTACAGTGAGTTATGATATTGTCAGTCTCTGCTAGAACTTGCAAACGTGCACTTTAATAGAAATTACCCTTTTGCATCTCATATAAGTAAAATTTGAAGCTTATTAACTCAACCAACAGGTTGACTGTTATCAAAGAAAGTCTAGATGAATATGGGGGGATGTGCTTTTCTTAGTTCTTGAAGCTGGCAGAGGCCAAGATACCAGCCTTTTAAAACAAAACCAGGTCCCAAAGCTGTAATGCTGGCACAGATGTGGAGAGAAGGGAGTAATTTTATACTGTGGGTAGGACTACAAATGAATACAGCCTCTTTGGAAAGAAGTACAAAAGATCCTCAAAGAACTCAAAATAGACCTTCCATTTGATCCCCCCAATCCCATTACTAGGCTACCCAGAAGAAAAATATCATTTTATCATAAGGACATTTGCCCTAGATTGTTTATTATAGGTCAATTTACAATCACCAAAGTGTGCGAACAACCTAAATGCTTATCAACCCAGGCATGGATTGGATTACTAAACTGTGGAATATATACACCATGGAGTACTATTCAGCTACAAAAAGATGGAGACTTTACATCTTTTGTTTTAACCTGGATGAAGTTGAAACACATTCTTTGTAGTAAAGTATCAAAATAGTGGAAAAGCAAGGGTCCAATGTACTCAATACTAATATGAAACCAGTAGTAGACAATCTAATACACATCTACATAAGTGAGATGTCAAAGACCGAAATAAAAATCACTCCAATACGCAAAATGAAAGGAAAACGGAATCCAGGTTCTGTGTGGACAACGTTGGCTTTTATTTCCACCCCAGTGAGAGTGAGCTGAGTTCGAGAAAGAAGTCAGTGCATGGATAAAGATGGATGGGACTTTTAAAGGTAGAAAGGGTGGGGGGTTGGCCCATTCATCTTTCTTGGGTGGGATGTCTGTTGGAAGGATGGAGGTTGGTTCTCTTTGGTTGGGCCTCTACATTTGACTCTATCAATAAGAGAAAAACTCAATTCGATTCAAGGGAAAACTAGGGAGGAGAGAGGGGGATGGGTGTGCTCCCATTTCAGGGGCACAGTGTAAGGATATATGGCACACCTTTTGAATACCTAACAAATGCAAACCTTGTAACCTAATTGTTTGTACTTCCAAATTAATCTGAAATAAATAAATAAATAAATAAATAAAAACAGAACTGGTGTTTATGAAAGGAATGCACCCCAAGTCTGCTCTTTTTTTGACTTTTGCCCTGGAGCAGATGTGGGTGAGGTGTAACAAGCTAACTGGGGGAACTGCAGGTTGGCAGTTAACAGATTAGAGTAGGGCACTGCAAGCTTTTTCTGTAAAGGGTCACATTTTATTTTAATTTTATTTTTGAGACAGAGTTTCACTACGTCATCCTTGGTAGAGTGCTCTGGCATCACAGCTCACAGCAACTTCAAACTTTAAGCTTAAGTGATTCTCTTGCCTTAGCCTCCCAAGTAGCTGGGACCACAGTCACCAGCTGAAATGCCCGGCTATTTTTTGTTGGCAGTTGACATTATTGTTTAGCTGGCCAGGGCTGGGTTCCAACCTGCTAGCCTCCATGTATGTGGCTGAGGCAGTAACCACTGTGCTATGGATGCCAGGCCTTATTTTATGCTTTTTTTTTTTTTTT
>NW_003852455.1:289665-300318 GCF_000181295.1 Otolemur garnettii | reverse complement strand
AGAGCCTCAAGCTGTCCCCCTGGGTAGAGTGCCCTGGCATCAAAGCTCACAGCAACCTCCAACTTCTGGGCTCAAGCAAGTCTCCTGCCTCAGCCTCCCAAGTAGCTGGGACCACAGGCACCCGCCACAATGCCCAGCTATTTTTTGGTTGCAGCCATCATTGTTGCTTGGCAGGCCGGGGCTGGATTCTAACCTGCCACCTTAGGTGTATGTAGCTGGCGCCTTTGCCACTTGAGCCGCTGGTGGCTTAGCCACTTAAGCCCCAGGCGCCGAGTTACCTTATTTTATTCTTTAATGTTCATACCACCCGAAGTAAATCACAGTGGTTACAGCACCAGCCTCGAGGCTGGTGGGTTCTAACCCAGCCTGGGCCAGCTAAACAACAAGAACAACAACAAAACAACCGGGTATTGTGACAGGTGCCTGTAGTTCCAGCTACTTGGGAGGCTGAGGCAAAAGAATCACTTGGGCCCAGGAGTTTGAGGTTGCTGTAAGCTTGAGACACCACCGCCCTCTACGGAGGGCGACATAGTGAGACTCTGTCTCAAAAAAACAAACAACAACAATAAAAAAGATAGGAGGAAGGCTGGATTCTACCTAAGCCCCAGTTTGAAGACCCTTTGAGTAGAGTCAGGGCCCTGCCACTAGCTGAATATCCTTGGTCAAGACACCTAACCTCTGTGAGCATCAGGTTGCAGGTCTATTTCCTAAATTTGTGGAATAGCAAGTATCCAATGTACTGGTAACTAATATGAAGCCAGTAGACCATCTAATACATGCCCCACAAGAGAAAAACTTAATTCAAGTTGGGGGGGGGGTGAGAGGGAGAGAGGGAGAGGGAGGAGGATTGGTGTGCTTCCATCAAATGGGCACAAGGTGTGGGTATGTGGCAACCTCCTGGGTGCAGGACACAACTACAACAGAGACTTTATCTAACAAACGTAAACACTGTAACCTAATTGTACCCTCATATTAATCTGATATAATAAAATTGTGGCTCGATAAATAAGAGGTAAGGCGTGTTAGTGTCTCACAAATAGGACCCACACGCATCAACCTCACTGAGGGGTTGAGGTCACTCCACCTCCGCCTGCTTCAGCAGACGACCCGGTGCGCAGGCGCTCAGAAGGGCTGGCAGCTCTGCCAAGCGTGGGCCGTCACGTGAGCGCCAAGGGCTGCGCTGTTGCCCTGGCGACGGTTTCCCAGCCGCTCGCCCCAGCCGCAGCCGGCCAGGCCTTCATCCTGAGGGTCAAGAAGTCCGGGCCATGGCCACGCCGACCGGCGCGTCCGCCCCTGTGGGCGCATCTTTCTCTCACGGCGACGGGGCGCTGGAGACTGAGAAGAACGTAGGAGAACCAGAGAACACCTATATCCTGCGGCCCGTTTTCCAGCAAAGGCGGGTACCGGACTGGATGTGGTGGGGGCGACCTCGAGAGACTGGTTGGGCGGGCAGCGCTCGCGTGGGAGCCTGGACGTCGCAAAGAAGCGCTTGCGGCGACCGGCTGGGGCCGGAGGGACGGGGCCGGGCCGGAGGGGCGAGGAGGAGGGGGGAGGGACCGCGCTCTTCCCCGGAAGACCCGTCTTTCGCTGCAGAGGGTAGCAGAGGACCCGACCCGCCCTTGCGCGCCTTGCCTTGCCCGCCCTTGCGCGCGGTTGGCTCTGGGAAACCTGGGACATGAGCACGGAGGAGAACAGATGGATAGAATAGAGTCAGAAAATCAGCGATTTGCATCGAATGCCATTCAGCCATGCATGATTCGAGGGTTACCGTGTGCACACATGTGCCAGAACGCGTGTACTCCTGGCGCGGGGCCTGGATGTAAGCCAAGTCTTATCTAGGTAGTACCCAGAGGCCTTTAGATGTCACCCCGATTCCGTGTCGGAATTAAGGCACACAGTCTAGTGCAGAGAGCAGTCAGCTGGCTTTGTAGGATTCAGCTAACGTTATCTTAACAAGAAAAAAAAAATTACCCAAGTCCTCATCTGTTGTTTGAAACCAGAATTGTGAATCTGATGCTTGGCAAGTACTGGAAATCAGGAACTTTGGTTATGATAATAATAAAAATTTCACTCTTGAGTTTTTCTGTGGGTAAAATGGAGACAGAAAAAGGTATGTGCAGTTATCTTGGTAAAAGGTTCCGAGTGGACAGAATGCCATTGAGTCATGTTTCTGTTGTAAAACAACGTAGAATAAGATTATGTAGGAATAATCCTGTGAGATTATGTATAATTTGTTCGAAGAAAACCTTTAACATTTTACTGAAGATTGAAAAGGCTTAAGGCATAATAGGAAGACCATATTTTGGCTGGACGCAGTGGCTCACGCCTGTAATCCCAGCACTCTGGGAGGCTGGTGCGGATGGATTGCCTGAGCCAGAGCGAGACACCCCCTCCCCCCCCACCTCCCCTCTAAAAAATAGCTGGGTGTTGTGACAGGCGCCTGTAGTCTCAGTTACTTGGGAAGCTGAGGCAGGTGGATCACTTGAACCCCAGAGTTTGAAGTTGAGTTGCTGTGAGCTAGGTTGATGCCACAACACTCTACCACAGGGCACAGAGTGAGACTCCGTCTCAAAAAAAATTGAGTTTCCTATAAATTTACACGTGGAATATGTTTATAAAAGGATTAATATATAACTACTTACCTTACTGTGCCAAACCACATCTGCAGAGCATACTTTGTGCTTTTTCCTTCACTGTTTTCTTTGTCTCTGCTTACAATCTGAAGTTCAGGAGAGGTCCAGGCTGTACATATAAATTTTGGGTATGACTTACCTTCTGAATTTGTTTATATTAGTTTTATAATAAAAATATGAAAAAGAAGTAAGATTAAATGCTACTAATGAAAAAAAGCTGGGGGAAATTGGGTGTGAAGGTAAGTTGGGATTTTGGAGTTACCAATAAGATGTTCTCAAATTATTTCACTTAGGTTCCGACCTTCTATTGTTAAAGATTGTATCCATGCTGTGCTCAAGGAAGAACTGGCAAATGCTGAATATTCTCCAGAAGAAATGCCTCAGCTCACAAAATATCTATCAGAAAACATTAAAGATAAGTTAAAAGGTGATCATGGTGATAACTGGAAATGACTGATTCCCTTCAAACAGTTTTACCTATTTGCCCCCCCCCTTAAACAAAGACCTTAAGCTGGGTATTTTATTAAAGACAAATTTCTCTTCAATGTTTTGTCTTCTATAATTACTTGGTAACTTTTATTCATATAGTTTTTTTGCAGATGATGGGAAACAGTAAGGATATGAAATAAAATATTGTAGAGAACCACTGTCTAAGAAGTTTGACAGCATTCAGAAAGGTCAGAAAGTACAGGTGCTCTTTCCCTCCATGATTCTTGGTTGTTTTTTCCCACCAATCTATCAATTCCTTAGCCTGGCATTCAGTACCCTCACAGTTTGTCCTCATGCCAGCCATCTCTCTGGCTGAATCCTTAACTACTTACCATACTCAACTTGTCATTCCTGCCAAACTATATCAGAGCATACTTTGTGCTTTTCCTACCTACTCTTTGTCTCTCTGTCTCTCTTATTAAAAATGTTTTACAGGCTGGGTATAATGGCTTATACCTGTAATTTCAGAGCTTTGGGAGACTGAGGAGAGAGGATGGGTTGAGAGTAGGAGTTGGAGACCAGTCTGGACAGTACAGTGAGATCTTATCTCTACAAAAAACAAACACATTAGCCGTGTGTGGCCCTAGCAACTCAGGAGACTAAGGTGGAGGATCTCTGGAGTCTAGGAATTTGAGACTATAGTGAGCTATGATTGTGCCACTATATTCCAGCCTGGACCATAGAGCAAGACTCTGTCTCTAGAAAAAAAATTATACCATCTGAAAAGTTTTTATTTCTATCTGCCCGTTTTAAAAGATACTATTACATATTTTAGAGGGAAGGAATATCTTTTTAAAAGAATAATGCTTATTGTAATACATCTGGACAATACATAAAAGTATAATAAAATTAGTTATGCAATTATCTACAAATTATGTTATACAAAGGTAGTCACTATTTAATATTTTGGTGTATTTTCGTTTTCAGAATTTGTTTTAATTTTTAGAAATTAAACATCAAAAAGCACAAGAAAGAAAAAAATACAAGAAAGAAAATAACAAGGTCTGATAATTAACTCATAAACTTATCCTAGAAATAGTGCTACATACCTACATACATGCCAGGCCAAATATCACTATGGTCACCTTTAAAGTACTCTGCTTGGGAAGCTATACATTGACACTAGTACCTAGTCCTGCTTGAAAGCAATTTTTTTTTAGAGACAGAGTTTCACTTTGTGACCCTCAGTAGAGCACTGTGGCATCACAGCTCATAGCAACCTCCAATTCTTGGGCTTAGGTGATTCTCTTGCCTCAGCCTCCCAAGTAGCTGGGACTACAGGTGCCCACCACAATGCCTGGCTATTTTTTTGTTGCAGTTTGGCTGGGGCTGGGTTTGAACCTGCCACCCTCGGTATATGGGGCCAGCGCCCTACTCACTGAGCCATAGGTGCTGCCCTTGAAAGCAATTTTGGAGCTCTTCCTGGGCTGAGCATCAGAGCTATCATTGCACATGGTCTGACACTTAAAATGTGTGAACTTACCACCATGTGTTTACATTGGCAGCACTGTACAGACAACTCAGTAAGGTTTCATAACCTTGGTATATCAGTGTTTCACAGCTATGTTCCTATCAACATGTGGTAGTCTGAGTGGTGTTCATTATTGTGGCATGTTTTTGTGTGCTGTAAGATGACAGCTCTGATAGGCATTCCAGAGAAAATGTTCCAAAATTGCTTTGAAGGGTGAACTAAGCACTGGCATTGGTGCATAGCTTCCTAAGGGGAGTACTTTGAAGGTGACTGTAGTGATATTCAGCAATGAGGTATGCAGCACTTTTTAGGAAGAGTTTACAAACTTTATATTTCTGTCACCCAAAATTAACTATAGTTAGTATATTAAAAATTTTATTTATATATATATATATTTTCCCCAGCCCCACAGTTTTATTTTTATACTTTTTTTTTTTGAGACAGAGCCTCAAGCTGTTCCCCTGGGTAGAGTGCTGTGGCATCACAGCTCACAGCAACCTCCAACTCCTGGGCTGAAGCGAGTCTCCTGCCTCAGCCTCCCAAGTAGCTGGGACCACAGGTTCCCGCCACAATGCCTGGCTATTTTTTGGTTGCAGCTGTCATTATTTGGCGGGTTGGGCTGGATTCGAACCCGCCACCTTAGGTGTATGTGGTTGGCGCCTTAGCCACTTGAGCCACAGGTGCTGAGCCTATTTTTATACTTTTTGATGACAATTCACTGTTAAAATTACTTGTTTATTTTATTTTATTATTATTTTTTTCAGACAGAGTCTCAGGCTCTGGGTAGAGTGCCATGGCATCATAGCTGACAGCAACTTCCAACTCTTGGGCCAAGCTATCCTCTTGCCTCAGTTTTCCTATTATTAGTAGAGACGGGGTCTTGTTTTTGGTCAGGCTGGTCTTGAACTTGTGAGCTCAAGCTATCCACCCTCTTTGGCCTCCCAAAGTGTGAGAACTACAGGCATGAGCCACTGTGCCCAGCCCTATTTTATTATTTTTTGAGACAGGGTGTCATGCTCTGTCACCCCAGGAAGAGTGTAGTGGTGTCATCATATCTCACTGCAACTTCAAACTCATGGACTCAAGAGATCCTCTTGCAATAGCCTTCTAAGTAGCTGAGCGTATAGATGTGTCATGATGCCAGGCTAATTTTTCTGTTGTTAGTAGAGACAGGGTCTTGCTTTTGCTCAGGCTGGTCTCAAACTCCTGAGCTCAAGCAGTCCTCTTGCCTTAGCCTCCCAGAGTGCTGGTATTACAGCCCTAGCTTAGTACTTTATTTAGAAAAGGGGGAAAAGGGAAGAGGCTAAGGTTTATTGAGTAAGGTATGTGTCAGCATTGTTCTAGATGCTTTATATGTTATAATAATATATGCAAATGTATATTATTATATTTATATGTTTATATCTTATCTAGCCACACAATAACCTTGGGAGATAGGTGGTGATATTCCTATTTAACAGATGAGGGAGACTAAAACTGAAAAGTTAAATAACTTGTCTACATTTATGCACTAGATAAGTTTGTAGTTAGAATCTGTCCTCAGGTCTCTCTGATTCCCAAGGTTACACTCATATTCATTAAGTACTTGTGGATTGAATACTTATGTTCATTTCTAAGCAAATTTGCCCTTAATAGGTAATTTTACTACATATTTGCTTATAGATAACTTTCTTATTTTTTCTTTCTAGAAATGGGGTTTGACCGATATAAAATGGTGGTGCAAGTAGTGATTGGAGAACAGAGAGGTGAAGGAGTATTGTGAGTAGTTGGTTCTTCCTTCCTGTTTTTGTTCATCTATGTTTCTAATGAGATATTTGTCATCTGGACAATTCAGTAAGATTGTGTCTTTGCAAGAGTCAGAGGAGAGGACAGTATACCAAAATGTAGCTGTGGACTGAGAGATCCTGATACTAAATAGTAAGATTGACAGTCAATGAAGTCATACATTCCCATGACCTCAAACTATTCCTGTATTGGTGAGTTCAAAATTTGTTAATCCTCCATTTCCCTTTTTAAGCAGTGCCTAGTACAGTATTTTGTAAGAAAGTACCACCATATTTGTTGAATGAATTTTAAAAATACCTTGTAGATATTATCACTGCAAATTTTCACTATAGAATGTTAGATATGGAAGACACTATAAATATTTTCTAGTGTTCAGTACCCCTGTTTTATAGATAATAATTCTGAGGTTTGGCACGATTTGCATAAAATTATGTATCTGGCTGATGTCAGTGTCACCAAGAGAGCCTAGCCTTCTGACTCCTAGCACAGTGTTCTTCACCACAGTGCCCTCTGCTACTTGGTCAAAAGGCTTCAGGAGATTTCTTCATCAAAAAGGGACTAAAAAATACTTTATTATTTTGTCATCTCAAATACAATATGTTCTAATAGAGTTTTCTGATTTCGTTTCTCTCTCTGTCCTTAAATCAGCCTATCATTTTAATTTCAAGGTCTCTCACAAAATTATCAAGGGTCCATTGACTCAGGCTTGAATCCTTGTAGTCATCTTTTATCTTATTTAGTAATTTCTCTTTCTCATTGAGTGTACTGCAATCTGGCTGCCAAGATTAGCAGCCCCTTAGCAGCATTTCTTTTTGTTTTTCCTTTTTTTTAGAGTCAAGAGTCTCACATTATCACCGTCAGTAAAATGCTGTGGCATCACAGCTCACAAAAACCTCCAACTTCTGGGATTAGGCTATTCTCTTGCCTCAGCCTCCTGAGTAGCTGAAACTAGAGGCACCCGCCACAATGCCTGGCTATTTTTTGTTGCAGTTTGGCTGGGGCCTGGTTTGAACCCGCCACCCTCGGTATATGGGGCCAGCGCCTTACTCACTGAGCCACAGGTGCCACCTGGCTCTTCCTCTGTTTTCAAATGCAGGAGCATATCGCAGCTTCAGGTATCTTCTCTGACTCTCCTGCCTGCCTTTTTCTTTTGTAAAGAACAGTGTGATTGGGCTGGGCGTGATGGCTCACGCCTGTAATCCCAGTGCTCTGGGAGGCTGAGGTGGGTGGATTGCCTGAGTTCACAGGTTTGAGACCAGCTTGAGCAAGAGCAAGACCCTATCTCTTAAAAATAGCTGGGCATCGTGGCAGGTGCCTGTAGTCGCAGCTGCTCGGGAAGCTGAGGGAAGAAGATCACTTGAGCCCAAGAGTTTGAGGTTGCTGTGATCTGTGATGCCACAGAAATCTACCAAGGATGACAAAGTGAGACTCTGTCTCAAAAGAAAAAAAAAAACAGGCTCGATGCCTGTAGCTCAGCGGCTAGGGTGCCAGCCACATACACCAGAACTGGTGGGTTAGAACCTAGCCTGGGCCTGCGAAACAACAATGACAACTACAACCAAAAAATAGCCGGGCATTGTGGTGGATGCCTGTAGTCCCAGCTACTTGAGAGGCTGAGGCAAGAGAATCACTTAAGCCCAAAAGTTTGAAGTTGCTGTGAGCTGTGATCTCACAGCAGTCTACTGAGAGTGACATAAGAAAACTCTGTCACAAAGGAACAACAACAAAAAAAGAACATTGTGATTACGCTGGGCCCACCCAAATTATCCAGGATAATGTCCCTATCTCAAGATCCTTAATCAAACATCTACAAAACATATTTTGTCATGTAATGTAGCATATGTTCACAGTTTATGGAGATTAGGACATAGACATGTTTGGGTTGACCATTATATTGCCTAGCACACTTAGCCTTTTAGGTTTCTGCTTACAGTTCCAGAATTTAGCGCATAATTTGAAAAGAAAACCTCTCATGACAGGCTCAGTGCTACTCTCTCCATTTTTACAAAGATCTTATTCCCTCCAGACTTCAATTTTATCTTCCTAGCTCAGTTAAGATTGCCATTGATCCTGCTGTTTCTTTTTCCCTCAATAATTGGTCCTTTCCCTGGGTAAAGCCCAGATTCTCAGCCTCTAGCCCTGTGCCCAAAATACCCTAAACCCTAGGGAAAAATCTGCTGCAGAATATCAGCTTACCTACTGAGTTTCCCTTTTTGAAATTTTGGCTCTTCTGGGCCTGTTTGCTTTAATAGCTGTCTGATTAATTTTTTCCAGCCTTTCTTATTGATTTTGGTGGGAGCATTAGCCTGCTACAAACAGTTCTATCATTGCTTCTCAGCCCTTTGCCTAAGATCAATGATATAAATCAACTGATTTAAATGTATATCAATTCTAAGATCAACTGATACAAATGTATATCAGTTCTATCATATCTCATAAAAAGACACATCTTTTTATGTGTGCGTAATATATATTTCATATTTATTACATGTTTCATATATATTATTACATATAACATATGTATAATATGCTATATACATAATGCATAGCCTTATTCCTGGTATAGCTCAAGTTTTTGCCATGATCCAGATGTCTCAGGTTTATCTCGTACAGTTCCTTTGTGTGTATGTGTGTGAGCACCTTTGTCTGAACAAATTTATTCTTGGATAAACAAACAAGTACCCTTATGCTGGGTTGTCTGCCCTACAATATCTTGTACATTTCCATCCCCAGACCTGGAACTGGCCATTTCTCTAAGGAGCTCTGGTTCCTTTTATAGAGAAGTGTATAAAGAGAACATAATTTGAAGGGAAGGATTATGTTTTAGGCATCTTTGTATCATTTTTACCTAGTATTTTGCCTGATATATCATTATAATAGATATTCAACAGATGTTTGTTAAATACATTTTTATATTTGTAGCTTCACTTCGTTCTACTCAGTTTAAGTACCATTTCCTTCATTAAGTCTTTGGCTTTTTTTTTCCCTCTCTAAATTCTCTACAGTATCTCTATGGATTTAATTCAAATGTGGTATAACCTGGATACTTAGACTAGATAGACTTTATGATGTCTTTTAATCCTAATATCTATAAATTAGCACCAAGTTACATTATCTTATTCTTTTGAAATGTGTTAAATTTTTCTACTTAATTAAATTGGGAGTTGTTTGAGAATAGGGACAGATTTAATCTTTCTAGATATATGATAATTGCTCAATAAATACATGTAAATTGACTAGTTAAGTAGTCAATTTTACTTCATATGATTACTGCCACCGTTTGGAAATAGATGGAACTTTTTTGATTCAAGAATATGTAAAATACAAAAAAAAGAATATATAAAATACTAGGATGAAGGGAACTCTTCTATGTAAAACTTCAAAAAATTAACATTCAAAAATTAATAAATGTAATATGGCATTTGTATATCTTTCTCCACAAGTGTGGGTTCTCAACTGCCTGGGTTGAGAGCTCACACTTTTTTTTGTGTGTGAGCTTTGTTACTTATTAGTTGTATGACCTTGGGCACTTTACTCAATTTCTCTGACCCTTAGTTTCCACATTTATTAAATAGGTATAAGGTAGTGCCTACCTTGTAGGATTAAGTCAGTTAATAAATGTAAAGCACTGAGGTTAGTGCCTTGCACAAAGTAAGTTCTCAATAAATGTTAACAATCATATCCCTACATTTAATAAAAATGTAAAACATTTGTAATTTTTTTTCTTTTTATATTTTATAGAAATGAGGTCTCACTATGTTGCCCAAGCTGGTCGTGAACTCCTGGCCTCAAGAAATCCTCTGCCTTGGCCTCCCAAAGTACAAAGTACTGGAATTACAGGCATAAGCATGGCAGTTGCCTTCCTTTTTTTTTTTTTTTATATGAGGTCTTGCCATGTTGCCCAGGTTGGAATGCAGTAGCTATTCACAAGCATGATTATAGTGCACTATAGTCTCAAACTCCTGGACTCGAACTATCTCCCTGCCTTAGCCTTCTAAGTAGCTGGGACTATAGGTGTACACCACTGTGCCTGGCTTGCAGATCATTTCTTTAATGGATTAAGGGCTTCATAAATTTTGTTGCCAGGGAATATCATAATTTTATTTACCAATCCCATTCTAGTAGGCATTTAAATTATTTCTACTTTTTAATTGACTTTTATTTATTTATTTATTTTTATTTTTTTATTTTTTCTTTTTTTAGACAGAGCCTCAAGCTGTCCCCCTGGGTAGAGTGCCATGGCATTACAGCTCACAGCAACCTCCAACTCCTGGG
>NW_003852455.1:278571-289166 GCF_000181295.1 Otolemur garnettii | reverse complement strand
TTTTTTTTTGGTTGCAGCTGTCATTGTTGTTTTGGCAGGCCTGGGCTGGATTTGAACCCATCACCTTAGGTGTATATGACTGGCACCTTAGCCACTTGAGCCACAGGTGCCAAGCCAGAAGACTAAATTCTACTTCAGAGTTTGCTCATTTCTTCTCTAGGACTCTGTAAAGTTATCAGGCTGGACTAAGTAATCTGTTGAGCCCTTTCCATTCCTTCCTGCTAATATTATACAAAAATTGAGCTCATTAAAAATCACACACAAATAGATTACCTGAAGTAATCTATTCAAAATTTCCTACCCAATCTACCAAAAACTTCAAGGTATTGGTCCCTGTAGCTGTCAAGCAGTCAGTCAGAATCTGAGGCTGCTAGAGCCCTGGGCTGGTCACCTGTCGCTGCCAGCAGCTTCCTCTATAACTCTAGTCCCTTCAATTTTACCCTTTTACTCTGCTTACCAATATGATTTTCTCTGTGTGCCAACCTGTGGACAGCTTGGAAACACAGATGTATAGGAATGTATTGAGGAAATCTTTTGCTGATGGAAGATATATGTAATTCACAACCTTGTTGTATTGTTGATAATTCTTTTGTTCTTTGACTTTTTAGCATGGCTGCTCGATGTTTCTGGGATGCTGACACTGACAACTACATTCATGATGTTTTCATGAATGTAAGTCTTTTTGGAAAACTTTTTTTTCCTTTCTAAGGAAATGTGGCTTAATATTCCAAATCAAATTACTTAATATTTATTAAGGGGTAAGAACACTTTAGTTTGTAGACAATTGTCTTATACTTCTTTTGGATTAGATGATTTTACTGTTAATTTTTTAGTTGTTAAGGCAGAAAGCTAACATGCTGAGTATGCTGCTTATAGACAAGGTGACTTGAATGTTTACAAATTGTATGTCTTCACAGGTTTCAGTTTGGGAATAGCAAATTATTGATTTACCATAGTATTATTTAAAAATTATTTTAGTCTCCTCTCCCATAAATCACTATGTTCTACAACCTAATCCTGATGATCCTTATTAAAGTAATAATCGATAACTAAATTTTTTTTTTTTTTTTTTAGAGACAGAATTTCAAGCTATTGCACTGGGTAGAGTGTTCTGGCATCATAGCTCACAGCAGCCTCAAACTCTTGGGCTTAAGTGATCTCTTGCCTCAGCCTCCCAGGTAGCTGGGACGATAGGCGCCTGCTACAACACTTGGCTATTTTGTTGTTTTAGCTGGCCCGGGCCTGGTTCAAACCTGCCAGCCTGAGTGTATGTGGCCAGCGCCCTACCTACTTGAGCTATGGGCACTGCCCAATAACTAAAATTTTTAACTACTTATTTTTTAATTTTAACAAATCACACTTTGCTGAGTTGGAAAGGAATTTGGATCATAGGGATTCCGTGAACAAAGGTGATTTTCTTTAGGTAATAAAATTAATTACTTAAAGCCATTTCTCAAATCTAAGTGAAAAATAAAGAATAATCCTTAAAAAGAGGTTTCATTTACACATTGGTAAGTCAAAAAAATTAAAAATTAAACGTTGGTAAGTCATTGGCACAGATATTTTCTGTTTTTTAGCCACGTTTTGTTTTGTTCTGAGACAGAGCCTCAAGCTGTCACCCTGGGTAGACTGCTGTGGCATCATAGCTCATAGCAACCTCTAACTTCTGGGCTTAAGTGATTCTCTTGCCTTAGCCTCCCAAGTAGCTGGGACCACAGGTGCCCACCACAACGCCTGGCTATTCTTTGGTTGTAGCTGTCATTGTTGTCTGGTAGGCCTGGGCTGGGTTCAAACCCACCAGCTCTGGTGTATGTGGCTGGTGACTTAACCGCTTGAGCTATGGGCTCTGAGCCTAGCCACATGTTTTTATTTTATATTTATTCCAGAAATGACCATATCCTCTATTCACATACTCCCAGATTATGGATTAGTAGAATCAGAGTTAAAGTAGAATAGCATAGAACAGAAACTGGATTGAGTAAATTAGGAAAGAAGGGTTCTATTTCCTGGTCTGTCATTTTCTAATTGAATGACTTTAGGTTAGCCATTGGATTTTTCTTACATTGTATCAATAACATTAGGAAGCTATAGTAGGTTTCCCCCTAAACTGGCTGTGGCTGTCTAAGAATAAATTGGGGAACTTGTTTAAGTTATAGATACTGGGGGCCCATCTCAAGTCGAACCTGATTAAGTAGTTGGATCAGTGAATCTAAATTTTTTTTTTTGAGACAGAGTCTTACTTTGTCACCCTCAGTAGAGTGCTGTGGTGTCACACCTCACAGCGACCTCCAGCTATTGGGCTAAGGTGATTCTCTTGCCTCAGCCTCCTGAGTATCTGGGACTACAGGCACCCACCACAACGCTTAGCTATTTTTTTTGTTGTTGCAGTTTGGCCAGGGCCGGGTTTGAACCCACCAACCTAGGTATATGGGGCCAGCGCCCTACTCACTGAGCCACAGGTACCACCCCAGTGAATCTAAATTTTTAAGAAGTTCCCCACACGATCCTTTTGAATGCCAGGTTTTAAAGCTGCTTGTGTGGAAGATTTAAGGAACCTTTTAGGTCTAAAATTCTGTGGTCCTACTAAGGTTTCATTTTATGCTCATTTACCTTAGGGATCAAGGACTAGGTGGTGGGAAGTACTATGTAAATCTTCATTTACCAACTCTCTTTGGGAGAAGAGTCAAGCTGAAGTGATTTTTTTTTTCTTCTTGGAGCTAAAAATGTATCTTTTCCTGAGTCCTTATATGGTATAATTGGTTTATTTAACTAATAGGTCTGAGTTCCTGTTATGTGCTAGCTTCTGTACTTGAGGGGCTAGGGATAAAATGATAAACGAGACAGACATTTCTGCCTGTAGTGGGGGCCAGTCATACTCAAAAGAATAAATATGTAATTAAAAACTTTATCAATTATTACCTTAATAAGGATTATCAGGATTGGGTTTTAGAACACAGGATTGGTGGAGATGGCTAGAAATCACTTTTGAGAACCTGCTTGAGATTGCTGACTTAGTCTATTGTACCTTTACTCCAGGTTGTTGAGTCAGGTATTTATTTAGGTTTCATTTTCAGAGCTTAAAGCACTTTGTTTGGGAGTAGATCTCAGGAAGCACTAATAGAGGAGGAAGAAACAGAAGAGAAGGGAAAAATCATGAGCAGATAATTGCTATAGATAACTGCTGGAGAACTCTGGATAGAACAGTGCTGCTAGAGGTAGGGTCTGCAGATGAGTGCCACTCTGTGACCTGTTTGTTACAGGTCTGTAGTAAGTATATACATTGAGTACCTACAGTGGTTTGACTAATATTATGTCCATCAATATAATAAAAAGTTTGAGCTATCTTTTGTAGGTTCCTTTTTTTATTGAGTCATTAATTTTTGTTTTACAAAAGTATCATTTAGTTAAAACAAAAACAGCTCTGTCACCATAGCACAGTTTTTAGAACACATCTCAGAGTTATCCACCAAAGGAGCCAGGAAGATGGGCTAAACCGAAGAATTTAGGTTGATAACTAGGTACTTGAGTTCAAATTGTTTTTCTCCTATCATTACCAGGCTGGGAGGTGAGGCTGGTGTTTTAGGAGTTTGAGGCAGGTGGAATGCCTGTAATAGGTACCTAAAAAGTGTTTTTACCTGGCTTAGTGCCCGTAGCACAGTGGTTATGGTGCTGGCCACATAGGCTGGTGACTGAGGCTGGCTGGTGACCAAGGCTGGCTGGTGACCAAGGCTGGCAGTTTGAACCCAGGCCAGTCCTGCTAAACAACGACAACTGCAACAAAAAAGTAGCTGGGCGTTGTGGTGGGTGCCTATAGTCCCAGCTACTTGGGAGGCTGAGGCAAGAGAATTGCTTAAGCTCAAGAGTTGGAGGTTGCTGTGATTCCAGGGCACTCTACTGAGGGCAACATAGTAAGACTCTGTCTCAAAAAAAGAAAAGTTTTGGGCGGTGTCTGTGGCTCAGTGGGTAGGGCGCTGGCCCCATATACCAAGGGTGGCGGGTTCAAACCTGGCCACGGCCAAACTGCAACCAAAAAATAGCTCGGCGTTGTGGCAGGCGCCTGTAGTCCCAGCTACTCTGGAGGCTAAAGCAAGAGAATCGCTTAAGGCCAGGAGTTGGAGGTTGCTGTGAGCTGTGTGACGCCATGGCACTCTACTGAAGGTGATAAAGTGAGACTCTGTCTCTATAAAAAAAGTGTTTTTGCCAGTTTGTGCTCTGAAAAGCATTTTGAGATTCTGAACTTGAAAATATCGACAAATAAATTTTATCAGTCAAGAATAAATACCCAGAGACCATTTCCCTTATCCAGAATTTATGACGAGATGCTACCATTTTTATTGTCACAATAAATAATATAGTTTAATATAGCTTAGATTATAATACAGTTTCTTGGGTAATGTATTTACTCCCAGAAATTCAAAACATTTCAGGTTTTATTTCTGTGATAAATCAGGAAATGCAGAAATTATTATTTTATGAATATGCATTACCTTAAGCTCATTAGTTTAATTTTTACTTCTGTATTCAGAAAATCTAATTCTTTACCCATCCTAATGTTTTAGCTAGCAATTTTGTAATTACCTTCAGGCAAGTAACTTTATATCGTGTTTCCCTGAAAATAAGATACTGTCTTATATTTATTTTTTCTCAAGAAGACACACTGGGGCTTATTTTCAGGGGATGTCTTCTCTCCATGCTGAAATGCATGGTGTGGCTAGGTCTTATTATTGGGGTAGGGCTTATATTTAACAAATGCATAGAAATCCTGGTAGGGCTTATTTTTGGGGTAGGTCTTATTTTAGGGGAAACGTGGTAGCTATACTCTGGAAATCCTTCTTCTTCCTTTTTTTTTTTTCCTTGAGGCAGAGTCTCATTTTGTTGTCCCAGCTAGAGTGCCATGGCATCAGCCTAGCTCACAGTAACCTCAAACTCCTGGGTAAAAGCAATCCTCTTGACCCAGCCTCCCAAGTAGCTGGGACTGCTGGTGCCTGCCACAGTGCCCAGCTAATTTTTCTATTTTTGGTAGAGACTGAGGTCTTGCTCTTGCTCAAGCTGGTCTTAAACTCAAGGAACCCTCCTGCCTTGGTATTCCAGAGTGCTAGGATTACAGGTGTGAGTTATTGCACCCAGGCTAGAAATCCTTATTCTAGAGCATGCATCCTCAAACTACAGCTGCAGGCCACATGTGGCCCGCCCAGGACATTTATCCCATCCACCAGGTGTTTTTGCCGGCTGCTGCCTGTCCTGCTTAGCAGCTGACTTGTCCTGGGGCCCACAGTCCAGCCCTCCAATGGTCTGAGGGACAGTAAACTGGCCCCCTGTTTAAAAAGTTTGAGGACCCCTGTTCTAGAGGGAGGACTAAGTCCCTCCCTTTATGATTAAAAATTGGCAAAGACTTGGGATGGTGTGCTGCTTGCCCTTATTCCCTCATTAGTACTAACACTCTGGATTTCTTTTTTTGTGTGTGTTTGTTCTGTTTTACTTTTTAGGACAGCTTATTCTGTGTTGTAGCGGCATTTGGCTGTTTCTACTATTGAATCTTTTGAAGATCTGGGAAAAAGATATGACCATGAAGAAATCTGAACTTTTTTATATTGTTAAATATCTTGACAAAATAAAGATAAGTTGCCAGTTTGGCAACTGAATCTGTTGTTTTAGGCTATATAGATAATGTGTATATATAGAGAGAGAGCACACACATATATTTATTTTTTAAATTATTATGGGTACATGATAGTTTATATCTTTTAGCCTTCTGTTTTTGATGTTTCATCTTGTATGTTTTCAATATGTTTGGAAAGTAGAGAAAAAGGAGAAAATCGGTTTCAATTCAAATGTAATCAACTGTAAATATATGGGTCTATTTCTACCAGTGGGTTTTTTTTTGAATTTGCAAAGTTTAAAAAAATCATGTATGTAATTTTGTATTCTGATTTTTCACTTTCTCATGTTATGAGCTGTGTTTATGTCATTGTATTTGCATTATGATTTTCACAGGCATAATTTAATAGCTGCATTTATTCCATTAGGTCATACCATTGTTATTTTTGCCATTTCCTTATTGAGGGACTGCTTATTTCTAATTTTTCACTATTATAAAAAATACAGAGAGGAATTTGTGTGTAAAACTTTCTCCTATGTTTTGAATTATTGCCTTTATCTCTCAGTATTTTTGCTAAGCAATTGCTATCCTATCCTTTACATAGCTTATTAGCTTACACACACATCCATTTTCTCTAGGATTTGTGTACAGTATCAGGGTGTGAAAAGTTCCAAGCTGTGTTATGAAATTGGCCCTCCTTTAAGATTTTCTGAAATTCTTATGTTGGTTACTATCCAGATCCTACTTTTTTTGGGGGGGGGGGTAGAGACAGAGTCTTACTTTATCGCCCTTGGTAGAGTGCTTTGCAGTCAGAGCTCACAGCAACCTCCAACTCCTGGGCAGGCGATTCTCTTGTCTCAGCCTCCCGAGTAGCTGGGACTACGGGTGCCCACCACAACACCCAGCTGTTCTTTTCGTTGCAGTTTGGATGGGTCGAGTTTGAACCTGCCACTCTCCATACATGGGGCCGGCGCCCTACCCACTGAGCCACAGGCACCGCCCGATCTTACTATCTTTGTAGTTATGTTTTTCTCAGAGGTTCTGGTGTCATTCTTGAGACTTAGATTTAAATCCTCGCCTCAGCCCCAAGTTCCTCAGCAGGTGCGCAAGTTGACCTGTCTTTTCAGCCACTTCCAAATCAAGCATATAGACAAAACGCAAACAAACTTTTTATAAAGTTCATTTACATTCTTCTTCCATAACATTGTGTTATCCATTTGCCTTACATCTACGGAATCAAAAAGGGACCCTTCCAAAAGTTCATTTTATCAACGAAGACGTTTCTCCTCATCATCCACCCTACTACAGCATCTTTTCCTCCCTTGAATCCACTCCTGCTCCGCTCTCATTTGACTCCTGGGGGTCACTGGGTTAAAAATAACAGAAGAGAGAGGGCTGGGTCAGCCACAGGTTTTCACTGTACTTGTTTGGGACGTGAATTCCCCTCACAACACCCAGTCGGTAAAAGCTGGCGCTGTGGTGATGCAGGTGAGGACCGGGCCTCGGGGCCTCTGCACTGTCGCCGGGTGCGAGCGGGTACTGTGGGAAGCAGCATCACAGACACGTCCGTGTGCGCGAGACTCGGCCCACAGCCGGGCCAAGGGTGCGCTGCCGGTTATGCTTCCCTACGGACTGTTAGTGAGCGCTTGTGACAGAACGCATCCGTATCCCACTCTGAGAAGGTGTCCTTGCATTCTCCCGTTCCGGATGGAGCGTAACCCTTAGCCATTCCCTCTCCTGTTTCGGCTCGGTCAATTCGTCCCTGGGGCCTGAGTGGAGGCGGAACTACTGTGTCGGGGTGGTGGTTTTCGGAGAGAAGTCGTGGTCGGATTGGCAAGACGGCGGGCTGGAGGCGGGACTTCCGGGCTGCTGTTCCGTCAGCTGCCTTCCCGGGCGTCTCCCCGCAACCTCTTCAACTTCTTGTCAGTGACGCGGCGCCCGGGAGAAATCCGAGGGGATTGGGGTCGAGGAAGCGTGAGCTGCCGGTAAGAACCCAGTGTGTGCGTATTCTTGTAGCTCTGTTTGAAAGGAGAAACTATGGGACTGGAACGACGAGAAAACTGACTGAAGGCTGGTCAGTGACAGTGAGGGGAGTGTGAGGCAGGGGCTGCGAGGCGACTGTGACCGAGGGGACTGTGACCGCGGTGTGAGGTGTAGCTGCTTGCAAGGGGTCTGCGACCCAAGAGCAGTGAATATGGAGGACTCCGACCTCGTAGAGCACGAGGCAGAGGCTGTGACGGGACTCTGACCGGGGAAGTATGTGGCAGTGATCGTGAGGGACTGTGACCGAGGAGACTCTGATCGATGAATGGTGACTGAGGGAACTGTGCCCTAAGGGAAGATGAAACGGGCTGCAAGCCGACTCTGACCAAGGGGCAGTGACTCTGAAGGGCTGACTTGGAGACGAGCATAGGCTCAGTAATTGGTGTTGGTACACGTATTGTAGGGCTGTGTTGGGGCACGGGATGTAATTAGCTGTGACTGGGCAGAGAAGGTGTTTAACGGAAAGAACACTGGTCCGGGCCTTAGACGTGAGTTTAATTTTATGGAAAAACTTCTTGTGGTTGGAAAACTTCAGTACGAGTTAAACTTTCTTCATCAGTGACTGGAAAGTTTGGACTAGTTAAATGTCACCCCAAACTACAGGTTCTATCCTGTTACTGGCTTATGAAATCAATTTAGTGGATGGCACCAGTAATTATTTTTAAATGGAATAGAATAGAAATTTTCAATGTGTTCATATAGTAAAGGTAAGTATTGTTTCATGAAATTTGTTTCAGTTATGTGTGTATGAGATTATCAGGTAAAATGCATTTTGTACATGTTAAAATGTGTGAAGTAAAAAGTAGCAAAAAAGTTTGAAAGACATTGGACCAGATTATTTCCTTAAAAATTTTTTTTTTAGTGGCAGCGTCTTACTCTGTTGCCCAGGCTGGAGCTGCAGTGGGGTGGCGTGATCACAGGCTTACTGTAACCTCCAGTGCTCAAGTGATCCTTGGCCTCAGCCTCCTGAGTAACTAGGACTACAGGCTGTGCCATCATGCGTTGCTAATGTTTTCTTATTTTTTGTAGATATAGGGTCTTACTCTGTTGCCTAGGCTGGTCTTGATTCTGACCTCAGACTTCCCATGTTGGCCTCCCAAACTTCTGGGATTACAACTGATCCTGGACCCAGACTTCCCACGTTGGCCTCCCAAACCTCTGGGATTACAACTGATCCTGGACCTGGATTTCTGAGTTTTCTTTCAGGTCTAAAATGTAATGATTCTATTAGTATAAGTCTATTAGTGGATGGTTTGAAAGTACAAAGATGCAATTGGAAAGACTGTATCTAGGGCTAGAACACAGGCTCTATCGAATAGACTTAATTGGAGAAGACTTCCTGAATGTAACTGAGGTGACTAATTATGACTGAGAGGTGAAGCTGAAATTCAGGATCTCTCTTGGGAGAACCACAAGTTATATTGAAATAGGGACAGTGATATTTATAGAGGAAGTGAGGATTTAGGGGTTGCTGGTAGAAGATGCTAAGCATACACATTGAGGAAAGGGAAGTGTGGAGGTACTAGCAAGTCCTGGGAAGGGAACTGAAGATAAGAGACAGAAAACACTTTGCCAAGAATGAAATGAAATTAGGAAGAATGACCCTCCCATCCTATTTAATCTTGATACCTAGGTAGTTGTCAAAGTCAGAGAATTGCTGCTAAAAAAGATGTTGAGAAAGGGATTTTAGTGCAGTAAGAATGGTAAAGAAATGATGACAATCATGAGGAAGAAAGGTGGACAAAAGGATGACAATGGGAATGTCAGCAGTGGGAGAGGCTTTAATGTATTTGGCTATCCAACTTAGGGACTTGTGTGCTGGAGGCCAATAATTCACTAGCATATTGAGAGTGACACCAGAAGTTTTACCTACTGGTTTTATTTCCTGGTTATTCCCTTTCATGAGGCCTGTTAGTGTTGCAGATGAAATTAACTAAAGTGAGTGTACTACTTTCTCTCTTATAGTCCTCTTGTAGAAAGTGCTATTGATTGTGCCACTCAGTGCCTTTTTTTTTTTTCTTTTTTGAGACAGAATCTCAAGCTGTCACCCTGGATAGAGTGTTGTCATAGCTCATAGCAACTTCAACTCTTGGGCTCAAGCAATCTTCTTGCCTCAGTTTTTCTATTTTTTAGTAGAGGCAGGGTATTGATTTTTGGACAGGCTGGTCTTGAACTCCTGATTTCAAGCATTCCATCCTCGTTGGCCTCCCAGAGTGCTAGTATTACAGGTATGAACCACCACGCCTGGCCCACCCAGATCTAGAAAGATCTAATAAGGGGCACCAATGGCTCATGCCTGTAATCCCAACATTCTGAGAGGCCGAGGTGAGTGGATTGCCTGAGCTCACAGTTTTGAGACTAGACTGAGCAAGAGTAAGACCCTGTCTCTAAAAATAGCCCAGCATTGTGGAGGGTGCCTGTAGTCCCTGCTACTGGGTAGGCTGAGGTAAGAGAATTGCTTGAGCCCAAGAATTAGAGGTTGCTGTGAGCTAAGATACCGTGGCACTCTACCAAGGGCGACAAAATAAGACTCTGTCTCAAATAAATAAAAGAAAGATCTAATAGGAGAAGCTTGAGGTCATTTTAATTTATCAGATACTGTATTAATCTGATTACCTAATAGTCATCCATGCCCTGTACACATATACAACACTATAATATAGGAGAGAGTTCAGGAAAGTTTTGAACTGGGAATGGGTTGGGATTGGTGGGAGATAGCCTTTCTTTGGCTAAAAAAAAAGAAAAGGCTAGTTTTCTAGGATATTAGAAGATTACTGGACTTACATTCTACATAAGTTAAAAAGAACTATGCAAAAGTTTCTAGAATAGAATATATGCTTCAAGATAAGAGACTATGGCTCGGCGCCTATAGCTCAACCGGCTAAGGCGCCAGCCATGTACACCTAAGGTGGAGGGTTCGAATCCCCAGCCTGGACCCGCCAAACAACAATGA
>NW_003852455.1:268261-278351 GCF_000181295.1 Otolemur garnettii | reverse complement strand
CACGGCACTCTACCCAGGGGGACAGCTTGAGGCTCTGTCTCAAAAAAAAAAAAAAAAAAAAGATAAGAGACTATAAAAGAAGAGAGACTAAGATTTGGGGATAGTAGTACTGCATCTGAGGTCTTTTGTGCTTGCTTAATGAAATGATTCTTTCTGACCTATGCTGCTTTGCGAATTTCATTTGAAAATCAATTTAATGGTCTGATTGATAAAGAATGAGCTTTATTCCCCCCTCAGCCTATGATTTCTCCTCCAATCAGCTGGTAGGGTTTTATTTCTCTTGGGGATCCCCTCTTGGATATATGATCGCTAAAGGATCACTCAACCTTGAATACAGAAGTCCCAGGTTGTTCTTTTTGTTGTTGTTGAGACAGATTCTCACTATGTCACCCTCAGTAGAGTGCTGTGGCATCACAGCTCACAGCAACCTCAAACTCTTGGGCTTAAGTGATTGATTCTCCTGCCTCCGCCTCCCAAGTAGCTGGGACTACAGGCACTTGCCACAATGCCCGGCTTATTTTTTGGTTGCAGCCAGCATTGTTGTTTGGCAGGCCTGGGCTGGATTTGAACCCATCAGCTCAGGTGTATGTAGCTAACGCCTTAGCAGCTTGAGCCATAGGCGCTGAGCCATCCTGGCTATTTTTTGTTGCAGTTGTCATTGTTTAGCTGGCCTGGGCTAGGTTTGAACCTACCACCCTCTGTGTATGTGGCTGATGCCATAACCACTGTGCTCTGGGCGCCCAGCTGTCTCAGGTTATTCTATCTGATATTAGCATTGACTTACTCTGTGACTATGGGAAACATTATATTTTCTCTCATTTTGTTTTCTAACAATGGCAGAGGTAACTGTTCTTATGATTAAACAGCCCTTTATTTTATTTTTTTAAAAGTTTTAATTTAATTTAATTTTTTGTTTTTTTCAGTTTTTGGCTGGGGCTGGGTTTGAACCCGCCACCTCTGGCATATGGGGCCAGCGCCCTACTCCTTTGAGCCACAGGCGCTGCCCTATCATTTTATTTGAGACAAAGTTTCACTTTGTTGCCCTTGGTAGAATGTGCTGGTATCATAGCTCACAGCAACCTCAGACTCTTTGGCTCAAGCAATTCTCTTGCCTCAGCCTTCCAAGTAGCTGGGACTACAGGCGCCTGCCACAACACCCTGCTGTTTTTAGAGACAGGGTCTTGTTCTGGCTCAGGCTGGTCTTGAACTCGTGAACTCAGGTGATCCCCCCACCTTGGCCTCCCAGAGTGCTGGGATTACAGGCGTGAGCCACTCTGCCTGGCCCTTAAACAGCCCTTTAATCTGAAATATGTGCATACTCACTGAATTTTGTATATAATCTCATTGGCTTTGTAAATCATCAGACCCTATTCATAATCCCCATACAGAGCTTTTTTTGGACAGGATTTTCTTTTTTTTTAAATTTTTTTTAGAGACAGAGTCTCACTTTGTCACCCACAGTAGGGTGCTATGGCATCACAGCTCACAGCAACCTCCAGCTCTTGGGCTTAGGTGATTCTCTTGCCTCAGCCTCTGGAGTAGCTAGGACTACAGGCACTCGCCACAACATCCAACTATTTTTTTTTGTTGCAGTTTAGCCAGGGCCGGGGTTTGAACCTGCCACCTTTGGTATATGGGGCCGGTGCCCTACTCACTGAGCCACAGGCGCTGCCCCCTTTTTTTTTTTTTTTTTTAAGACAGAGTCTCAGCTATTGCCCTGGGTAGAGTACTGTGGTGTCATAGCTTACAGCAACCTCCAACTCTTGGGCTCAAGCGATCCTCTTGCCTCAGTTTTTTTCTAATTTTAGTAGAGATGGTCTTGCTTTTGCTCAGGTTGGTCTCGAACTCATGAGCTCAAGCAATCCACTCCCCTTGTACTTCCCAGAGTACTAGGATTATAGGTGTGAGCTACTGCGCGTGACCTATTATTATTTTTTTGACAGGATTTCTTAGGGATCTGAATAACCTTTCCTAGACATGTTACAAGTGCTGATGAGAATGAAATGCTCAAAGAAAAGGCAAACATAATAGTTTTCCATTCTTATTAACGATGGATAATGACAAAATATCTTTTCATAATGGTAGTTTTCTTGCTCAGTCATCATGCTTTTATTTCCAAGTATTTGCATTACTGATCTGGAACCAGATCTTCTGACTTTTCTGCTAATAGAAATAATTCTCTCCTATGATCAAACAAAAATAGGTCTCTCGCTCTCTTTTTTTTTTTGAGACAGAGCTTCAAGCTGTAGCCCTGGGTATAGTGCTGTTGCATCACAGCTCACAGCAACCTCCAACACCTGGACTCAAGCGATTCTCCTACATCTACCTCCTAAGTAGCTGGGACTACAGGCACCCACCATAACCCCTGGCTATTTTTTGGTTGCAGCCGTCATTGTTTGGAGGCCCCAGGCTGGATTTAAACCCACCAGCTAAGTTGTATGTGGCTGTTGCCTTAACTGCTTGAGCCACAGGCGCTGAGCCACTCTTGTCTTTTTTTTTTTGAGAGAGAGTCTCACTCAGTTGCCCTGGGGGGTAGAGTGCCGTGGTGTCGTAGTTTACAGCAACCTCAAACTCTTAGGTTCAAGCGATCTCTTGTCTCAACCTCCCTAGTAGCTGGGACTGCAGGTGCCCATCACACACCTGGCTAGTTTTTCTCTTTTTAATAGAGATGGAGTCATGCTTTGCTCAGACTGGTCTCAAACTCCTTAGCTCAGGCAATCTACCTTCCTCTGTTTACCAGATTTTCTGGGACTACAGGGGTGAGCCACCACTCCTGGCTTAGAAATAGTTTTCTCTTATACCAAAGCTAGTGTTACCTTGAAATAGATTGGGAAGAACACATTTTTATTTCTTTTTTTTGCAGTTTTGGCCACGGCTGGGTTTGAACCTGCCACCTCCGACATATAGGGCCAGTGCCCTACTCCTTTGAACCACAGGTGCCGCCCTACATTTTTCGTTCTTTCTTTTTTTTTTTTTTTTTGAGACAGAGTCTCAGTATGTCGTCCTCCGTAGAGTGCTGTGGCATCACAGCTCACAGCAACCTCAGACTCTTGGGTTAAGTGATTCTCTTGCCTCAGCCTCCTAAGTAGCTGGGACTACAGGCACCTGCCTCAATGCCCAGCTATTGTTTTTGTTGCAGTTGTCATTGCTTTAGCAGGCCTGGGCTGGGTTTGAAACCACCAGCATCAGTGTTATGTGGCCAGCACCCTACCCATTGAGCTACATGTGCTGCCCGAGAACACATTTGTCTAATGTCATCACCTTTTTGGGGTATTTTTTTTCTAGTAAGAGAAACCCTAAGGTCAAACCCTTAGGAGAAACCCTAAGGTCAAACCCCAAATAGGAGAAACCCTATTTGCCAGTCATCACTGGACTAAGAGAGTTCTTTTTCGAGATTGTGGCTGGCTGCTTCTGTATCTTTTACATTATTCCCATATCAATCATATTAGAAAAATAGGATGATTTAGGAAAGAATGAGGAAATAACTGTAGGCGTTATCTACCCTCTTGCTTATCTGCTTGGTGACTTCTGATACCTCTTCTTTCCTAAGTCCTTTGACCTCTTTCCTATGCTTAAATCCTTCTGTGTTTAGTACTGACCTTCTCTTTTCACAGTATTCTTGTCAAATGAGTATCTAGACACATATTCCTAATATGATTTGTTTATTTCTTTGTGGATAATTTTGTAACAAAATTTAAATCCTAATTCCTTTGTACAATTCAGTCAATAAATGCAAGGTATGTACATTTTTTTTTTTTTTTGGTCATTAGAAAACAACTTTTATTAAGATCCCACCAGCTAGACAATCTGTTCCTAATATTAAGCACAGAAATCAATAAAAAAATTTATAAGATTGGCCAAGGCTACCTTATTAAGGATGGCAAACTGATCAAGAACAATGCCTCTACTGATTATGATCTGTTCAACGAGAGCATGAATCCTCTGGGTGGTTTTGTCCACTATGGTGAAGTGACCAATGATTTTGTCATGCTGAAAGGCTATGTGGGGGGAACCAAGAAGTGAGTGCTCACCCTCTTCAAGTCCTTGTTGGTAAACACGAAACGGAATGTACATTTTTAAATACTCTATTTTGCAGTGTATTCCAAAGCTCCACTTCAGAAATAAAACAAACTGTGAACCTCTAATATATATTTGGCATTGTGTTAGGTTCATTTACATACCTGACCTCATTAACATAAAGAACTGAATTGGTTATTTTACTGTTTGCAAACCAGATAAGTAGATAGATATTTAGTAGGCTTTGTGCTGTCTTCCCCCCCTTCTGTTGTTAAACTATCTTGTAATTATAAGTTGAAAGTTATATTAATTTGAGGCTTTCTATGTTTGGACTGGCATGAATGCCAGTGAGCCAGGGAGTTCATGCATCTGCTAGGCTGTTATATCACATTCACGAGTATTTGCAAACTAGTTTTGAAGTGAGGGTTGCTAAAAATAGTGACACATGTCTTTGCTTTATGCAAAAGGAATGAATGACCCTCAATAAAAAACAGAGATCAATTTTTATCTTCAGAGAATTACCTTAGATATGATTGTATTTGTTTACTTTATGGTCCTATAATAAGAGTCTTAATCTTTTTTATGTTATGATCCCTTTGGCAGTATGGAGAAAATTCATGGAACCCCTTTTTGGAATAATGGTTTATGTGCAAAAAATGAAATACATTAGAATTATAAAGGAAGGCTTGGCGCCTGTGACTCAAGTGGCTAATGTACCAGCCACATACACGTGAGCTGGCCTATTCAAATCCAGCCCAGGCCCACCAAACAACAATGATGGCTACAACCAAAAAATAGCCAGGCGTTATGGTGGGCGCCTGTAGTTCCAGCTACTTGGGAGGCAGAGACAGGAGAATTGCTTGAGCCCAGAAGTTGGAGGTTGCTGTGAGCTGTGATGCCACAGCACTCTACTGAGGGCAACAGCTTTAGGCTCTGTCTCAAAAAAAAAAAAAAAAGAATTATAAAGGAAACCAAATCTATTAAATATAGTTATCAAAGTATTTCCTAAATATGTGACAGTACTATATGTGCTTTTTATTAACATAGTAAATAATGTTTATTATCTACCAGTGGGTCTTGTAATTAAGAGGGGACTATCCTCTCTTTCAGATAAGAGGGGACTATTATATTTAGGATGTTGCATAGTTTAGGAAGCAGAGACCACCTCCTCTTTTTTCTTGGGTGCTTGGTAGGTCTACTAGCGGTAAGGAAATAGAATAGAGGAGATGGGGTAGGAGTCCCTAAAGCTGTACTTGTAGGAGCCTTTCATGTTAAAGACTCAAGAGTATGCGTAGTCAGCATCCAGATTTTGTCTCTTTCAGGACAGTCACATTGGAAAAACACTTGATCTATCCTTAGTGCCTCCTCAGTGCTGACTGCCTCCTCCACAAGTACATTTTCCACTTCTTCTCTAGCAAAGTTGACGAAACCCAGCAGACATCTATTGGAACGTTGAAGAACAAGGCAAGCAGTGTGTATTGGGATGTGAGTCAGCAGAAATAGAGCCAGATTTTTGAGTCTGAGTAAAAGTCACAGGCACAGACACTACATTCTGTATCTTGAGAGCACTTTGGAGGCTCTCAATATATACTAATATACTTAATAGGCAGGGTAAGGGGGTTGGGCATTTATATCTATATTTAGAATCTGTGCTCAATTTGAGTGACTAAAATAAGGTGACTCATCTAGGGACTGAATAGGCAGCAGTGTTGGAAAGATCAGGCCTTTTAAATACTGCATTCTAGTTGTCAGTCCCTTCATGTCTCTTTGGTTATAGCTCTTTTGACAAACGTTTTTGGAGGAAAAATGACTAAGGAAACAGGAAATTTTGGCCTACTCTGGTAGGGCTCATAAGGGAGGTTCTGTATTCTGCCTCTGATTACATTTTGTCTGACTTTTCCCTGAGGCTCCATCTATAAGATGTTAGGTAATCCACTGCCCCATTTTGACCTCACTATATTGACATTGAGGAGTACTATCTTTTCCCAGCTCCATTGCCCAGGATTAAGGCAGCTTCTGTGTGTATGTATATATTTTTCTCTCTTAAATATCAGTATTTAAAGCCACCTCTTTCTGAGACCATCATTGTACCTTTACATTAATGGTATTGGTTTATTACAAAGGTACAGTTATAAATAGAGAGCCTGAGAAGTATTTTCTTCATTGTTTGAGAAGTTCAAAAAATTACTGGGCAATTATGGATGTTGGAAGGCAGTGTAGTTTTAGGCACAGCTAAGTTTCAGTAAAATGAATTAAAAAGCCACCGCAATTTTAGGATGTATTTATCATTCTTAGTACGTCCTTATCTTCTCATATACATTTTCTCTTTAGTTTCTCAGTAGCAAAGTTGTCCAGGCAGGCATCTATTGGAACATTAGGGAAACTTGGGATAATTTTTCAATTATTTGAAGCACTAAGTATTAAATTATTCAATATGCTCTTGGTGGTGCATAAGTTAGTAGATGTGAGGGAATATGGGAATGGTCTAAAAGGCCAGTGAAAAATGAAAAATCTTGAGAGACCTATAAAGTCATAGTTTAAAAGGTAGTAGTTTTAGAGGGAAAGCATAAGGTTTTTTGGTAGCCATAAGTAAATTAGTTTTAATACCTCAACATGATTGTTGATTGTTTTAAGCTATTTTCTTTTTTGATTTCAAAATATTAAAGAGAAGGCATAAAGATTAATCTATGTTCTAAATTCTTTTAGGCTTATTATTGTGAAATGTCTGTGACCATGGTGTTTTTCATTTCCTGAGAAAGTGGATAAAGCTATAGAAATGTTTTCCAGTAAAACTCAAAAGGATTAGATATGTTTTTTCTAAATCCAAAGGATCTTAAGATTTCAGGTTAAAGAATAATGTAAAATAAGATGTAAAACACAAGTATCATCTTTTGACAGGACTGTATGTGAGCAGACAAGAAACAATATAAACAAATAAATAGATAAGCAGATAAAGAAAAATATTAATGCTTTTGACAGTATGAGAGCGTTATTGTGCCAACTTTGATGCACTTAGAAATTGATAAGTACTTGTTCCTTTCCATTAAAACAAAACAGTAATGTTTGTACTGCTTTTCAGAATTTCAAAGCAGGTTTCTATACTTCTATACTTCTACAGTACTTCTTCTAAGTACTTCTATACTTACTACATTTATTCAACTACTGCCTTCTTAGGTGCTGCATGTGAATCATGATTCTTGTAGTTCCAAGTGGTTAAAAAAAAAACAAAAAGAAACTTGCTTACTTGTTTTGCTTGGCATAATTAAACAGTTCTTAATCTGACTTCTTTCCATCATCAGCTGTTTTCTTTGCCTTGACTATTTCCAAAAAGTCTCTCCTGCTGGTTAGAGTATAGCCACTGGATGGTTACAGAATAGTCCTTGTAGCCATATCTTCAGGTTCAAATCCATGAAATAATTGATTGGATTAGCTTAGGTCACATTTCATTGCCTCCCTCTCCTCAAATCTATGGCCAGAGGACAGTAACGTGCTGATTAGTTTAGGTTTGACACATGCTAGGGTTTAGGCTAAAGCTACAAAAACCACATGAGAGAGTCTCCAAATAATGAAAATGGGTTGGCTTGGTACCCATAGCTCAGTGGTTAGGGTGTCGGCCACATGCACTGGGGCTGGTGGGTATGAGTCCGGCCAGGGCCTACTAAACAACAATGACAACAATAACAAAAAAATAGCCGGGTGTTGTGGTGGGCACCTGTAGTCCCAGCTACTTGGGCTGAAGTAAGAAAATTGCTTAAGCCAAAGAGTTTGAGGTTGCCGTGAGCTTTGCTGTGAGGTGTGATGCTGCGGTACTCCAAGGGTAACATAGTGAGACTCTGTCTTATGAAAAAAAAAAAGAAAGAAAATGGGTTCTTTTCTAAAAAGGGGAATTGAATAGTGGACGAACAACAAACATCTATTATATCAGTGAGTTTATAGTCTAATTTCTTCTACAATCCTTACTGTGTCTTAAAAATTAAGTACATTTTATTAGTATCTTCCTTGATCACATGAGGAAACTCATAGTATCATAGGACTTTACAGTTAAATATAGAGTTAAGATATTGGGAGGACCTAGAGTTAAATTCCAACGTATTTGATATGATTCCTGTCTATTCTTCTCTGACCCAAACCAAAACAAGCCCTTGAAGTTCCTGGATAATTTGCAGGTGATATACTCAATGGCAGGGGAAGCTAGTCTTTATGAAAGGTGAGATTAAATTCTTGACTGATGCAGTGTAGCACATGGCCAGAGTGCAATAAGTGGTTGTGGCTAAATTAATCTATGACTATTTTATATACCAGGCAGTGTTGTATTTAAAAGTACAGACTCTGGAGCCAGAATGCCTGGCTTTTGCTCAAATAAGATAATCTTGTTTTTGCTCTGTGCTGGGTAGGTGACTGCAAGTTTGTGACCTTTTTATCTTGGAAAATGTTTACATGCATTTTTTATTTACTATTCAATTCTGAGATGCCATTAGACAAGAGCTTCCTCAGCTAAATCTCAAACTAATTTTCCTGAAGTCTGAGACTATTGATAATAGCAAAAAAAAAAAAAAAAAATACTTTTTAAATTAAATCATAGCTGTGTACATTAATGCAATTATGGGGTACAATGTGCTGGTTTTATATTCAATTTGAAATACTTTCATCAAACTGGTTAACATAGCCTTCACCACTTTTCTTAGTTATTGTGTTAAGACATTTATAGGGCAGCGCCTGTGGCTCAGTGAATAGGTCACCGGCTCCATACACCGAGGGCGGCGGGTTCGAACCTGGCCCCGGCCAAACTGCAACAATAACAAAAAAATAGCTGGGTGTTGTGGCGGGCACCTGTAGTCCCAGCTACTCAGGAGGCTGAGGCAAGAGAATCACCTAAGCCCAAGAGCTGGAGGTTGCTGTGTGTTGTGATGCCACAGCACTCTACTGAGGGCGACAAAGCAACACTCTGTTTCCAAAAAAAAAAAAAAAAAGACATTTATAGGGTGGTGCCTGTAGCACAAGGAGCAGGACACCAGCCCCATATACCAAAACTGGCGGCTTCAAACCCGGCCCTGGCCAAAAATTAAAAAAGATGTTTATATTCTATACTTAGTAGATTTAGATTTAACATGCACCCTTGTACTTTTATTTTTAATTAAAAAAATTTTTTTAGAGACAGGATCTCACTCTGTTGCCCAGATTGGAGTGCAGTAGTGTGATCATAGTTTATCCTTAGGAGGAGGTACTCCTGCCTCAGCCTCCCAAGCAGTTGGGCCTATAGGCATGCCCTACCACACCAGGCTAATGAAATAGTAGTATCTCTGATAGCTATTAGAAATACCTGTGACAATTATAACTGCCTCTCAGCTTTGTAAAAACATAGCTGTTTTTATCCTCCTTCATTTGTCATAAAAATGTATTATCTACAATGAAGATGTTGAGTGATGAGAACATTTTCATAATGATTCAGGCATAATTTCAGGAATGCTCTTTTTTGTGTCCTCCATAATTTCTTTCTTTCTTCCTTTTTTTTTTTGAGACAGAGTCTCACTATGTTAACCTTGGGTAGAGTGCTGTGGCACCACAGCTCACAGCAACCTCAAACTCTTGAGTTTAAGCAATTCTCTTGCCTCAGCCTCCCAAGTAGCTGGGACTATAGGTGCCTGTCACAACGCCTGGCTATTTTTTGTTGAAGTTATCTTTATTTAGCTCGCTGGGCCAGGTTCGAACCTACCAGCCTTAGTGTATGTGGCTGGCACTGTAACCACTAAGCTACTGGCGCCTAGCTGCTCCATAATTTCTTAAAGATTAATTGCTCAGGCTCAGCACTCAAGTGGCTAAGGCGCCAGCCATATACACCTAAGGTGGCGGGTTTGAATCCAGCCTGGGCCCGCCAAACAACAATGATGGCTGCAACCAAAGAATAGCCAGGCATTGTGGCAGGCGCCTGTGGTCCCAGCTACTTGGGAGGCTGAGGCAGGAGACTCGCTTGAGCTCAGGAGTTGGAGGTTGCTGTGAGCTGTGATGCCATGGCACTCTACCCAGGGGGATAGCTTGAGGCTCCGTATAAAAAAAAAATGAAATTATGTCTTTT
>NW_003852455.1:262734-268241 GCF_000181295.1 Otolemur garnettii | reverse complement strand
CCAGCTACTTGGGAGGCTGAGGCAGGAGACTCGCTTGAGCTCAGGAGTTGGAGGTTGCTGTGAGCTGTGATGCCATAGCACTCTACCCAGGGGGACAGCTTGAGGCTCTGTCTCAAAAACAAACAAACAAACAAAGATTAATTGCTCAGACTGACTCACACTATCAGTAGTTTCTTTCTTTCTTCTTCTTTTCCTTTTTTTTTTTTTTTTTTGCAGTTTTTAGCCGGGGCTGGATTTGAATCTGCCACCTCTGGCATATAGGGCCAGCACCCTACTCCTTTAAGCCACAGGCACCGCCCTTTTCTTCTTTTTTTTTAAACCTTTTTTTCCCACTTAAGCATTTTGAAATCTTGAAATCAGTAGATTTTTTCAATAAATCATTTTATGAAACAAGCAATCCTACTTTGCCCTCCTAAAGTGTTGGGATTATAGGCATGAGCCACTATACCCAGCCTATATCATAAACATTTTTAAGGTGAGGTTCTGCATATGGTTTCCTTTCCTTAATTGAAGGCTCTTTGAGTAAATAGTTTGTACTTTTTAAATTGGTAAATAATAATTACATGTATTTATGGAGTACAGTGTGCAATTTTGGTACGTTTGAATTATAGAATAATTAAAACAAACAAGGTGATTAACACATCTGTCTCCTCACATGCTTATTTTTTTGTTATGAAAACTTAAAAATCTGCTCTTAGACTGAGTGCAATGGCATACTCTGGGAGGTCAAGCAATCCTCTTGCCTCAGTTTTTCTATTTTTAGTAGAGACGGGGGTCTTGATTTTGCTCGGGTTGGTCTTGAACTCATGAGCTCAAACTATCCACCCACCTCGGCCTCCCAGAATGTTAGGATTATAGCCATGAGTCACGGCACCCAGCCTCTAACAGAAATTTTATACCTTTTGATCAATATCTCCTCTTTCCCCCTCTATTCTCCTCCCTCTGCCTCTGGTAACTATCATTCTACTCTTTACTTTCATTCTTTTAGATTCTACACATAAGTGAGATTATTTGTGGTGTTTGCCTTTCTATGCCTGGTTTATTTCACTTAGCATAATGTCCTCCATGTTCAGTCTGTACTTTAAAAATTATGATGTAGTAAGAAATTAGCCACGCTTATACCTCAGCAGCTAGGGCACCAGCCACGTACACCCAGTCTGGCAGGTTCAAACCCAGCCCAGGCCTGCCAAACAATGACAACTACAACCAGAAAAAAAATAGCTGGGCATTGTGGTGGCTGCTGTAGTCCCGCTACTTGGGAAGCTGAGGCAAGAGAATCGCTTAAGCCCAAGAGTTTGAGGTTGCTGTGAGCTGTGACAACACAGCACTCTTCTGCGGGCAATATAGTGAGACTCCTGTCTCGAAAAAAAAAGAAATTACCCAGGAGTGGTGGCATGTGCTTATAGTCCAAGCAAATCAGGAAGCTGAGGTGAGAAGATCACCTGAGCCCAGGAGTTGGAGGCTGCAGTGAGCTATAATTACACCACTGTACTCTAGCCTGGGTAACAGAATAAACAGGGTAAGTATTGATATTATTGACTTATTTATTTACTTTTTTAGAGACAGAGTCTCACTTTATCACCCTCGGTAGAGTGCTGTGGCATCACAGCTCACAGCGACCTCCAGCTCTTGGGCTTCTTAGGCAATTCTCTTGCCTCAGCCTCCCGAGTAGCTGGGACTACAGGCGCCTGCCACAATGCCCAGCTTTTTTTTGTTACAGTTTGGCTGGGGCTGGGTTCGAACCCACCACCCTCCATATATGGGGCAGGTGCCCTACTCACTGAGCCATAGGCGCCGCCCAGATTAGACATTTTAGAAGGCCACTTACACCATTGAGATGAGAGTACTGACCTCTGGATATATTGAAAGAATAATTAATAACAATAGTGAAGTAGAGTTCTGATCATTACTAGAAGACTTAGTGTTAAATATATAGTAGCCTTTCTCCCATTTTAATTTGCATTTGTGATGAAAGGAAGTTTCTGGGTAGTGTTCATCTTGCATGATAGACGCTGACATTTTTCATGTCATTCTAATACTTAGCTATGACTTATGGGGTGTCACCTTCAGTCTCTAAGAATTAGACTAAATTTCTTACAGATTTTGTCACGTTGCCACTCAGAATTTAGTTAGAGGAAAGAAAGTAAGACACAATTGCAGTTGTTTAGCTGAACATTTCACTCAGGAGGGTTTATTAGAGGCAGTGAGGCAGAATAGGAAGTCCTCATTCTGTATGGCATTTATTTAACAACTCTATTTTGAGGATTTTTCTCTGTACCAAATCTTAGGCAGAGGTGACACTAGATCATAGAAATCTGCTTATCCCCAGTTTCTAGCTGATGCCTGTAATTTCATTAGTATCAAGAAAGTAATTTATTTGTGAGAATTGTATCACCCAAGAAAAATGCAAATATACTTGTAGGGAACCAGAGAGATAGCACAAGCCAATATTTAAACACAAAACATCAAAACTTTGGGAAGCTGAGATAGAATTCCTTGAGACCGATAATTTGAGACCAACAACATAGTGAGACCCTATCTCTAAAAAAAAAAAAAATTAGCTAGATGTGGTGGCGCATGCCTCAGTCCCAAGTACTCAGGTGACTGAGGTGAGAGTATCATGTGAGTACAAAAATTCATGGCAGCTGTGATCATGCCACCATGCTCTAGCCTGAATGACAGAGAACCTGTCTCTAAGAAAAATAAACATAAAACATTGAATATCCAGAACTTTTTTGTGATAGCTAGTTACTAGAAGCTCTCTGCTAAATGAGATTAAATAATAAGTTTTCCATTGTGGGAAGGGGAAGCCTGGATGGGTCTTTATTTTTATTTTTTTTGTTAAGTTTTTTGAAAAATTTAATAGATTTAGGGATTAAAAATTGAATTCTGGTGGCACCTGTAGCTCAGGGGGTAAGGCGCTGGCCAAATATACCCAGGCTGGTAGGTTTGAACCCTGCCTGGGCCAGCTAAACAATAAGGACAACTGCAACAAAATATAGTGGGCATTGTGGCGGGCACCTGTAGTCCCAGCTACTTGGTAGGCTGAGGCCAGAGAATCCCGTAACCCCAAGAGTTTGAGGTTGCTGTGAGCTGTGACGCCATGGTACCCTACCAAGGACACCATAGTAAGACTCTCTCTCAAAAAAAAAAAAAAATTGAATTCTGTTGCATGTGTATGGGTATAGTGGTGGAGTCTGGGCTTTTGGTGTACCCATTACCTGAGTAGTATACATGGTACCCTATAGATAATTTTTCATTCCTCATCCTGTCCTGCATCTGGTTTTAATAACTGAAGACTCAGAACAAGGTTGAAGTGGTAAGGCCCTAAAAGAGGCAGGGGAAGTGAGTACTGAAAAAGGAAGAGAAAGGATATATAAAAGATATGCTCTGCTACTCCACAATTCTCTTTTCTTTTCTTTTTTATTTTTTTTGGCGTCAGAGTCTTACTTTGTTACCCTCAGTAGAGTGCTATGGCTTCCCAGTGTGCTAGGATTACAGGCGTGAGCCACCACACCCAGCCTACTCCACAGTTTTCATAGAGCTAACCCTGGTTGAGTGGTCACTGAAATGTACAAAGCATTTAGAACTTCATGCTTTGTTAATACAGGACTTGGTGATAGACATCCCTTTTAAGACAGCTCTTTATCTGCACTAAAGTCTTCCCTTTCACATTGCTTTGTACCTATCATACCTCCAGGTGTGCCAGAAATGATATAAAGGGTAGTGGTGAAGTCCATACAGCCATCTTTCTTAGCCAAGTTATTCTAATCTTTTAATTGCACTAAATTAGCAATTAGTATGTAGACTGAATTGTTAAGGGGGAATAACTTCCCAGTTCAAGTGATTAACTATGGCCATTGTTCCAGAAAGAGGCATTTCACTGTTTCTACTAGAGCCTATGTTTTGTAAAGCTTTGCTATTTTTGCCAGATGCCATTGGTTTATCTTGGTGAAATACGTGCTATGGAATATATGCTAGTATATCAGTACCAACATGTTTGAAATACTGGTGACAGACTTTATTTGTTAACCTCAATGAGAAAAAAAAGTATTTTTCACTTTCTCTGACTGATTAAAAGAAGATGGATGCCCAGAGTTCAGCCAAAGTCAATGCAAGGAAGAGGAGGAAGGAGGCACCTGGACCCAATGGGGCAACAGAGGAAGATGGAATTCCTTCAAAAGTGCAACGCTGTGCAGTTGTAAGTAAACAAGAAATTTCTTTGTTAAATACTTAGCCTGGCAGCATGAGGGTAGAAAGTAATATAACATTGATGATATCAGTGTCACATGTCTTCTTCTTTGATAATGGAAAGAATGAATAGTAAGTGTATTGTCATCGTTGTTGGAAATCTGTTATGCTTTCTTGTCAGACTCACAGCTCAGTTGTGGGAACTTTACATAGATATTGAAAAAAGAATGTTAGGGAAATTTGAAGGTTGTGTATATATTAGGCTAAAGATCAAATTCAAACTAATGAAATGGAGAAATTTGGGCTATAGGCAGTAATTTAAAATTTGTCATTTTGCTGGGCACAGTGGCTCACATCTGTAATCTTATCACTTTGGGAGGCTGAGGTAGGCGGATTACTGAGGCCAGGAGTTAAAGACCAGTCTGAGCAAGAGCAAGATACTAAATAATAAGAAAATAAGCTGGATTGGTGGTACATGCCTATAGTCCCATCTGTTTGGAAGGCTGAGCCAGGAGCATTACTTGAGCCCATGAGTTTGAGTTTGCAGTAAGCTATAATACCACTGCACTGTAGCCCAAGTAACAGAGCAAGACCCTGTCTCTCTCTCTCTCATACACACAAATAAATAAATAGATAGGTAGATAAATAAATAAATAAAATTCATCATTTCATGGTGTCTAGTGTTCTGTGTCTTACTCTTTTCTCCCCGTTGTCATTCTTCTTCTACTATATTACTTATTGTATCTTAAATGGGAACCTTTTCACGTTATTGCCTACTCTATGTTCTTTTATCTCTGGGACATCATCTGTGTACCCCCTAACTACTGCCAAGCCTCATGTGAAGGACCCCATTCCAAACTTACTACCCTTCACCTAAAAAACATGTTCAAAATCACTGATACACAATTGAAGTTACTATTTATACACAATATTATGAAATCCATGTTTCAAAATTCCAGGGACAGAATCTTATGTTTCTGTTGTTTCTTCATCTGTCTTGACCTTTAGCTATTGGTCAACTGTAATTTCCACTGGTTATTTCTGGAGCTTCCTAGCCCAGAAATGTTTCTACTGTGAGATAATTAAAAGTTATTCCAGGTGGCGCCTGTGGCTCAAAGGAGTAAGGCGCCAGCCCCATATGCCAGAGGTGGTGGGTTCAAACCCAGCCCCAGCCAAAAACCGCAAAAAAAAAAAAAAAAAGTTATGCCAAATCAGTACTATTAGCTTGGCTCCTGTGGCTCAAGTGGCTAAGGCGCCAGCCACATACACCTAAGGTGGTGGGTTCAAATCCAGCGGGGGCCCACCAAACAACAATG
>NW_003852455.1:260506-262665 GCF_000181295.1 Otolemur garnettii | reverse complement strand
GGTGCCTGTGGTCCCAGCTACTTGGGAGGCTGAGGCAGGAGACTTGCTTGAGCCCAGGAGTTGGAGGTTGCTGTGAGCTGTGACACCACAGCACTCTACCCAGGGTGATAGCTTGAGGCTCTGTCTCAAACAAAATAAAACAAAACAAAAAAACCAGTACTATTTTGAGCGATAAAAGCAGTTGGGCTCATATGCCTCCAAGCATGATAGTGATGATATTGGTAGAGGCAAGTATATTAGTTTCCTTTTGTTGTTGAGACAAATTACTATAAATTTAGTGACTTAAAATAACACAAATATCTTATAGTTTAGGAAATCAGAAGTCTGAAATAGGTCTCTGAGGGATAAAATTAAGGTATTGGCAGGGCTGAGGTACTAGGGGAAAATTCGCTTTCTGCCTTTTCTAGCTTTTTGAAGTTGCCTCCATTTAGCTCATGGCACCAGCCAGCAATTACATCACTTTGACTTTTGCTTCTGTCATCACATCTCCTTTTCTGATTATGACTTCCTCACCTCCCCTTTTCATTTATGAGGACCCTTTACATTGGGCACACCTGGCTAAACCAAGATAATCTCCCATTTTCAAAATTCTTAATTTAATAATATCTACAAACACCTCTTTTTCCATGTCAGGTAGTAGTCACAGGTTCCAGGGAGTGGGTGTGGACATTTTTAATGTGCCATTATTCTGCATATGTAGCATGTAAAGCTCAAGAAAATGACTCAGCAGTGGACAAAATAGGGCGTTGTTAATTCTGAATATTTCTTAGAGTATTCAAATTTGAGAGACAGTGGTAGGCATCAATTCAACAATATACCTTGCAGTAGGAACCAAATAGGTGTTACTATTTGGTTATAACCAAATAGATATTACTCTCAGCCAATCATGATAGCCAGGATTGGAGTGAAGGAGGTCAGTCTTTTTAGTGAAATGAGCTCTGAGAAGACTTAAATTTCTTGGTCCTTAGAAATTGAGGAATATCAGTGCTTTAAATTATTTTGCTTATGCCTATTCCACATTCCTTCCTGGTACACACTGCCTATTTAGCATGTGCTGACAGTCAAAAACTCAATTACCCAACAACCTAGACCAACCAAAGTGAGGAGGGAGTGTCTACTAAATAAACTTATCTGTAATCTCTACTATATACCTGTAGTTTCTATCTCTGAATTTCCTTTGAACTCTATAACAAAAGCAAATACGATTTTTCTTTGTCTTTTTGTAACAGCTTTTTAGTGAGATGTAACTAACATAGTCATATGATCCATTCAAACCATCACCAATTTTAGAATATTTTTATCACCCTAAAGAGAAACGCTATACCCATTAGTAATCACGTTTCATTTCCCCTCAGCCTCCCCAGCCTTGGGAAATCACTAATCTGCTTTCTGTCTCTATGGATTTACCTCTTTTGGACATTACATACAAATGATATCATATAGTATGTGGTCTTTTGTGGCTAGCTTTTTTCACTGAGCATATTTCTAAGGTTCATTCATGTTATAGCATGTATAAGTTGGTCTTTTCCTTCCTTCCTCTCTCCTTTCCCCCTCCCTCCTTCATTTCTTTCTTCCTTCCATCCTTCCTTCCTTCTCTCCCATCCTCCCTCCTCCCTTCCTCCCTTTTTCAGAATCTTGCTCTCTCTCCCAAGCTAGAATACAGTGGTGTCACCATAGCTCATCACAACCTCAAATTCCTGGGCTTGAGTGATACTCCCGCCTCAGCCTCCCAGGTAACTGGAACTACAGGCACTTGCCACCATGCCTAGGTAATTTTTCTATTTTTTGTAGAGATAAGGTCTTGCTCTTGCTCAGGCTAGTCTTGCACTTCTGGCCCCAAGCAATTCTCCTGCCTCAGCCTCCCAAAGTGCTAGTAGTATAGGCATGAGCCACCACGCCTCGCCTGCATTTCTTTTTATTAGTCAATAACATTCCATCATATATTGCATGCACTTCTTTTTTTTTTTTTTCCAGAGACAGGGTATTGCTCTGTTTCCCAGGCTGGAGTGCAGTGTTGTGACCATAGATCACTGTAGCCTGGAGCTCCTGGCTCAAGCAATCTTCCCACCACATTTGCCAGGCATGATAACATGTGCCTGGCTAATGTTTTATTTACTTTTTATTTTATTTTATTTCTTTTTTTTTTTTTTTTTTGAGAC
>NW_003852455.1:256210-257937 GCF_000181295.1 Otolemur garnettii | reverse complement strand
TGGCTGGCGCCTTAGCCGGTTGAGCTATAGGTGCCGAGCTGAGGACAAGAAGTTTTAAGGATGACTCCTAGGTTTCAGTTGTAGCTAACTTGTATAGATGGAGTGCTTCTCATTGAGATAAGATATAGGAGGAAGACAAAGACATTATTTTACACAAGTTCAATTTAGAATGCCTGTGAGATATCCAAATAGTAATTGGATAGACAAGCTCATATTATTTATATATATTCATTGAAATGGGCAATAGAAGTCAAGGAGAATTTTTTTTTTGAGATACCTGCCTCAGGTGTTTGAGGTTGCTGTGAGTGAGGCTGATGCCACTGCCGTACCAATATTTCTGGGTTCTTTCCAAAGCAATCAGGATGATCTTCCTAAATTATAACTCTGACCACATTGCCTCTAGGATAAAGTTCAAACTCCTTAGCAGACAGAATCTTTCATAACCAGGCCCTTGCTTGCTTCATCTATAGTGATTTTTTTTTTTTTTTTTTGTAGATTCAGAGTCTCACTTTATCGCCCTCAGTAGAGTGCTGTGGCATCACAGCTTACTGCAACCTCCAACTCCTGGGCTTAGGCGATTCTCTTGCCTCAGCCTCCCAAGTAGCTGGGACTGCAGGCACCCGCCACAACGCCCAGATATTTTTTTGTTGCAATTTGGCCGGGGCTGGGTTTGAAGCCGCCACCCTTGGTATATGGGGCCGGCGCCCTATCCACTGAGCCACCAGCATCACCTATCTATGGTGATTCTTATTCTGAACTTTAAGCTCCAGAAATATTACTTGCAATTTGTTAAACGTACTATTTCTTACTTATGAACTTGTATTTTCTCTCATTCCTTTCCTGAATTTCTATTTTTCCCTCAATGTTCAGCTCAGCATCAATATCCTTAAAGTTCTCCCAGACCACCAACTGCCCCTGCCTTTCCTCAGAGTCAATCTCTTTCTCCTTAGAAGGCCATTCGCCTCTAACTCCCTTTTATTTTTTCCCCTATTTGCCTGTGAGCTTTGCAAGAGTATTTCCATCTCCAATGCACAACAACTGGCACACAGAGGTTCTCAATATATGTTGGTTGAAATGAGACTGTGAGACCTACTTAGCCATACGTAAGCAGAACTATGGCCAATTTTGTGCACAGTTTAGGTATTTTGTGACTCATTCATATATATGGTAAATATTAACATAGGGTAAATGTCTTTTTTTTCGTAAAAATTTTTGGGATCCTTTTGACTCTATACTTAGAAATATCTCTATTAATAAATTCTTTATACTTACAGACAAAGTAGCCATAAAGTTATTCCTTAATTTTTCCATCTGAACTCTTTTTTCTTCCTTCTATCCATTTTATTCTGACTTAGCAACCCAGCTTCCTAACAGAGCCTCAAGCTGTCACCCTGGGTAGAGTGCCATGGCTTCACTGCTCACAGCAACCTCCAACTCTTGGGCTCAAGCGAGTCTTCTGCCTCAGCCTCCCAAGTAGCTGGGACCACCACAGGCGCCTGCCACAATGCCCGGCTATTTTTTGGCTGCAGCCATTATTTTCATTGAGTCTTTAGCATACCTTAAAGTAAACTTAGATGAGTGATTTAAAAATATATATATTTTAATGTTAAAATATAACCTTAAAAATCTATCCTTATCTGAAAATAAAGCATAAAATATCTTCCTGGTCTCTGAATTCACCCTGATCATAAGGTCTATTTAGAATTTAAAATTCTGGCTTGGCGCCT
>NW_003852455.1:243036-255211 GCF_000181295.1 Otolemur garnettii | reverse complement strand
AGCCCTGGAGTTGGAGGTTGCTGTGAGCTGTGATGCCACAGCACTCTACCCAGGGCAACAGCTTGAGGCTCTGTCTCAAAAAAAAAAAAAAACTTCCTAGAAGGGCTGCGCCTGTAGCTGAGTAGGGCACGAGCCCCATATACTGAGGGTGGCGGATTTGAACCCAGCCCTAGCCAAACTGCAACAAAAAATTAGCCAGGCACTGTGATGGGTGCCTGTAGTCCCAGCTACTCAGGAGGCTGAGGCAAGAGAATTGCCTAAGCCCAAGAGCTGGAGGGTGCTGTGAGTTGTGATGTCACGGCGCTCTACTAAGGGTGACAAAGTGAGACTTTGTTTCTAAAAAAAAAATTTTCCCAGGTGGCACCTGTGGCTCAGAGGACTCCACTGGCCCTATATGCAGGAGGCGGTGGATTCAAACCCAGCCCTGGCCAAAAACCACACACACACACACACACATATCTTCCCTCAAAGACAAATCCAAGCCCAGATGACTTCAAAACGTTTAAAGAAGAAATAACACTGATCTTATACAAACACTTTCAGAAAATATAAGTGGAAAGAAGACTTTGCAATCTATTTTTTTTGTCTTTAAGACAAAAAATGTCTACCCCTGTCATCCAGGCTGGAGTGCAATGGAACAATTATAGCTCACTGCAGCCTTGAACTCCTAGGCTCAAGTAATCCTTCTTCCTTTACCTTCTGAGTAGCTGGAACATTAGGCATTCACAACACTTGGCTCATTTCTTATATTATTTTTTTAAAGACAGGTTCTTGGTATGTTGCAGGCTATTCTTAACCTCCTGACCTCAAGTGATCCTCCTACCCTTCCCTCCTAAGTTCCTGAGAGTATAGGCATGAACCCCTGCACCTGGTTCCACAACCTATTATGTGAGGCTAGAGACCAAAGTGAGAAAAAAATAACAAGAAAACTTCAGTTCCAAATTCCTCACAATAGGAAACTCTTATGAGGAAAACTTAACAACAGTAGAGGGCATGGAGCAGGTCCGTTGGCATGAATAGCAAATTCAGCTGTCCACAAGAAGGAAGCACCTTCAGAGGAACCAAATTATCAGGTTAGCAATTGCAGAACCTGGTTTTAACCTATGAAGGAAAGAGCCCCTAAAGAGGGCAAATAACAGTCTTGCACAGCCTATGCCACCCTCCCTCCATTCTCTGGCAGTACCCCAGCAGCATGCTATATGGAGAGAGTATCTGCTTGCTGGGGGAGGGAGTGTGAACTGATTATGGGACTTTGCATTGGAACTCAGGGCTACCCTGTCACAAGGGAACACAGCCCAGGGCAGCAGTTAGACAAGCCCAACCAGAGAAAAATCCTTTGCCCTGCTGACAAAAAGCAGCCTGGGGCCTGGAGTAAATTGGTAAGGCAATCAGGCCACAGAGGCTGTGTTCCTTGGGCAAATTCCTATGGCTGTCCTGGCTTTAGAACCAGTGGACTTGGGATGTGTGTGAGACACTAGCTATGACAGCCAAGCCAGTGCCTGTGTCACCCCTCCCCCAACCATAGGCAGTATAGGTTAGGGACAGTTGTTTTCCACTTGGGGAAAGGAGAGGAAAGAGTTCAGAGGACTTTGTTTTGCAACTTGGGTACCAGCTCAGCCATAGCAAAATAAAGTGGCAAGCAGACTCTTGATACCCCTGCTCCAGGCCTTAGTTCCTGAATAACATTTCTAGACCCATCCTGCACCAGAAGGAAGGACCTAGTCCTGGCAGGATTCTCCACCACTAGAAGTAGCCAGGCTGGCTCGGCGCCTGTGGCTCAAGTGGCTAAGGCGCCAGCCACATACATCTAAGGTGGCGGGTTCAAATCCAGCCCAGGCCTGCCAAAACAACAATGATGGCTGCAACCAAAAAGTAGCTGGGCATTGTGGTGGGCACCTGTGGTCCCAGCTACTTGGGAGGCAGAGGCAGGAGACTCGCTTGAGCCCAGGAGTTGGAAGTTGCTGTGAGCTATGATGCCTCGGCACTCTACCCAGGGGGATAGCTTGAGGCTCTGTCTCAAAAAAAAAAAAAAAGAAGTAGCCAGGCTGCAGTCACTACGGAGCTTTAAGTGAGACTGCAACTGGTTTCAGGTGTGACTTGCTACAGTGGCCATGAGGAATTATCTGCATCACACCTCTCCCAACTCCAGCAGCCCCAGTACAAAGAATGAGGGAAGAAAGTGAAAGACTTTGCCTGGTGATCCAGGAAATTCTCCCATCTCTTACCCAAGTCCACCAAGGTGGACTCTACTAGGAGTTTGCAAGAGTCACAGCATTACTGTGCTTGGGGTACCCAGTGCTAATATGCCTGCAGTGACAAAGAGTTAGAACCCAACAGGTAATTCCCTCTGAATATCTGGAAAGCCTTCTCAAGAAGAATTGGTTTGGGCTCGGCACCCATAGCATGGTGGTTACAGTGCCAGCCACTACACTGAAACTGATGGGTTCGAACCGGGCCCGAGCCAGCTAAGCAACAATGATAACTGCAACAACAACAACAAAAATAGCCAGGCATTGTGGTGGGCACAAGTAGTCCCAGCTACTTGGGAGGCTGAGGCAAGAGAATCCCTTAAACCCAAGAGTTTGAGGTTGCTGTGAACTGTGACACCACAGCATGCTACTGAGGGTGACATAGTGAGACTCTGTCAAAAAAAAAAAAAAAGAATTGGTTCAGACAAGCCCAGACTGTGCTGATTAGAATAAATACCTGACTCTTCAATGCCTAGACATTGATGGCCGTCCACAAACATCAAGAACCCCCAGGAAAATATGACTTCACCAAATGAAGTGACCAATCCTGGAGTGATGGAGATACGTGCCCTTTCAGACAATTCAAAATAGGTGTTCTGAAGAAGCTCAGTGAACTCAAGAAAACACAGAGAAGGAAACCAGAATATCATCAGAGAAATTTAACAAATAGATTGAAAAAATAATAATAAATCAAGTAGGTGGGTTGGTGGGTTCACACCAGAGCTGGCAGGTTCGAATCCAACCCGAGCCTGCCAAACAACAATGACAACTACACCAAAAAATAGCCGGGCACTGTGGCAAGCACCAGTAGTCCCAGGTACTTGGGTGGCTGAGGCAAGAGAATTGCTTAAGCTCAAGAGTTGGAGGTTGCTATCACACCATGGCACTCTACCCAGGGTGACAGCTTGACACTCTGTCTCAAAAAAAAAAAAAAGTTTTAGGATGAATTTTAGTCACAGTACATTGAATATATGATTATTCTTTAAAGCTGCCGTTTTTCTTTTCTTTCACTTTCCTTTTCTTAAGGGCTTACGGCAACCAGCTCCTTTTTCTGATGAAATTGAAGTTGACCTTAGTAAACCATATGTCAGGGTGACTATGGAAGAAGCCAGGAGAGGGACTCCTTGTAAGTAAACACCTACTTAATTATTTTGTTGTTTTACTACTGTTATTAGCTTTCCATTGTATTTATCAAATACACACTACTTCCTATATACTTCCTTCAGTTTACTTGTGCAGTCTAGATGGATTCCTCCCATCTGCCTTGATGTTCTGTTTAGAAGGGTAATTCCACTCTAAATGAATTTTGTTTTTCTTAGTTTCATATATTTATTTTCTGGGATATTATCATAGCTGTGAGAGATAATGAAGCAGAAACAGTAATATATTAGCCTGAGCTGGGTTCTAATCCTCTCTATTTTTACAAAGCTCTAAATAATAGCCTTCAGAATTTTCCCCACAGTCTTTCTACATTCTGTCAGCTATAGTGCTGCTGACTGATGGAAGACAAAAATATCCCAAGTTGGGAAATGCTTATCACTTAATTTTCCAAGTTTTAAAAAATACTTGATTTAAGCTGGGCATGGTAGCTCATGCCTATAATCCCAGCGCTTTGGGAGGCCAATGTGGCAGGATTGCTTGAAGCCAGGAGTTTGTGACCAGCCTGGGTAACATAGCAAGACCCCTTTGCTACAGAAAATTTTTAAAAAATTAGCCAGGCATGGCTATAGTCCCAGATACGCAGGAGACTGAGGAAAGAAGATTGAGGCAAGGTGCAGTGGCTCATGCCTATAATCCTAGCACTCTGCGAGGTCAAGGAGGGTGGATCGCCTGAGTTCACAAGTTCAAGACCAACCTGAGCTAGAGTGAGATCTTGTCTCTAAAAAAAATAGCTGGGCCAGATAATTTGAACCTAGGAGTTTAAGGCTACAGTGAGCTATGATTAGACCACTGCATCCCAGCCTGGGATGACAGAATAAGATACTGTATCTTAAAAAAAGAAACAAAATCTTGCTTAATTATTATTATTATTTATTATTATTTTTTTTGAGACAGAGTCTCAAGCTGTTGCCCTGGATAGAGTACTGTGACATCATAGCTCACAGCAACCTCCAACTCCTCAGCTCTAGCTATACTCTTGCCTCAGTTTTTATATTTTTAGTAGAGACAGGGTCTTGCTTTTGCTCAGGCTGGTTTTGAACCCATAAGCTCAAGCAATACACCTGCCTTGGCCTCCTAGAGTGCTAGGATTATAGGCATGAGCCATCATGCCCAGCCAACAAAACCTTGCTCTATTTTTTTTAAAGGCCCTATTCATGGCTCGGTGCCTGTGGCTCAAGTGGCTAAGGTGCCAGCCATATATACCTGAGCCAGTGGTTTCGAATCCAGCCCAGGCCTGCCAAACAACAATGCTGGCTGCAACCAAAATAGCCAGGCATTGTGGTGGGCATCTGTAGTCTGCCAGACTTGGAAGGCTGAGGCAGGAGAATCACTTGAACCCAGGAGTTGGAGGTTGCTATGAGCTGTGATGCAACAGCACTCTACTGAGGGCAACAGCTTTAGGCTCTGTCTCAAAAAAAAAAAAAAAAAAGCTCCTATTCATTATTTGTATGCTTAATTTATATCATTAAAGCAGTTTTTAACTGTATAAATTATTAACATGTGTTCTAGGTTCTCTTCCTTTTGGGGGCATTTGGTTTTAGGGATCACCATAAATAGAAAATTCCAAGAACCTTTATTATGCATACTAAGTCGTACAGGCAGATATTCTTCTGTGTAAATTCTCCAATTCTCCATTTTTTTTCCAGTCCTTTTTCAGTTCTTCTAATTATTATGGTAAGTATTTTCTCTACTCTGTGAATATAAGACTGGACTTAGATCTAGGCAAATACCAGGGAATAAGATGTGATTATAGCCACAAATCTATATATTTCTAGTATATACATATATTTGTGGTTACTTCTTTTTTTTTTTTTGAGACAGGGCCTCAAGCTGCCCCCCTGGGTAGAGTGCCGTGGCATTACAGCTCAAGCACTCTCCATCTCCTGGGCTCAAGCGAGTCTCCTGCCTCGCCTCCCAAGTAGCGGGGACCACAGGCACCCGCCACAATGCCCGGCTATTTTTTTTTGGTTGCAGCCGTCATTGTTGTTTTCGGCAGGTCCGGGGCTGGGGATTCGAACCCGCCACCTTAGGTGTACGTGGCTTGCGCCTTAGCCAGTTGAGCTGTAGGCACCGAGCCATGGTTACTTCTTAATTGTGCTAGTATGTTTGCTCCATGTTATAACTGAGGAGTAGTATAATATCAGTAGAAATGATGTGGTTACAGTGTCATACTAGAGATCCCAATACCTCTTGCCTGTATTTTAACTATACAGATTATGGTTTAGGGGTCCTCAGCAAAAAGAGGGTAATTCCAGAGCCTCTTTTTCCTTTTGCAAAAGCGTTTAGATATGCTGGTAGCTCATGTTGATCACAACCCTTGTGACTCATGATGTGATTTTGAGCTTGGCTCCCCTTACTTGAGTAATAGGCAGGTTGATGGAGGTAGGATAAAATGACAATAAGGAAAACCAGAGGCTGTATGGATCAGGGTATAATACTGGCAAGTCAAATATCAAAATTCCAACAGACAATTCAGGGTTCACATTCAGATAGTAGAGCCTGTTGAAAGCAAGAACTTTCCATGTACTCTTTAATGATACACTGGGAGGATTCAATACCTCACTCAGATCTGATACAGTTCGTGGTATTAGATATGTGGTACATAAAAGTTAAAAATATGTGTATTGTTTTCAAGTTTTGAAGTTTATAATTAGCAAGTACTGATTGATAAATCTAATTTTTAAATGTTTTATTTTATTATTTTTTGAGACAAGGTCTTGCTCTGTTGGCTCAACTTAAGAGTACAGTGGTATCATCATAGCTCACTGCAACATCAGACTCCTAGGCTCAAGCAATCTTGCCTCAGCCTCCTGAGTAGCTAGGAATACAGGTGTGTGCCATCACACCCAACTAATTTTCCTATTTAAAAAAAAATGGGGTCTTGATATGTTGTCAGGCTGGTCTTGACCTCCTGGACTCAAGCAATCCTTCTACTTCAGCCTCTCAGTGTGCTGGGATTGTAGGCATGAGTACCTGGTCTTTACAATTTTAGAATAATAGAATGTTAGATGTAAGTCATTTTGAGGATTATAGGCTTTGTAGTCTCTTCATGATACATATAAGGAAATTAAGATCCATAGAACTAGGAAGTTAAGACTTCCCCCTATGGTAATACAGATAATTAGTAATGGAATTGGAGCTACAAATCTATGGCTTTCTGTCCTTGTGTTCTTTTCATTCTGGGGTGATGCTACTCCTTGTAAACATTAGTTATAAATAGAAGACTGTTGGCAAAGTGATTGCATTTTAGGTAAAACAAACAGTATCCAATTGGCCTATGAAGTTTGCCAGTCTTATTTGATCTCTGGTTTTTCTCTTATATCTCATTTTATTTGTTCTTGTTTATATGAAATGACCAAGTAGCTAACTATTCATGCCAGTGCAGGACAAGGAATAAACCAATAGAAATCCACACATGCAGTAGTTACCAAATTTTAAACCAATAACAAGTGCAAGGGGGGCATCTCCTTCATCCTGCCCCCAGGTTTTCACTAGAAAGTTTAAGAGAATTCAGAGTGAAGTTTGTATAATATAGGAGAAAATTTGCAGAAAAAAAAATATGACTTGAGAAATGAGAGAAGATTAGCTCTGGGAACCTTTCTGATGAGTAAAAAAAAAAATCAACGATATTTTCACTAAGAGAAAGAAAGATTAAGGGAGAGTCTGAAGGGCAATGGAAATCTTTTAGGGACAAAATCTTTCGGTGGTAGGTATTTGTGAGAATATATCAAAAAAGACAATAAATTGAACCCCAGGCTCATCCTGCCTAAATGAGGACATAGGGTTATTTAGCCAGCTGTAGTCAACCATGTAATTTATAATCCAAAACAGGACAATTTCTTTGTTGTTGTTTGTTTGTTTGTTTTTTTTTTTGAGACAGAGTCTCACTATGTTGCCCTCAGTAGAGTGTGGTGATGTCACAGCTCATAGCAACCTCAAACTCTTGAGTTTAAACGATTCTCTTGCCTCCGCCTCCAAAGTAGCTGGGACTACAGGTACCTGCCACAGCACTAGGCTATTTTGTTGTTTTTGTTATAGTTGTCATTATTGTTTAGCTGGCCCTGGCTGGGTTGAAACCCACCAGCCCTGGTGTATGTGGTCGGCGCCCTAACCATGGAGCTATAGGCGTTAAGCCAACCAGGACAATTTCAAAAGTAAGAGGGAGTTGCTTTTAATACTATCCTAAGACACAAAAGTAAACCAGGGGGTGTGGTTATCCTGGCCAGTAGCTACTCTGTAAAAGAATGGCTAATGCAGGCGGTGCCTGTGGCTCAAAGGAGTAGGGTGCCAGCCCCATATATCGGAGGTGGTGGGTTCAAACCCAGCCCTTGCCAAAAAAAAAAAAAAGAAAGAAAGAAAGAAAATAAATGGCTAATTCTTGCTTTCTTCTGGGACTAGTTCTATAGTGGCCCCTTCTGGCCGTTTGGTTAATATACTAGCCTGCGTTTGCCAGAGACTTGAGATTAAGTCATAGGTAATTGAGATATTGGGAGGCTACGGAAACACAGAAAAGGACAAGGGGCATGTCTAGGGTTGGCCCAAGAAAGGGTTCAGTGACATACTTAGCTTAATGTGGGATGATTCTGTGCTGGCAAATAGTAAAGAAACAACAACAAAATATTCTTAATTATTATATTCTATCTTTTGCCTTTTAGGATCAAATAAATTGAGACCATAGCCCCTCTGGACTTGCTTAAGAAAAATGGAAGTATGTTGCTTCATAGTCATGATGTCTAGGATATAGAATAGGGATTATACTACTTAGATTTTGATTTTTTGTTTGTTTATTTGCTTATTTTTTGAGATGGAGTCTCACTTTGTTGCCCCCGGTAGCGTGCCCTGGCGTCATAGCTCATAGCAACCTCCAACTCTTAGGCTCAAGCGATTCTCTTGCTTCAGCCTCCCAAGTAGGTGGGACTACAGGCACCTGCCACAGTGCCCAGCTATTTTTAGAGATGGGGGTCTCCCTCTGGCTCAGGCTGGTCTTGAACTTGTGAGCTCAGGCAGTCCACCCTCTTTGGCTTCCCAAAGTGCTGGGATTACAGGCATGAGCCACTGTGCCCAGCCTGCTTTGTCTTATAGATGAGAAAACTGAGGTTTAAGGAGGTTAAGGTCACAAAGGAAGCTTATTGGTGAACTTGAGCTATAACCTCTCTGACTCTTAAATCTATTATATTATTTCTCAGTTTTTCTTATGTTGATATATTTATTTTACTTTAAAATTTTATTTCATGTATTATAAAATCCATACATTCCCATGGTTAAATACCTATAAAGTACAAAAAGGTAGAAGGTGAAAAAGTCTTCCTCTCAACTCCTGTCTCACAGCTACCTGATACCCTTTTTTAAAGCATTTGGTATTACCAATTTCTTGTGGATAGCTAAGGAAATAGTTTATATCTCTTCCCATCTTTTAGTAGGTATGTTATGATATATTTAGTCTTCCACTGAAATTTAGTTGGTTTTCAAACTGTTCTATTACAAAGAATACTGCAGTGAATAACATGCATCTTTACCAGTATATCTGTGAGATAAATTCCTAGAACTGAAATAGCTGGGTATTTGGTATTTGTATTTTGATAGATACTACCTAATTTCCTTTCTTTAAAGTTGCTGATATTCCTATTAGCACTGTATGATTTCTCAGTTTAAAAGCTACTTGCTTGTGAATAAAGCTATTTGAAAAAAAAAAGTCTATAAACTTCCTGAGAACCAATTTCTTCCTCCTTGGTTCACTTGCCTTAAGACAAGAAGGAGGTATGTCTTATCCCCATACTCTATATAGTATATCTGATGAGGCTCTGGCCCTTCTTTCCCCTTCTTTCCCAGAATGGTATAGATGGTGCCTACTGCTGCTATAGTGAAATAGCTCTTCCTTTATTCACCTGGACTCCTTAGATTTATCATTGAAGCATGATGAACTGTTATGTTAATTTCATCCTCAATGTATTTATTTGGGTTTGGAATTTTAGTCTTACACGTTATGAGCTCATTTCCTGTACTAAAATAAGTTGACAGTCAGTTCTCTATTGTTCTCACTGATAGAGATGAGAAGAGAAAAAGCTGTAATGAAAAGTCCTGAAGTATTTATATTTAATTTTTCAATATTTAATATATTACCCTCTACTGAGAAAGTATATCATGCTCACTGTAAAGAAGAAATGCTTTAAAGAGTTGTGTTTTAACAGAGCAGGTATTGAAGGGTGACTCTGAAGCTGAGAAGCAATAAATTGATAATTGGTCTACTTAGGTACTTATACTCCCTATTTTTCAATCTCACCCTCTGGATTACTACCTTGCTTTCTGGGCAATAGTAGGGAGTTTTTTGTTTTTGTTTTTTTTCAAAGCAAAGCATTGTATTGTTGGTAATCAAGGCAGCCTGACAATGAGAAAGCAAACAACCAGAGTGGAGTTTGACTATACTCTATTAAATATAACTGAAGCTGGGTACAGTGGCTCACGCCTATAATCCTAGCACTCTGGGAGGCCAAGGTGGGTGAATTGCTTGAGCTCAGGAGTTCAAAACTGGCCAGAGCAAGAGCAAGACCCTGTAAACTACTAAAACTAGAAAAATTAGCTGGGTGTGGTGGCGCATGCCCTGTAGTCCCAGCTACATGAGAGGCTGAGCAAGAGGCTGAGGCAAAAGGATCATTTGAGCCTAGGAAGTTTGAGGTTGCTGTGAGCTATGATGCAACAACACTCAGCTTAGGGCAACATAGTGAGACTCTGTCTCAAAAAAAAAAAAAAAATCTGAAAAATCATAAACTGAAGGTGAGGATTTTGAAGTTCAAAATCTCTGTGAAAACCCAGAGAGTATCTTAAGAGGGCTATGCAGTGAAGGAAAAAAATCACACAGTGCAATTTCCATTTGTCAAATATAAGATATTGAATAAATATATTTCTCTGATAAATTCTCTTTTTTCCTTTCTTTTTTCAAATGTGATGCATTTTTTGATTTGGATTTAGGTGAGCGGCCTGTGAGAGTTTATGCAGATGGAATATTTGACTTATTTCACTCTGGTCATGCCCGGGCTCTGATGCAAGCAAAGAACCTTTTCCCCAATACATATCTCATTGTGGGAGGTAAGAAAACATCTGAAATACTGTGCAGAAAAAGATTATAGAAGTCTTTTTTTCTCGCCTATCTTTATAATTTAAATATATTGTTTCAGTTTTTAAGTGAAGGATGTAGTATAGCCTCTTTAAAATATAAACTATGTAAGATAGGAGCAACCTACATCTGGAGAGAGGAGCTATAAGATCAGTGACTGGTGATGTCCAATATTTATCTCACATTTTTCAGCTGAGTTCCTGCAGTCTTGGAAGCATCAATGACTGCTGCCTACTTAAGAAGAACATTTGCTCTAGATTTCAGTTTATCATTTTGAATCAATTGAAGTACAAAAGTCTGCCAAGCAAATGTTATGTGTTCCAGTCCAATCTTATTAAAATAATTAAGAAAATATATTTTAAAACTTAATTAAAGCAGAAATGCACAGGCACAGTAGGTTCACTGCAGAGTCAAAGGTCTTAGTCCCCTTTTGAATTCTCTCTTCTCCAAAGTGTGAATATACTTAATATTTAGTGAGTGTTGCTCCTGAAGTTATGTTGTGGGTTAGGAAAAGCATTGTTACCCATACTGAACTATATCCAGAAGATTTTTCTCAAAAGGAAGGATGGTCGTAATTCTAGGAAATGGGATATGATGGGAGAGGCTGTTGACTGAGGAATGGTTAAGCAAAGGTGACCTTGACTTAACCCTTTATGATGTGGTGAACTCAGTCTGCAGTGATGAGCTAACTCACAACTTCAAAGGCTTCACGGTGATGAATGAAAATGAGCGCTATGATGCAGTGCAGCACTGCCGCTATGTGGATGAGGTGGTGAGGAATGCCCCCTGGACCCTGACACCTGAGTTCCTGGCAGAACACCAGGTAAGAACTGGGCATAAATCCCCATTCCTTGCTTCAGAACCCTTTCAATTCTCAAGGCTTCTGGAACTTGGCCTAGTTTTCCACTAGCCCTCTTTATTTCTGCCTTTTATGTAAGTGTCATATGGAGGAGATGACAGCAATATTATTAATAGTAATAGTCATTCCTGACATTTATATGGAGTTTGATGATTTATAAGCACTTTCACATCCTTTATATTCTATTTTCTCCCACAACAATCCTGTGGAGTACTTATTTCCACTTTACATATAAGGAACCAGGCCTAGAGAGACCTAGAGAACTGGCTCCAAGTTACACCATTAGCAGGGCTAAGAATTGAACAACCCTTCCATTATGTGATATTTCCCTCCCATACGATAAGTGTGTCTATCCTTATAGCATGCTAGTTTTCTTTAGAATATCCATAGCCCCAAGCTATGCTGTCCAGAAGTTCACATTCCAGGAAACAAGACAGATTAACATAGACTTCCCTAGCATTGACTTAAATTTAGTTTCAGCATTTTGATTTTGAGCTAGAAATTACAGTGGGCAAGAAACTAACGATGTTTCTCACATTTACTCAGTGAGTTATTATAATAAATAATATAAATATAAACCCTTTATCTCCTTTTAATTCTCCCATGTTAAAGCAATAGGTTTTCTTTTTTTTCTTTTTTTGAGACAGAGCCTCAAGCTGTCCCCCTGGGTAGAGTGCCATCACACTCACAGCAACCTCTAACTCCTGGGCTCAAGCGAGTCTCCTGCCTCTGCCTCCCAAGTAGCTGGGACCACAGGCGCCCACCACAATGCCTGGCTATTTTTTGGTTGCAGCC
>NW_003852455.1:241991-243016 GCF_000181295.1 Otolemur garnettii | reverse complement strand
GGGCTGGATTCGAACCCGCCACCTTAGGTATATGTGGCTTGCGCCCTAGCCACTCGAGCCATAGGCGCCAAGCCAAAGCAATAGGTTTTCTACAAAAGATGAGAAGGATTTATTAGGCTAGGTTGGAGGCCTTCAAGTTCAAGAAACAGCAAGCATATTGTCAGTTTTCCACAGGGGTGTATGGAATGTTGTAGGTGAATTTTTCATTCAGACAGGGAAGAACAAAGGTAGCCAAAGTGCTACTAAAAAAGAAACAAAATACCAAAATGTTTCTAAAGTATTCTTGGGTGGTCCTGAAGTTAGGGGATATTTGTTATAACTATTTTGGATTAGGACAGACCTTTTATAATTTTCTAATTTTTAGCAGCCAGTGGCACCAAAGGGGACGAGCAAGATTATTTTTAGCAGCAGGCCCAGGCAGAAATGTGAAGTTAGAAGAATTTCCAACTTCCCTTTTCTCCTTGTTAGTATACTCATCCACAAGTCTTGCCTGTCCCCATTCTTTTCTTTTTTGCAGTTTTTGGCCAGGACTGGGTTTGAACCCACTACCTTCAACATATGAGGCCGGTGCCTTACTCCTTTGAGCCACTGGCACCACCCTGTCCCCATTCTTTACTTTGCTGCTACAGATCCCTGACAAGCTGTCATGGGTAATTGAGATATTAGCTGAGAGTTCCTGACAGTCTCAGTAAGCATGCTTCCAACTATATTTGAGAGTTGGGTAGAATGGTCTTAGTAATTATATTAGCAAAAGGCACATGGCCTATTCAGGAAGGAGTAAATAAGTCTCTCAAAAAGGTTATTAAATACTCTGGTTTACATTCAGATCACGTAAATATTTCGCCTTTTACTAAAGATTTCTGTGGAGAAGCTCGGTGCCTGTAGCACAGTGGTTACGGCGCCAGCCACATACACCAAGGGTGGCAGGTTCGAACCCAGCCTGGGCCAACTAAACAACTGCAACAACAAAATAGCCGGGTGTTGTGGCGGGCACCTGTAGTCCCAGCTACTTTGGGAGGCTGAGG
>NW_003852455.1:239270-241971 GCF_000181295.1 Otolemur garnettii | reverse complement strand
GATAACATGGCACTCTACTGAGGATGACAAAGTGAGACTCTGTCTCAAAAACAAAACAAAACAAGGAAGGACAGTACATGTAAGAAAATGAAACCCCAGTCTACTTCTGAGAATACTAATACTAATATTGAATGATACATGTACTAATACATTCAATATTAGCAATTGAGGCTCAGCACCCATACCACAGTGGTTACAGATGCACTGAGGGTGGCAGGTTCGAACCTGGCCTGGGCCAACTAAACAACAATAACAACTGCAACAAAAAAATAGCAGGGTGTTGTGGCGGGCACCTGTAGTCCCAGCTACTTTGGGAGGCTGAGGCAAGAGAATTGCTTAAGCCCAAGAGTTGAAAGTTGCTGTGAGCTGTGACAGCACAGCACTCTACCGAGGGTAACAAAGTGAAACTTTGTCTCAAAAAAAATAAAAAAGAAAAAAATATTTCTGTGGAGAGGAACAATTGTGAATCATAGACTAATTTTTTTTTTAATTGTTGGGGATTCGTTGAAGGTCATAAAATAATTTTTTTTTGCAGTTTTTGGCCAGGGCTGGGTTTGAACCCACCACCTCTGGCACATGGGGCTGGCACCCTATTCCTTTGAGCCACAGGTGCCGCCCCATAAAATAATTTCTTAAGGCCTTGCTTTGGTGAGGCTACATTAAAAAGAAAAAAGATTATTGATCCAGTGCCATTGAACTCTTCTTACTGTAGCAAAGGATATTGGCGGTAGTAAAATGATAGATCCTGGGATCTAAAGGTCTTTTATGGCTTTGGGTTTTGCATTTTTTAGGAGTACAGATGTATCTAGTTCAGTAAAAGAGCTCCTGGTTATTTTTATATTCCTCCTTTTCTCATGGACTGAGAGAGAAACCAATTAACAAGGGAATGATCTCTTTCTCATACTTTTAGAAACTCTTATTTGACCAGTCCTTATAGACCCAAGAGAATAGAGAGATTTCTTTCTTTCCTAGGCTCTGCCCACTAACTTGCTTACCGGCAAATCCTCTGGCCCTGTTGACCACATGTGGTGACTGGTATAGTGAGGGTACCAGTTTCAGTAAACCAGGAGAAGTAGATGGAAAAGCAACTGGCTTATTTTGTATTTATAATCCATAAATAATTCGGTTGGGTGGCTAGTGATTGGATTGAGAAATACATGAGCAATGCAAACAAAGCTTTAGCAAAAAGACCCATTTGAGGCCTGGCTTCTGATTATTGGCCTTTTTCTGGGCCTAAAAGTATTTACTGAGTCTTTCTGAAAGGCAGTTATTCTAGGTTTTAAGCAATATTTCCTTATTTTCAGATTGATTTTGTAGCCCATGATGATATCCCTTATTCTTCTGCTGGGAGTGATGATGTTTATAAGCACATCAAAGAAGCAGGTGAGTAAGCTGAACTGCATCCTCTCTTCATGGAGTCTTAGGGCAGCTAGAGAGATTCAGCTGTATTACTCATTTACAGAGGAAAATGTGAACATTGAGAAATTCAGCATCCTCTTACAGGTCACACTTTTGATAAAAGGTAAAGGTAAGCATAGCATTGCTATCCATTGATTCTTGGTCTACACATCTACTTTTCTTTGTTTATTTTTTGAGACAGAGTCTCATTATCACCATGGGTAGAATGCCATGGCATTATAGCTCATAGCAATTTCAAACTCCTGGACTCAAGCAATCCCCTTGCCTCAGCCTCCTGAGTAGCATCCACCACAACACCTGGCTAGCTTTTATATTTTTAGTAGAGACAGGGTCTTTCTCTTGCTCAGGCTGGTCTTAAACTCCGTTCAAGGGATCTACCTTCCTCAGCCTCCCGGAGTGCTGGGATTATGGGCCTGAGCCATCATGCCTGATCTAAATTTGATTTCTCTTAATTTCCCTTCCCTAGTCCTATAATTTTCTTAATATTAGGGTCATGTAGCTCCTCTTTTCTTACTCCTAGTCTGTGATTTAGTTCTCCTTCCATATGTCTGCATCTCTAAACTTCACTTGAGCCAGGTGCAGTGAAGTTTACGCATAATTGGGATGTGGGAGGGTGAGGTAGGTGGACTGCCTGAGCTTAGGCGTTCGAGACCACCTGAGCAAGGGTGAGACACCATCTCTTAAAAAAAAAAATAGAGCCAGGTGTTGTGGTGGGTACCTGGTAGTCTCAGCTACTCAGGAGGCTGTGGCAAGAGAAACGCTTAAGCCCAAGAGTTTGAGGTTGCTGTGAGCTATGATGCCATGGCAGTTTACCAAGGGTGACAAAGTGAGACTCTGTCTCAAAAAAAAAAGAAAAAAATAAATAAAATTCACTTGGTAATAAGAGATTATGCTTTTTGAGGAAGGGAAAGGAATATTGCACCCAGTTTCCATCTAGTCTTACTATCTGAGCTAATCAGAACTTCACAGTGTTTGTCTGTATGTGTTCTTGAGTTAGGCATGTTTGCTCCAACACAGAGGACAGAAGGTATCTCCACATCAGACATCATCACCCGAATTGTCCGGGACTATGATGTGTATGCAAGACGGAACCTACAGAGGGGTTACACAGCAAAGGAGCTCAATGTCAGCTTTATCAATGTGAGTTTGAACCTCATCCCAGAGTTCTCTGGCTCTGTGAATGCACATATTGCTTCTCATTTCATCTGAGCTGAGTTTACTTTTCAGTCTGCTGTAATTATAACTCCCAAAAGCTCAATGAATGGCTCTTTTTTTTTTTTTT
>NW_003852455.1:220143-239143 GCF_000181295.1 Otolemur garnettii | reverse complement strand
TATATATATATATATATTTTTTTTTTTTTTTGCAGTTTTTGGCCAGGGCTGGGTTTGAACCCACCACCTCTGGCATATGGGCTTGGCACCTTACTCCTGAGCCACAGGCGCCACCCGAATGGCTCTTTATAGGTAACATTATGTTAACCTCTTTATACGGAGAATAAAACAAGAGCAGTTTCTTTTCTTTTTCTTTCTTTTTTTTTACTATGTTGCCCTCAGGAGAGTGCTGTGGCATCACAGTTCACAGCAACCTCCAGCTCCTGGGCTTAGGCGATTCTCTTGCCTCAGTCTCCTGAGTAGCTGGGACTACAGGCACCTGCTACAATGCCTGGTTTATTTTTTGTTGCAGTTTGGCCAGGGCTGGGTTCAAACCTGCCACCCTTGGTATATGGGACCGGCCTTACTCACTGAACCACAGACGTCACCCTCTTTATCTTTTTCTTAAATAAAATATCTGTTCAGTGTTCCATTTTTAAAAATAGATTTTTCCTTAGTTTTAAGATAGTTGATAAGTCCAAAGAGTAAAGGGACATCCAAGTACTACAAAATAAAATACACAACTCATCTAAAATTATAGAATAAGTCAGTGATAGGAGGGGGAAAAAATCAAGTATAATAAATTAAAAGATCTAATACTCCCACTTTCAATATATTATAATCAATTTATTCTTGGCAATATTATGGGGTGATCTATTTGCTGATTCTGTATCTCTACCTAGAATGAGCTTTGAGTCATGTTGGATTATGTTCCAAATTTATGTTTTATCTTAAAAATCTGACTTCATTTGGCTGCTTGTCTGTCTATTACTGTACATTTAACCTGAACTCCCACAATATAGAATTATTATACTTTTGTATAAGATGACCATTCAGACCATGTCTTATAAGTTATTGTGCAAAAAAAGTATGGGGTAAAGCAAAACACAACTCTGAAGTCTGAAAAGAATGTCACTGGAATTCTTGAGCCATGTTTATTCTTTCTTCTTAGTAGAAAAGGTCAGAATGAATTTTATTTCTCAAAATAGTTATTTCTTTCCCTAGGAGAAGAAATACCACTTGCAGGAGCGAGTTGACAAGGTGAAGAAGAAAGTGAAAGATGTGGAGGAAAAGTCGAAAGAATTTGTTCAGAAGGTGGAGGAAAAAAGCATTGACCTCATTCAGAAATGGGAAGAGAAGTCCCGAGAATTCATTGGAAGTTTCCTGGAAATGTTTGGTCCAGAAGGAGCACTAGTATGTTCATTCCCACTGGATAGTTTCAAAATTTCAGAGAAATTCAGAGAATTTCAATGTTGTGGAAAGAATTATAGACTTTTTGGCCAGGTGCAGTGGCTCATGCCTATAATCCTAGTACTCTCAGAGGCTAAGGTAGGGGGAGGATTGCTGGAGGTCAGCAGTTCAGATTCCAGCGTGAGCAGAAGTGCAACCCCATCTCTACCAAAAAATAGAAAAGTTAGCCAGGTGTGGTAGTATATGCCTGTAGTCCCAACTACTTGGGAGGCTGAGGCAGGAGGATTGCTTGAGCCCAAGAATTGGAGGTTGCAGTGAGCTATGATGACACCATTGTACCTAGCTGAGGCAACAGAGCAAGACATTGTCTTAAAAAAAAAAAAAAAATTTATAGAACCCTTGGATGGAAAAGAACATCAACATTAAGAAGTTATCTAGGCTAGCTTGATGTATGTGGCCAGCACCTGTAGCACAGTGGTTACGGTGCTAGGCACATACACCCAGGCTGGTGGGTTTGAATCCAGCCCAGATTCGAACAAGGATGACAACTGTAACGACAACAAAAAAATAGCTGGGTGGGCTTGGTGCCTGTAGCTCAAACAGCTAAGGCACTAGCCATATACACCAGAGCTGGCGGGTTCTAATCCAGCCCGGGCCTGCCAAACAATGACAACTACAACCAAAAAATAGCCGGGGGTTGTGGCTGGCGCCTGTAGTCCCAGCTACTTGGGAGGCTGAGGCAGGAGAACCACTTAAGCTCAGGAGTTGGAGGTTGCTGTGAGCTGTGATGCCATAGCATTCTACCCAGGGGGATAGCTTGAGGCTGTGTCTCAAAAACAACAACAAAAAAGCCAGGTGTTGTGGTGGGTGCCTGTAGTCCTAGCTAGTTGAAAGGCTGAGGCAAAAGAATTGCATAATCCTAAGAGTTTGAGATTGCTGTGAGCTGAGATGTCACAGGACTCACTGAGGGCAATAAAGTAAGACTCTGTCTCAAAAAAAGGTTATCTAATCTATTCCCCTGATCTGGGCAGAACTACATTTAGCTATCTCCAGAAAGTTCTTTAAAATCTTTACAGAAAGATTATATATTTTAGATAAAAGGAGAGGAAAGAATAGAGAACAGTAAAAAGAAAGCTGCCTCCATTGCAAATAGCTGCTGCAGGATCCCTGGGTAAAGTAGGATTCTGTCCTAGAGGCACAGCAGAGTCTTTTTAAACTAAATGAAAGATTCAGCCAGGGTGGTGGCTCACGCCTATAATCCTAGCATTCTGGGAGGCCAAGTGGGGTGGATTGCTTGAGCTCACAGGTTCGAGACCAGCCTGAGCAAGATATCGACTCCAAGTCCGTCTCTAAAAATAGCTGGGCATTGTAGAGGGTGCCTGTAGTCCCAGCTACTTGGGAGGCTAAGGAACAGGTTTGAGGTTACTATGAGCTATGACCCCATGGCACTCTACAGAGGGTGAAAGTGAGATGAGACTCTGTCTCAAGATAAAAAAAAAGAGAAAAGATTCAGCAAATAAGACCTTGGGTGGCGCCTGTGGTTCAAAAGGGTAGGGTGCCAGTCCCACATGCTGGAGGTGGTGGGTTCAAACCCAGTCCTGGTCAAAAACTGCGAACAAAACAAAAAACAAAGCAAATAAGACCTTGCTTAGCCATTAGCAAGGATCTGAGAACTCTAAAATAGGGCTAAGTACCCTTTTGTCTGAATTAGTTCCTTTGTTTTTGCCTAGAACCTGGTCTACAGACTAAATAGCCTTCTAAAGAATTCCTTTGACTTAGAAGTGAAGAATTTGATGACTATGTGTAGGAGGCAGGAACCCTTAAATAAAATAGAATAGCATAAACCACTTTAGGGAGGAAATTGCTCAGAATTATAGTTGTGTCCCTCCTGTAGCTTATTCAGTCATGATAATTTGAAGTCTCAGGTGCTCCAGTGATGATTTAATAGGGCCCATAGATTTCTTCTAATTCTTACTTTTGGTCTTCCCAGAAACATATGCTGAAAGAGGGAAAAGGTCGGATGCTGCAGGCCATCAGTCCAAAGCAGAGTCCCAGCAGCAGCCCTACTCGGGAACGCTCCCCCTCCCCCTCCTTCCGATGGCCCTTCTCTGGCAAGACTTCTCCACCTTCCTCCCCAGCAAATCTCTCCAGGCACAAGGCTGCAGCTTATGATATCAGTGAGGATGAAGAAGACTAATTTTTCATCCCTCCTTTCCTGTCCCCTCCCTCTGTCTCATCACCTTCAGAAGCTCTCTGTTGAATTTCAAATTGTGATCCCAACACTAAACTTAAGAACAGCTACAAAGGAAAGGCAATTGGAGCAAGAGGACCTAGAAATGGGGGAACAAAAATAGTCTGTCCTCCAAGAGACATCAATCACCCACACCAAGAACAAGGCCGACTATATCTTAGAGGCCTATTCTGCATCCATCTACCCTTCCCAAGGTCTTTGTTTTACTGTTATGTTGATGTGATCTTGACAGGGAAATTGTCATTTTTATTTTTAAAAAATTAGTCTTTCAAATATAGTATATAGAACTAATTTTTTTGCCCCTGAGGAGTGGGCAGAAGAAGGAAGTGGTGTAATATGCAGAGGCCTTTTCTTGATACAGTGAAGCATTTGCCTTTTGTTCTAAAGCAAAGTGGCTTACCAAGTCATTCAGTTGATGAGCCATGCTGGTGGGTAATTTGGGGGGAAATATAATTTTGATTTCCTTTTAAAAAGCTAAAAGCTGATTACAGTCACAAATCCCCTAGATATACTGCTGGCACATGTGTCAGTGTGGCTGTGGGAAGGAGATCTGAGCCTAACTTTTCTTACTCCCTGAGGAGTTTCTTATTGGACCCAATGGGGTCCATGAAGACACTGATGGGGATGGAACCAGACCTTGAGGCATCAACTGCAGTTTTTCTGCTGTGTTCATCTTCTCAGAAAAATTCTGTTGTCCAGTTATTTGGGAGCTTTTGTCACTCTCTTTCCCATAATCTGCCTTTAAAGGAAGGAACATTTTTAGGGTTCCTGTGTTGAAGAGAGGAGTGGGACAATACTCAACCCTATGTGAAGTCTGTTTAGATTCATTTCCTGCTGGGAGTAATTCCCTGGCTCTGCCACTCCTATTTCAGTGCTATTACCTAACTTTTTACAAAAAATAGTTTGTAAATATCTACAGTTTGTACTTGATGTTAATCCATGTTGCTCATAGCCATATTGAAGTTAGAGAGATTGCACAGAACCCAGAGGCAAAAGCATAAGGAAACACCTTCTTTTCTAAAGCAACAGCCTTGCCTTGACCTCTACCCCTCTTAAGAATGTTCTTAACTGGAACCAGTGTCCCATGGAGTGTTTCTTTTCCTCTGAAAACTACAACTGGCATGGACTTCCCTCCACCGATCCTACAAAGCACCGGCTCACATGACAAGAATATGGTAGGTTTTCTCCCTCTTACTCACACATGCCTAGTGGTTATGTCCCATCTGCCCTGTTAGGTTGCCCAGGGGGGTTCAACACTTAAATTTTAAATGAAAGAATGCTGATGCTTACATTTACTGTTAAGCATGATTTAATTTTTAAATCTCATCTTATCTTCTCAGCTACATGACCTAGCAGATTATCAACCATCAATAATCCTGTAGCTGGAATCAGAGAACAATTGCTTATGTCCAGGCCCCACACCCCATCACTCATGAATGCCCCTTGTGGGGGTGGATTTTAGTGTTTTCATCTAAGAAAACCACATTTTCTCTTTTCTTGCCTCTTTGCTAGGACTGTGAGCATCTCATGGTGCCCTTCCTAAACACTTTCTGATAAAACCTGTTCTTCCTGAGGGTCAGAGGCTAGAATCACTGCCTGCCTGCCTGCATGGCAGGACTACCTAGGTTCTCAAAACTCAAATCACCCAGAGAGGCAGAGCACAGCAGAGGAGAGGAACAAAGAGGGGGAAACTTCTTGTTGTCCTGATGGCCCATGAAAATTACATTCTAACTCTTCTCAGGAAGTGATAATACAGTCTTTTATATATATATATATATATTTTTTTTTTTTTTTTTTTGAGACGGAGCCTCAAGCTATCCCCCTGGGTAGAGTGCCATGGCATCACGCTCACAGCAACCTCCAACTCCTGGGCTCAAGCGAGTCTCCTGCCTCAGCCTCCCAAGTAGCTGGGACTACAGGCGCCTGCCGCAACGCCTGGCCATTTTTCGGTTGCAGCCATCATTGTTGTTTGGCAGGCCCGGGCTGGGGATTTGAACCCGCCACCTTAGGTGTATGTGGCTGGTGCCTTAGCCGCTTGAGCCACAGGCGCCGAGCCACAGTCTTATATTTTAACTTTTCTGTTTCAGTCTTCCTTCTTTGGGAATTCTGCTTGTTTCTGTTTGATTCTCCCTGGTATATAGAGGTAATAAAGTCAATGCTGAAGCCCACCTACTCCTTCCCTTGAAGTGCATATTGCCCAAGTATAATTGGATGACAGGAAAATGCTCAGAATGTGGTTTTCTTCCACAGTCACTCCTCCTAAACATATTTTCTGGGTCCCAAATGTTTGAGCCCTCCTCCTCTGTTATTAGTGGGTGGCTTTTGGTATGCCCTGCACTTGGAGAGAGACCTCTGGGCTGATAATGTCTGTAAGACTGCTAGAGCCAGTAAATACATAGGTTCTTGGAAGAATTTCTCACCCCTTTTGATGAGCTTTTACTGCCTCAGTCTCTCTATACCAGTATGTTTTCAAATAATTTTGATTGAAAGCAAAACGGTTTATGGTGTGTCATGTTAGATACTTTGGAGTAAATGTAGTCTTAGGTGCTGGACAAGGGTGAGTGTAGGAAGGAAGCTGTTAGAATGATGTTGATCCTTTGTGCCTAATTAAATGAAGTTAGAGATCTGTACACCACAACCATACTTGTGTTTGAGGTATGGAGTTGTTTCCCTGAATCCCGCACAAGAGAGCATTCAATTTGGATGGGCCAAGTGTGGCAGATATGAGAGAGCCTTAAAAGTTGCTTGATCTTAGAGCCTCTGTCTGTAGGACAGAGATCCTGTAGGTGCCAGTTCAATAGTTACCTTAAGGTAGACTGGGCAGAACATTTGCTGTTTCCATACTCTAGACTCAGGAGCTCTAAAGAATAGAGGTTGAAACTTTAGAGGAATAGAAATGGATCATTTTTATTGTTACAGCTGCTGCTGATAACTAGAGCCAAAGAGAGATGGGTAAAGAGATTAAGGATGTAGAAAGTTGAAAATCCTGAAGAGGAGAAAAAATGTAAGGGAGATTGAGACTTTTTTTGATTGCTAATAACTTTAGGCTATACCTGAGTTATACTTATTTTACTTCTGGCACACAGCTGGTCAGGCTGTCTCTAGGTATTCCCTCCCTCCACATAGTTCTTCTGAGTGCTTTGTTAGTCCCTTTCTGGATTATCTCGATTTGCGGATAGCTTAAGTTTCTGGAGCTTATTGCCTTCTTAATCCTATTCCAGATTGCATATCCAAAATCCTTCCCAATCAGTTATATTTTGCTACTTTTCTTTAATTCCTGAAAAGCCATAGCTTCTAGATTTTCTGTCAGCATGTACTCTCGCCAGAAGTTGAAACCATACACGTAAGACAAAAAAGCTCCCTTAACAATGTTTTTAACTAATAGTATTTTTTTAAGCTTACCAATATAAGTATTTTTAAAGGTTATTTTTTTCAAAGTCATGACAGTAATTGTTCTTGTTTTCTCTCATAGATTGTCATGGAATAAAGAGTAGTCCCTAGCTTCTATTTTTCCAAATAAATAAGCAGAACACATTCTTGGGATTATATTATTAAATGTTAATTTTCTTGAAAAGTTAGAAGAGAGATTTTCTGTCTGCCTAAGTTTTATGTTTGTACTTAGATTGGGGTAGAAAACAAAAGCACCAAGTTTAACATTAGGGTGACTCAAGTTATGTTCCTTAGGTTTGAAGTGAGCCTTCTAACCCTTCTTTGGGAGACACTAACTGTTCTGAACACAGAAACATGATGGGTTGGGATGTTTGTATTGAGGACCCTGAAAAGAAAAAAAGAGTCTTGGAAAGAACTACTGGCCTTGGCATGAATGTTCACCCCATCACCAGTGTGAGTCCACAGGGAAGTTTTCTTCAATTAGGGTTCAGCCTCTCATTTTCCTGTCTGAGTATTATTAATTTGTTCAGCATTATCTTGGCTTTTGTCATTTACCCAAATAAAGGCAATGTGGTTTTACCTATTGTTACTTTTCCTGCATTTTTGACCTGGCCTACATGTGTATGGTACATTTTGTGCACTTGGTACTCTTACTTGTACTCTCAATTCCTTTGTTTTTGCATCCTAATTTCTCTTCTCAAAATCAAGCTCCATGACAATATTACTGGGAGATTCCTTTTGTAGCTTGGCACAAAAAACTCAAAGAGCCATTGTCCTACAAAGGGAGGCTGATCTAGATAACGCCTTCCCCCAAGCTTAGTGTCATTAGAGCCTTAATGACACATCTGTAAAGGAAAGAACACCTTCCGTCTGTTCTCCAGAAGCCTGGCTTCTTTAAGACTCTGGGGCTGGTGCTATTTTACTTAGCCAAGTTCTACTCCTGTTTCTATGCGCCAGACATGTTACTGTATACCTTTCTCCATTTCATGTGCTTTGAGAGAGCTCAGAGTGACCTTTCAATATACAAGCTTTAAAGAACTAATAGTGGTACCTACAAATACAGTGTGCCCAGTTACAGAGTTTCAGGCTTCATCTTATTTTTTTTATTGCAAATCTTGTAATACCTTTCCCAGGAAAGATCCAGAACAATTCCATTCTATGGTATATAGTTTATCTTCATCTTGACAGATGTAATCTTCCAACTGATAATGGCAATCCTCCATTTGGTCAAGGTTGAAAGACAATGAAAAAATTCTGTGCTCTCCTAATGAGTATAGCATCTCTTTCGTTGTCTAAGCTGTTCACCTTAGGCTTTGATGTTTAAGTCTGGGTCTGGAGAAGAGAAAGCTTCATACCCAACCTTGTGGTCTTTCTTTCTGTAGTACATTCTTGTCAGCACAGTCATCAAGAAAGTCTCCAGTATGAGGAGGTGGCAATTCATTACTACAGGGTAGGGTGAAATATAATATAGGTTATGCTAAGTTATATAGGAGGTATCTCACTAGCAGCCCTAACACTTTCTCCAGTTTATTCCCAAACCAGAATCTAGAGATACTAAACCATGATAAGTAACAGAAATTTTATGGTAGAACCAGAACCACCACTTGGCTCTTTATGTTCTGTGATCTGAGGCTAGCATTAAAGCTATTTCTTAAGTGTGTTTAATCAGCCTTAACTTCTGTTTCTTAACCTTCCCATTCCTTTCCCAGGAGCTGAAGATTGAACCCATGGCTTCCTGGGGTACAGGGCTGACCTCAAGCTGTGGGGTTGCAGTTTTCTGTATGATCAGAGAAGTCACAGTCTCCTTAAAGCCTCTTCTTGGATTTTTTTGAAGGTCTCTTTCTGAATATTCTGAGTGGAAGTTAGGCTGCTCTAACCGTTATTCTGAAGCCCTCTCTTCTGACTCTCCTTTATCTCACCCATTCCACTAACAGGACAGGAGCTCTTATGTGCTCACCTTGAGACCTGATTTTAGAGGAAAAGGGAGGTGAACAAGCAATCTGCCCACCATTGGCCAAGACTGAGAAAATGGAGGGCTGCAGGGCAGTCAGGATGAGGAGCACCTGCAAATCAGAAAAGAGGCAAGGGTGGGTTGGAACTTGCTGTCCGTGGTGCTGATGTGGGCCTTGTCCTTCCACTGTGCAGATGCTGCCCAGAATTAGATCTGTACACTTATAGAGGATTGAGACTCAACACTTGGTTAAAAATTTGTGGGGTTTGTATCTTTATGCAAATTACAATCTCCTACCCAATATTTTATCAAAATTGCTAACAAGAAATAATAAGATCTGATTTAGGAGATTAGTTTTCATTTCCCTATCTCAGCCATGGCTACTAGTGAGTGCTTGATGGATGGATGAAAAAGGTGGATGATTAGAGAAAAATAATGCCATCTAGCTCAAGTACCTGAGATTCCTGCTCCAAAAATAATGGACAATTAGGCCAGGCATGGGTAGCTCACACCTGTATTGCTAGCACTCTGGGAGGCCAAGGCAGGAGGCTCCCTTGAGCTCAGGAGTTCAAGAGCAGCCTGACCAAGAGCGAGATCTCATCTCTACTAAAAATAGAAAAATTGGCTGGGCGCAGTAGCTCATGCTTGTGATCCTAGCACTCTGGGAGGCAGAAGTTGGTGGACTGCTTGAGCTCACAAGTTTGAGACCAACCTGAGCAAGAGTGAGATCCCCATCTCTACTAAAAATAGAAAAACTTGACAGGCATTGTGGTGTCTATAGTCCCACCTACTTGGGAGGCTTAGACCACAGGATTGCTTGAGCCCAAGAGTTTGAGGTTGCTGTGAGCTATGACATTACACGCTCTACCAAGGGCAACAAAGTGATGCTCTGTCTAAAAAATTAATTAATTAATTAATTAAAAAATAGCCAGGCATTGTGGCAGCTGCCTACAGTCTCGGGTAGTTGGAAGGCTGAGACAGGAGGATCACTTGAACCTAGGAAAAGTACCCTTTGACAACTCTGCTATGCCAGGGTCTGGGGCAGGGGGTAAAGGGAATTAGTGTTTAGTGGATATAGAGTTTCAGTTTTACAAGATGAAAGAAATTCTGAAGATGGAGGATGGTGATGGTTGCACAACAGTGTGAATGTTAAGTGTATTTTGCTACAATAAAGAAGAAAAGAAGGAAGGAAGAGAAGATCTCTGCAGGGGCCCCCCAAAGCACCGTTTATCTTAGTATTGGCCTCCCTGAGCACACTGCTGAAACATCAACTTCTTCAAGGCAGGCTTGGCTTGTCCAGCCTTCTCCCACAATAATTATTGGCAGGCTTGGCAATCACAAGGCTCTTATCATTTTGTCCTGACCTTAAGTGCTTCTGAGACCCAGATCCTTTCTACCCCTTACTCCCTGATGTCATATCAGGAACTTCCTTCTCTTTTCCCACAGCCTCTTCAGTTCTACCTACTGTATGCCTGGATATTAACGTTTGAGAAACTTCTGCTTAAATTAAATACGAATGCATGTGAAATCACTCTGTTAACTACAAAGAACAGAGAACAAAGAACCCAATGAGGAGACAGAATGGAGAGAGAAGGAAAACAAGATTGTATTTATAAGTCATTACATTTGGTAGAAAAGTCATCTTGGGCTTAGAGAATGCAAAGCATAGGTGGACAAACTTGCCTTTGAAAGAATTTTCAGAAGTGTGAAGATGAAGAGGCGGTGTGATGAGAAGGAATGTGGCTGTAAATTCTAGTCCCATCGTTTATGTGCCTTTGATTAAGCCTCAGAACATCTCTAGTCTCTGTTTCCTCCCTTGTAAAATGGAAATAATAATGACTCCTAGATTATTGTGAGAATTTAAATGTAATACATGAAAAGTGCCTAGTATATGGTGTAGGTAGTGAATAGTTGCAGTTATGATAATGCTGCTGATGGTTGATGGATTATAGAATTTTAAGAACTAATAGGTAGAAAAGTAAAGGAAAAGGCAAGGGTAGAAGAATTTACGAAGATTTGATAACAAACACATTATAGGTTGAATTATGGCCCCCAAATATGTTTAAGTCCTGACCCCCACTACTTCAGAATGTGACCATATTTAGAAACATGTTGTAGATATAACTAGTTAAGGTTATAATGGAATAGTGTGGGCCCTTAATCCAACATGGCTGGGGTCATAAAAATAGGAGAAGTGACACAGAGACACGGACACCCTGAAGAGAGAACATTATGTAACAATGGAAGCAGAAACTGGACTGATGCCAATGCTGGCTAAGGAATGCCAAGAATTCCTGGCAAACACCAGTAACTAGGAAGAGGCAAGGAAGGAAATTCCTCTTTAGGTTTCAGAAGGAGCGTGGCCCTGCTGACACCTTGATTTTGGACTTTCAGCCTCCAGAACCGTGAGACAATAAATTTCTGTTGCTTTAAGCCACCTGGTTTGTGGTGTTTTATCATGGCAGCCCTGGGAAACTATTACAGCACAGAAAGGCAAAAAAGTAAAAAGGGCAAGGATAATTTTCCAGATCTTAAGGGAAAAACCTGAGGCTTAAGAGAAAGATTCCCAGACCCACTTTTACCCTTTATTCACTTCCCAACCCCAATCTGTTTTTTCTTTTTAAAAAATCTATTATTAAACATCTTTTCTCTCCCATGGTATAGTTACCTGGAATAGAACAAATTTTCCTCCTATATTCTGCTCACCCAGGTGCAGCTTGGCTTGACGGAAAAGGATGCCCAGGGTCCAGAGAGCCAACAGGGTGGACACACCAAGAAAAACATTAATCCATAGAGCTGTGCTCTTCTCAGAAATCTGATGGCAGACCAGAAAGTAGTCAGTGAGGTGGGCAAGCCCTCTCCTTTATCTCTCTTCTTCCATGTGGGTAAGGTAATAAAAAAAAAACCCAGTGTCTTGGCCTATTCCACTTTTGTCTCTCCCCACTGGAGTCACTAAGCCTCTACTCTTCCACAGCCATCCTATCTGTGGGGCCCTTTACCAAGGGTTTTGGACTTTGCTGCCCCTTACTCCTGGCTTACATCTGCTGGGTCATAGATGCCATCAGGGATGAGAAACAAGCCCACCAGGACCAGCGTTATCTTGAAGAAGGCATATTGGAATGGGCCTAACATCAGCAACCGAAGTTTCTTCCTAAGGAGAGAAGGGAATTAAGAACACTGACCCCCACACCACCCACCCCAAGAAGACCTTTTGGCTCCCTCACTTGGTTCTGAGGCTTAGCTGCCTTTGTAGACACAAAAATGGTTAAATGGATGGGAGCACAGGAAGAAGCCAGAATGTTGAGAGCATTGGGAACCTGCTTTGTCTCTCACTCCCCCCTAGACCAGAATGCTGCCTTTTGAGCAAGAGCTCTCAGAGTGTTGGCCTCAGCCTCATTCACCACAATGGGCAGAAGAGGGAAACAAATGGCCCAAAGTCTAGTTTTCCCTATGTGGCTTACTTAATTAAACTCACTGCGTAAGTGATGGGCACTTAGGAGTTCTCCTTTCTCAGTCTCTCCTGGATTGATGCCCATGTGTGGGTCCTGGCTGTGGGATGATCACCCTTTCATCATGGCTTTGCCCATTTGAGCTTAATTTCCAGTCTTAAAGCAGGGATAGAGAGCTAGAAGAGGCTCTTAGGAGAGGGCAAGAAGAGACTACCAGCCTATGCCTCTAGGGTGCTCCTTCTTCCCCCTACCTGGTGAGCACAATCTGTGGGCAGCAGGGGCAGCAACAGCAGCAGGGGCCTGTGTGGATCCTCATTGGAGTGTCCCTCAGTGTCCTCAGCACAGCCTCCTTCCCACCAAAGCCCTCCACCATGACCAGCATCAGGAGGTAAAAACATATGGCATAAAACCTAGGGTGGGGAGAGAAGTGGGACTGTGAGCACATGGTGGGGGTGCCAGCTGAGGGACATCACTTTGCTATCAAAGAGAGAAAGGCTGCAGGAAGAAGTGGGGCATACTGAGGGGCGGATGATAGGGGCTGGGCATTCTGGATGTCCTGAGAGAGAGAGAGAGGACAGGGTCCAGAAGACAGGAGATGAGGGAAATTTGGAACTATGGGAATAAAGAGATGACTAAGCAATGTGACAAAATAAGGCATTCCCTGAATAGAGCTCTGTATTAGCACAAATTGGGAGGGGCTAGATTCATGATCAACTGGGATTAAAGACATGGACTCTGGAGTCCTAGTTAGTGGGAAACAGGAGACCCCAGAGGATACTGAGCCCAGAGGTGGGGGTAGTCCAGGATACTCACGAGGTTATGGCCATTTCCACAAGCATGAGGGAACGAGGAATCCAGAGACCAAAGTAGCAGAATACAGACACTACCTGCTTGGAAGGGAGCAAGGAGCAGTTGAGGAGGGAGGAAGGGAGGAGGACCATTCAAACCTTTTGTGACAAGGGCTCAAGGAAGCAAAACCTATACATTTGAGTCACCATTCCTTTTTTTTCTTTTCTTTTCTTTTTTTTTTTTTTGAGACAGTCTTACTTTGAAACCCTTTGTAGAGTGCCATGACATGATAGCTTACAGCAATCTCAAACTCTTGCGCTTAAACAATCCTCTTGTCTCTGCCTCCCAAGTATCTAGGACTACAAGTGTCCACACAATGCCCAGCTTTTTTTTTTTTAATTGTAGAGACACAGTCTCAGTTTATCACCCTTGGTAGAGTGCCATAGCATCACACAGCTCACAGCAACCTCCAGCTCTTGGGCTTAGGTGATTCTCTTGCCTCAGCCTCCCAAGTGGCTGGGACTACAGGAGCCTGCTACGACGCCCGGCTATTTTCTTATTGCAATTTGGCCGGGGCTGGGTTTGAACCCACCACCCTCTGTATATGGGGCCAGTGCCCTACTCACTGAGCCAAAGGTGCTGCCCATGCCCAGATATTTTTAAGACAGGGGTGTCACTGTTGCTCAAGTGGGTCTTGAACTCATGAGCTCAAGCAATCCACCTGCCTCAGCCTCCCAGATTGCTAGGTTACACATGTGAGCCACTGTGCCTGGCCTGAGGTACCATTCCTTAAAAGTTGCCGTGTGAGGCTGGGCATGGTGACTCAAACCTGTAATCTCCGCACTTTAGAAGACTGAGGTGGGAGGATCATTTGAGGTCAGGAGTTCAAGATCAGCCTGGGCAATGAGGTCAGGAGTTCAAGATCAGCCTGGGCAATGTAGCAAGACCCCATTACTACAAAATAATAAAAAATTAGCAGGACATGGTGGTGAGTACCTGTAGCCCCAGCTACTTGGAAGGCTGAGAGTGGTAGATCACTTGAGCCCAGGAGTTCAAGACTGTAGTGAGCTATGATCACACCACTGTAGTCCAGTGTGGGTGATAGAGTGAGACCCCATCTCAAAAAAGAAGAAAAGAAAAAGGAAAAAAAATTAAGAGTTGCCAGTTGGAAAGCAAACCAAGGACCTATATAATGGCTGTGGGAGTAAGTTTAAAGGCTACAGCATAAAGGTAGAGCTGATAATGACCCTATGGAAAAAAATTCTTTCCCTCCTATACTCTGAGGAATCATGCTCTGCCTTTGCAAGGAGGTTTGCTTTTAACACCAATACAGTGGCAGAGGAGTACAGAGTGGGACTGCTGGTGGGTGGGGTGGGTTCTCCAGCTGTCTCTGCACCCCTCAGGATTCAAATACTCCATCTCTTTACCTGTTGACCTTCCAGGGGTCCTAATTCCAAATAGAGATCAGATTACAACCCCCCAAGGTGGTAGTGGCAGGCAACTCTTGGCTGACATGAATTGCTGAGTTTAGAGGAATTCTCAAAAGGGTACCTGCCTCCTTTCCAGTCCCTTCCAGAGGGAAGCTACAGGGCCTTCTCTCACCGTAGGTGCAGAGCTACTCCAGAGCAGAGTTTTCCTCTTGATGGGGCAGCGGGTGTTCTTGTATAGGTAGATAGCATCTTCCAGGTAGATGGCAATTGAGCCCAGGACAAACGAGGTCATGATGCTCATGAGGGCAATTTCCATAAGGCCCAATGCTAGATAGGAGAAGGCAGACTGCAGTGAGCTGAAGACCAGGACTGAGGGAGGAGAACATGGGCTTCCTGACTTGGATATAAATTGCCTTATTAGATCTAGAACTATCTGGTCTGGGTTCCCACCCATACAGAAGAATGACTAATTTTTAGACCTACAGTATCCAACATGTGACCAAGAAAAACTTGTGCATTCTTGTGCATGGACGGGAGCCTAGATCAGATAATTCTAAGTATGTTAAGGTCTACTTGAACCAGGATATAGAAACTGAATAAATTTTATATAATTAGCAAAATTTTTGAATTAGGGGTCAGCAGGACCTATTCATTTTTCTACCTCCAGTGCCAGACGTCATGTTAGCAGACATGAATCTACAATTTGGGCTGGGTGAGGTAGCTCATCCCTCTGATCCTAGCACTTTGGTAGGCTGAGGCCAGGGAGTTCGAGACAAACCTGAGCAACATAGCGAGATCCCGTCTCTACAAAAAATTAGGAAACTTAGCTACATGTGGTAGCACATGCCTATAGTCCTAGCTACTTGTGTGGCTTAAGCAGGAGGATCTTCACTTGAGCACAGGGGTCTGAGGTTGCAGTGAGCTATGATCACTCTAGTCTAGGTGACAGAGCAAGACCCAGTCTCAAAAGAAAGAAAAGAGAGACAGAGAGACTGACAAATAAAATTTGTATATATTTATGGTGTACAGCATGGTATTTTCTTTTTCTTTTCTTTTCTTTTTTTTTTTTTTTGAGACAGGAGCCTCAAGCTGTCCCCCTGGGTAGAGTGCCATGGCATCTCAGCTCACAGCAACCTCCAACTCCTGGGCTCAAGCGAGTGTCCTGCCTCCGCCTCCCAAGTAGCTGGGACCACAGGCGCCCGCCACAATGCCCGGCTATTTTTTGGTTGCAGCCGTCATTGTTGTTTGGCAGGCCCGGGCTGGACTCGAACCCGCCACCTTGGGTGTACATGGCTGGCGCCTTAGCCACTTGAGCCACAGGCGCTGAGCCAGCATGGTATTTTCTTATAAGTATACTTTGTAGAATTCTGAAATAGTGAATTACCTCATATATACTCACCATTTTTTGTTGTGTGAACATTTAAAACATACTCTCTTAACAGTTCTTAAGTGTATGACACAGTACATTGTTATTAAACATAGTCACCATGTTGTACAATAGAGCTCTTGAACTTACTCCATCTGCTAACTGAAATTTTTGTATCCTTTGACAATTTCTTCCAAATTAACCCCACATATGCCCTGAGTATTTGGTAACTACCATTCTCTCTGCTTCTATAAGAAGCAAAAACAGGCTCTGTGCCTGTGGCTCAAGCAGCTAAGGCACTAGCTACATACACCTGAGCTGGCGGGTTCGAATCCAGCCAGCCAAACAACAATGATGGCTGCAACCAAAAAATAGCCAGGCATTGTGGCGGGCGCCTGTAGTCCCAGCTAATTGCAAGGTGGAGGCAGGAGACTCGCTTGAGCCCAGGAGTTAGAGGTTGCTGTGAGCTGTGATGCCATGACACTGTACCCAGGACGACAGCTTGAGGCTCTGTCTCAAAAAAAAGCAGCAAAACAGCTAAATTAAAAAAAAAGTTTTTAGGCTCAGTGCCCCGTAGCTCAGTGGTTAGGCTGCCAGCCACATACACCAGGACTGGCAGGTTTTAACCCAGCCCAGGCCTGCTAAACAACGACAACTACAACAATAACAACAAAATAGCTGGCGTTTGTGGCAGGTGCCTGTAGTTGCAGCTACTTGGGAGGCTGAGGCAAAAGGATCCCTTGAGCCCAAAAGTTTGAAGTTGCTGTGAGTTATGACACCACAGCACTCAACCCAGGGTGACAGAGTGAGATTCTGTCTAAAAAAAAAAGCAGAATGCAAAATTAGCACATATAGTAAAACTACAACTACGTTGAAAATATTTGATTGGGAAGAGGGGGTTAGAAAAGAGCTGAAGGAAAGAGATTATTAATGCCTTTACCTTACAAAATGGAAAGTCAAGAAGTACTGTTCATAGGTGACAAAATAATAAATTAACTATAGATATAGTATATAAACCTATAAAGATAATGAAATAAGGGTCATGCCTGTGGCTCAGTGGGTAGGGTGCCAGCCCCATACCCTGAGGGTGGAGGGTTGAAACCTGGCCCCAGCCAAATTGCAACAAAAAAATAGCCAGGTATTGTGGCAGACGCCTGTGTTCCCAGCTACTCTGGAGGCTGAAGCAAGAGAATCGCCTAAGCCCAGGAGCTGGAGGTTGCTGTGAGCTGTGATGTAACAGCAATTTACCAAGGGTGATAAAGTGAGACTCTGTCTCTAAAAAAAAAAAAGATAATGAAAATAAAGTATTGATATACTTATATGGAGAAAATAAAATAGAAGGTTGGTGCTAAGTGTGCTGATTTGTCTTGTATCACAGAGGCAGCCACAGATAATGTCCAAAGTTAATATGCTAGAAAATTATGATATACATGTATAAAAATTGGTGATTTGAAAGTAATTTATCACTTCTCAGTCTCCTGGCTGATATCAAGTGTGAAGGTAATTATCAGAAGGTAATTAACTTAAAAAAATAAAAAGTAGACTGGATGCAGTCGCTGATGCCTATAATCCTAGCACTCTGGGAGGCTAAGGTGGGTGAATTGCTTGAGTTCAGGAGTTCAAGACCAGGCTGTGCAAGAGTGAGACCCTGTCTCTACCAAAAACAGAAAAACTGGCTGGGTGTAGTGGCTTCTTATAGTCCCAGATACTTGGGAGGTTGAGGCAAAAGAATGCTCAAGCTGTTGCCCTAGGTAGAATGCCATGGTCTCAGAGCTCACAGCAACCTCCAACTCCTAGGCTTAGGCGCTTCCTTTGCCTCAGCGTCAAAACTGTGTGAGCTGTGTGACGCCCCGGCACTCTACTGAGGGCGATAAAATGAGACTTTGTCTCTACAAAAAAAAAAAAAAAATACAGAAAATAGGTAAAGTCTAGATAGGAAAAAGTCAATTAATTTAGTAGGTTTCCAAAAGCCAATATTCCCTTGTTGGGAGGGGGAGTCACTAGTGGAAACCTCTCAAACTTCCCCCCTCACTCTTGTCTTCATCAGCTCACTGAGGGCAGAAACCACCCTTTCACAAGCAAAAAGGCAAAGCCTTTCCTGGTCTTCACTTTCCCTATCTGCCTTCTCCGTCTTGAAAAACTCCCTTCCCTCATTCTGCCTGGTTCCCGTTTTGCCTCTAACCCCAGGTCTCCTCACAGGATTCCTCACCCTCTCCCACATGCCTGATCTCCAGACTGAGTTGCTGCAGCTCAGCTCTTTGTTTATGGAGGCTTGGGATTCCCCTGCTACTCCTTCCACAAAGCAACCAAGCCAGCTGTTACCCCTCGAGGACTTTATACTTGGCCTTGGCCTGTCAGGCTTTCCTTCTGAGATCCTGGTGGCTGGCTCCACACTGCTGAGCTCTCTGCTCACATGAATCTGCTCAGCTAGCCTCCCCTGACCCACCCACTCCCACCCCCACCCCCCCACCTCCACCCCTACCCCTGTGAAGGTGCCACCCTCCACCACACCGAGGTTATTTACATAGTTGTTTATGTATTTGTTGTCCATGCTGGGGTAACATAAACTCTAGGGAGGCAAAGACTTTCTCAGGTTCTGGCTCTGTTCTAGTATCTGTTCCAAGTATCTGAACAGTAATTGTTTTATTTATTTGTTTGTTTGTTTTTGAGACAGAGTCTCACTTTGTTGCCCTGAATAGAGTGCTGTGGTGTCATAGCTCACAACAACCTCCAACTCTTGGGCTTAAAAGATCCTTTTGCCTTAGCTTCTGAATAGCTGGGACTACAGTTGCCAGACACACAACCCCAAAGCCTGCTAGTTTTTCTATTTTTAGTAGAGACGGGGGTAGGGGGGTGAGGGGGTGGGGTGTGGGGTGTTGTCTCACACTTGCTCAGGCTGGTCATGAACTCCTAAACTCAAGTGATCCTCCTGCCTCCACCTCCCAGAGTGCTGAGATTACAGACACAAGCCACTGCACCTGGCCAGTATTATCAGACTTTTATTTTTGCCAGTAAAATGGTGGTGAATTGCTATTTCATTGTTTAATTTGTATTTCCCTGTTTACTAGCAAACAAGAGCATCTTTTTGTGAATTTATCGACCAATTGAGTTTCCTTTTCTATGAATTGTGTGTTCATATATTTT
>NW_003852455.1:208136-217880 GCF_000181295.1 Otolemur garnettii | reverse complement strand
AAAAAAAAAAAAAATTGAAATATTCAATACTTCCTCCAGAGTAACTCTCTTAACATTTAATTTAAGTAACAAGAGAGTTTATAAATTAATCTAGAAAGGAGTTTCCCCATGTCCGCCAATAGGCACCTCTTCCTGGCTGTCCTGGGTCTGTGCCCTCACCATGCCTGCAGCCTGCACTTATACACCTAGATCCTTCCCAGATTGCCTCTGTTTTTCAACCCTTCCTTTCCTTTCCCTGTCACTGCCCAGGCTCTGACTAACCCCATCTGAACTGGGGCAATAACCTGTAGTTCATATCCCTGCTTCTCAAGGCTCTTCCCCTGCACTCCATCCTGATTGTTGATTAATAGTCCTAAAGGATTATTTTCATGCAGCCCCTCCCAATCTCAGAGCCAGCTCCTTCTCTCTATGGGATAAAGTACAACTCCTCAGGTGGCATGTCTCAGGCCTCACCTCACCTGCCTAGCCCTCTCAATAGTCCCCACTCCTCCATCAGTAGCCTGGAATCCTGTCAGACCTAGCTCCTCAGTGTCTGGGGAACCTGCCTGCTCAGGAACCATCCTGGGAGGACCGCTGCCCATTCTCCACTCCCCACATCCTACCTGCTCTGCCTGCAACAAGGCAGCTTGCTTGACTACCAGACCTAGAGTGGTCTATTTTGAACATCCTTGGGGTTTATATTTGCACATTTTGTAGCAAAGCAATGTGAGAACTTTTTTCACTGTACAAGGCAAGGTTTCTCAACCTGAACATTACTGATGCTTTGGCTGAGACAATTCTTTGTCATGGAGGGCTGTCCTGTACAGCGTAGGGGATTTAACAGCTTCCCTGGCCTTTGGCCACTAGCTGCTAGAAGCACCTTCAGTGTGGCAAAGAAAGTTGTCTCCAGACATTGCCAAATGTCCCTGGGCTGACAACTACTAGTGTGAGGGAAGACTTGTGCCACCAGCTGCATTCTCTAAATGGGCTGCTCCCAGCAGGATGTGTGGCATCCATCTACTAGCACTAACTATAGAGCAGCTACCAGGTGTCTTTGGACACTCTGGCAGCTGAAACTACTCTTGTTCAGAGCATCTGAAAAGAACCTGTTCATAGCCCAAGGACATTGCCCATGTCTGCCTCCAAAAGAGTCCTGACAGCATCCTGTTGCTCAGACAGAGTCCATTCCATAAGGTGACAGCAAGAAGAAGGCTGGGAAAAGATTTAAATGTACTTTGGAGATGCAGACTTGTATCCAACATCCCAGAGGCAATCATGCCGCAGGAAAGCAAAATAAAATGTGGATGAGCTGCTTTTTCTCTAAAGATGCTGGGGCCATTTGATTCTCAGTGTTTTGGGTATCCAAGGAACAAGTTGAGTCTCATTCTCTGCCTTTCACTTTCTTTCTTTCTTTCTTTCTTTTTTTTTTTTTTGAGATGGAGCCTCAAGCTGTCACCCTGGGTAGAGTGCTGTGGCATCACAGCTCACAGCAACCTCCAACTCCCGGGCTCAAGTGATTCTCCTGCCTCCGCCTCCCAAGTAGCTAAGACTACAGGCGCCCGGCTGTAATGCCCGGCATTATACCCACAATGCCCGGCTATTTTTTAGTTGCAGCCATCATTGTTGTTTGGCGGGCCCAGGCTGGATTCAAACCTGCCAGCTCAGGTGTATGTGGCTAGTGCCTTAGTCGCTTGAGCCATAGGCGCTGAGCCTGCCTTTCACTTTCTAAAGCACTTCAATAATAGGCTCTCCTTGGCTGACACTGTGAAAACACTTCTATAGGTTCACCTGAATTTTCAGCACATCTCTCACAATAACCACTCCTATAGGAAGATAGAGGCCTTTTCCCCATGAGAACATTCTTTATACCTCCAGGAGACCTGACAGGGCTTGGATCAGTTAGGCAACATCTTGAATTGTCCCCCAATTTTTTTTTTTTTTTAAGACAGAGCCTGAAGCTGTTGCCCTGGGTGGAGTGCTATGGCGTCACAGCTCACAGCAACCTCCAACTCCTGGGCTTAAGCCATTCTCTTGCCTTAGCCTCCCAAGTGGCTGGGATTACAGGTGCCTACCACAACACCCAGCTATTTTTTGGTTGTAGTTGTCATTGTTGTTTGGCAGGCCCGGGCTGGATTTGAAACCACCAGGTCTGGTGTATGTGGCTGGCGCCTTAGCAGCTTGAGCTACAGGCGCTGAGCCCCCAATTTGTTATTGTTTTTGCTCTAAGAGGGTCTTGCTCTGCTGCTGAGGCTGGAATACAGTGGCATATTTATAGCTTACTGTAGCCTCAAACTCTTGGACTCAAGTGATCCTCTCACCTCAGCCTTCCAGGTAACTCTCACTACAGGTACTACCACTGTAACTGGCTAATTTAAAAGAAATTATTTTTTAAAGATAGGGTCTTGCTATATTGCTTAGGCTGGTCTTGAACTCCAGGCACCAAGCCATCTTTCCACCTCAGCCTCCCAAAGTACTGGGATTATAGGTAAGAGCTATTATACCTGGCTGGTATCCTCACTTTGAATGGAGCTTTGAGGTTAAGGTTTGTGGGGGCCCAATATATAGGTTGGTCCGCTGGGCTAGGGTGCCATGCTCCCCTTTGGGCCCACTGACTTCTTGAGGTCTTGCTCTTCTCCCAGGCTTTGACTATGATGGACACCAGCTCAGTCATCTCCCAGGCTGTCCAGGTTGACCAGCTTAGGCCCCCTCTCCTCAGCTCCCCTCAGCTGTCCTGACTTCCCTCCTTTTAATTTCCTCTAGGGAGAGTCTCTAGCTCACCTCTCAGGAGTTGGGCTGCCGTGGGAGGGTAGGAGAAACAGGCAGGCGGGATACTGTAATTGGTCTCCAGCACCTGCAGAAGATCTGCTGTGTACCTGCAGAGATACCAGTGTGTGTTCAGAACCACGGGGGATGGAGGCAAGAGGGTGGCACATTGGACCCTGGTTACATGAACTTCTGAGCTCACATAATCTTCTTGCCTCAGCCTCCTGAATAGCTAAAATTATGGGCATGAGCTACCATGCTTGCCTTCGACCCTAGTTTCTTAATACTCTTTCAAATGCTCCTGAGTACAGGGGCTTGTTCCTTTCCCCTCAGGACCTTTTCTTAGGTGTAAGAATTGGCCCAGACTAGTGTGTAAGGTCTGGCTGCAGCGCTCAAATAGCCCACAGTCAATTCTCTCCACTCTCCTCTGGGTAGTAACCCCAGGGCTGACCAGGGAGAAAGAGCAGGATCTGGGAGCAAGAGGGGCCCTTAGCAAAGGAATGGGTCCCCAGCTGGCCAGCTGTGAATTACCTCTGGTAATGCTTTCCACAGCCCTACCTCTAGGATCTTTTTCTCCCCAGACTGGGGGGCAAAGCCAAGGCCCTGAGATGTCCCACACTGGCCCAAACCAACATTGTCCCTGAAGACCTAGGAGATAGCCAGACTGTTCTCAGTCCTGTCTCATTCTGTGACTGAGAGCCAAAAGGCTCTGCAAGGAGATAGGGACAGGCTGGAGCGATAAAGGACACTGTTGCTTAGCAACAGGCCCAGGGCCTGCCACCCTCACTTACCTGGGATCAAGCTTTATCTGAGTCCTGTCTGGCTCCATTGCCTCCTTTCTCTACAGCAATTCTGGCAACTGAGGGCCAAGGAGGGGCAGGTAGGGCAGGTGGGTTGGAGCCTACTGTGCTGCTGGCCTTTCCAGAGCACAGCGTCTTCCCCTCTGGCCCTCTCCCTCCTCAGGCCTCTCGTCCCAACTTTGAATCAGAGTTCACCCTGGAGGAATTTGATCTTCTAGGCTGGCTGAGTTCCCTGGTTTCTGACTCCTCCTAGGTGTGGTCCCTCCCATCCCTCTTGGACAAATGCCTTTGGCCAGTCCTTGCTCCTCGCCCGCCCCAATCCTGTATTCCCCTTTTTGGAGCCTCCTAGGGTGGCTGGACTGACAACAGAATTCCCTCTCCCCAGGGCCAAGATGGGGGCAAAGTCCTCACTGTTCAGTGCAATGCCCCTGGTCAGCAAGCCCTGTAGAAGCTGTCTGGAACTCAGGCTCTGGCACCTGAAGATGGGAGACTCAGGGCTGAGGCCTCAGCTGTGCTGGTGCTATGGGATTGCACACAGATGGCAGGACTGCTTGGAAGGGTCTGATGAAGCTCATGTAGGCTTCCCAAAGCCTAGTCCATCACATCGCAATGACTGGCTTATCTGGACAAACAGCTGGGCCTGAAAATGCAGCCAAGTAGAGGCTGTAGTTAGGATGATGGTGACAGAGTGAGATTTTAGATCACTTTGACAGGTTTTTTAAACTGTCAAATTACGTGCTTATGAACTATTTTATTGATTGGTGGTTTCTCTTCTCTCCCAAATAGATTTCAACTTCTTAGAGGCCAAATACAATGTCTGTTACTGTGGTACCCCTATGTTCCTGGCAAAGGGCCTGACATATACTAAATACTTCTTAGAATTGGATTGCATAACTGGTAAAGTAATAAAATTAGGGTAACAGTAGCAGCTGGTGTCTGTTGAACATGTCTGGTGTGCCAGGTGCTATAGGAAATGCAGTATTTTCCTTACCTCATTTAAACCTTACAACATTTGCCAGCAGTCTCTGGTAAAATAAACAACAATAAAAAAAAAAAAAGAAGAAGAAGAAGGAAGAGGAGGAAGGAAGAAAAAACCTTACAATTAGGCCGGGTATGGTGGTTCACCCCTACAATCCTAGCACTCTGGAAGGCCAAGGCAGGAGGATCCCTTGAGCTCAGCACTTTGAGAGCAGCTTGAGCAAGAGCAAGACACCACCTCTACTAAAAATAGAAAAATTAGCTGTGTGTTGTTATGGGTGCCTGTAGTCCCAGCTACTAGGGAGTCTGAGGGAGAAGGATTGCTAGAGCCTAAAGTTTGAGATTACTGTGACCCAGACTGAGGCCCTGACATTCTAACACCAGGGACAGAGTAAGAATCTGTCTCAAAAAACAATAGGGTGGCGCCTGTGGCTCAGTGAGTAGGGTGCCAGCCCCACATACCGAGGGTGGCGGGTTCAAACGTGGCCCCGGCCAAACCGCAACAAAAAATAGCTGAGCATTGTGGTGGGCACATGTAGTCCCAGCTACTTGGGAGGCTGAGGCAAGAGAATAGCTCAAGCCCAAGAGTTGGAGTTTGCTGTGAGCTGTGACGTCACCACACTCTACCCAGGGCAACAGCTTGAGATTCTGTCTCAAAAACAAACAAACAAACAAACAAAATAAATAAAATCTTACAATCACTCTTACATGGTAGTACTATTCTTATTCCCATTTTAGATATTTAAAAAACTGAGGTTGAGGGCAGCGCCTGTGGCTCAGTGAGGAGCATGCTGGCTCCATATACTGAGGGTGGTGGGTTCAAGCCCAGCCTCGGCCAAACTGCAACAAAAAAATAGCTGGGCATTGTGGCAGGCGCCTATAGTCCCAGCTACTTGGGAGGCTGAGGCAAGAGAATCACCTAAGCCCAGGAGTTGGAGCTTGCTGTGAGCTGTGATGCCACAGCACTCTACTGGGGGTTAATAAGTGATTAATTAATAATTAATCACTGGGAAAGCATTCCCAGGTTAATAATTGTTTTCTGTCTCAAAAAAAACCAAAAACCAGAAAACAAAAACCTGAGGTTCAGAGAGGTTAAGAAACCAGGTTAGACAGAGAGCCATGGGGTTGTGGAGAGAGGCAAAAGAGATCTGGGGGAGGCTGAGGTTCCGGTAAAGATTTGAGACAGTGAGAAAAGGGCCCATAAGACGGTTGAAAGAGTCACCTCTAGGAAGGCAGAGGAGGCGCTGGGCTGGTGAGTAGATAGCAGCAGAGGAAGCAATTGCTGGCAATTACAAAGAGGACTCTCTCCTCCTGTCACCAACCACCTCAAAGTATCTCCCAAGGGTAGAGCGGAGTCCTCTCTTTTTGCTCTCCTCCTAAAGTACAGTTCTTGGGATAGGCAGTGTAGTCATTCAGGAGTCTCAGGGGTCTAGTGACCTTCTCAGGTATAGGGATTGGCAGGAAATGGAAAGCAAGGGCAATGACCCCAGAGGGCCAATGGCCTTGGTCCCACCCTGGCAAAGACACACTGACTCAGCTTTCTCAAACCATTTCTCTAGGAATGTTCCCTGGTTTATTCACTTCTAGCTGGCTGAGAGGCCTTGAGCTTAATTACCCAAAGTCCTGAACTTTAGACTTCCTCAGACATGATAACAGGGCATGAAGTCGTTCTCAGAAACTTCTTCAGGACAGAGTAAGGAGTGGGGAAGGGAGGTGAGGAGGCTTGAAGAGCAGGAAAGAGTCAGGAGAGGTCTGCAGCTGGGCTGGGACTGATGCTTCCTCAGCTGGGCAGCAGAGACTGGGAGACCCGGTGGGGAGGCTGCCCAAATGGGGCAGCAAATGAGGGAGGAAAAACGGCAGAGTGTGGGCCAGAGGTAGGGCTTTAGTTCTGACAGGTGCTTCTACCTCACCCCAAATCCCTAAGCGACCTCTTATATGCATGGCCATGGACTAGACCTGGGGAAGGCCCTAATGCAACTCCAGCCCATCTTAGCTAAGTCTTCTCAGGAGAAGCTGACTGGGTCAGCCAACTCTTGGTAGTTGGGGACTGCTAACTGTCCAACACTGATTTTTAGAACCAGGAAGAACAAATTCTTGTTTTTTTTGTTTTTTTGGTTTTTTTGGAGACAGTCTCATTCTATTGCCCTGGGTACAGTGCTGTGGTTTCATCTTAGATCACAGCAACATCAAACTCTCTGTCTCAAGTGATCTTCTTGCCTCAGCCTCCCAAGTAGCTGGAACTACAGGTGCCCACCATGCCTGGCTATTTTTAGAAATGGGGTCTCAATCTTGGTCAGCCTGGTCTGGAACTCCTAAGTTCAGGCAAACCACCTGCCTCAGTCTCCTAGAATGATAGGATTATAGGCATGAGCCACCATGCCCAGCCTAGTTAGTTTTGAGACACAGTCTCACTTTGATGCCCTAGGTAGAGTGCCATGGCATCATAGCTCACAGCAACCTCAAACTCCAGGGCTCAAGTGGCCCACCTGTCTCAGCCTGGCTAGTAGCTGGGACTATAGGTGTCTCACAATGCCTAATTTTCTTTTTATTTTTGAGACAAAGATTTATTGTTCTTGGTAGAGTGCCATGGCTTCATAGCTCACAGCAACCTTAAACTCCTCGGCTCAAGCCATCCTCTTGCCTCAGCCGCTCAAGTAGCTAGGACTACAGGTGCCTGCCATAATACCCACCTAGTTTTTCTATTTCTAGTAGAAATGGGGGAGGGGTCTTGCTTTTGCTTAGGGTGGTCTTGAACTCCTGAGCTCAAGCAATCCACCTGAGTGGATGAGCCTTAGCCCCCCCAGAGTGCTAGGATTACAGTTGTGAGCCGCCGTGCCCATCCCAGAAGTTTTTTTAAAACAAAATATTGCCATTTTAATTTACAATTATAGTATATTTACCTAAGATTCAAGGGATTTGGAGTCCAAGTTTTGTCCCACTATTGTGTGACATTGAACAACTCTCTCAAACTCTTTGAATCTCAGGAGAACCATAATAAAATGCAAGAGTTGAATCAGGCTATCTTCATTATCCCTTCTAGCTCAGTTACTCTGTCATTCCATTAAATTACGATAACATGCTACAAATATGTCTAAGGCAATCTGAAGTCTTAAAACCAGATCTCAAATTAAAAACAAAATCTTAGAGTAATAATTGAAATAGTAACTGATATTTAGGTTTGGGATATTTACTGTTGTCATTTAAAACCTTAATTGTTCATTATTCTATTTTTCAAGGTTAATTTCTTTTGTGAGGAAAATCTTTTTTTAAGGGCCGGGTGAGGTGGCTCACACCTGTAATCCTAGCACTCTGAGAGGCCGAGGCAGGTGGATTGCCTGAGCTCTGGGTTCAAGACCAGCCTGAGCCAGAGCTAGACTTTATCTCTAAAAATAGCTGGGCATTGTGGCAGCTGCCTGCAGTCCCAGCTACTTGGGAGGCTGAGGCAAGAGGATCACTTATGCCCTAAAGTTTGAGGTTACTGTGAGCAGTGAAGCCAGAGCACTCTACCAAGGGCAACAAAGTGAGACTCTGTCTCAAAAAAAATAAAAAATCCTTTTTTTAACAAAAAAGACATTTTCAAAATAGCCATATTTTCTGTGATTTTAAGGCTGTATCTACATATATGGTCCTATGATTCTAAAAACCTTTCATATTCTTTCATAATACAGAAAAGTTTTTTAGACTCAGGTAGCACAATGGTTATGGCTCCAGCCACATACACCAAGGGTGGCAGGTTCAATCCAGGCCTGGGCCAACTAAACAACAATGACAACTGCAACAAAAATAGCTTAGCATTGTGGTGAGCACCTGTAGTCCCAGCTACTTGGGAGGCTGAGGCAAGGCTTAAGCCCAAGAGTTTGAGGTTGCTGTGAGCTGTGACACCATGGTACACTACCGATGGCGACATAGTAAGACTCTGTCTAAAAAAAAAAAAAAAAAAAAGCTTGTTTAAGGTTTGTTTTTGATTTTTCTTTTTTGTGAGACAAAGTCTCATTCTGTTGGCAGCAACCTTAACTTCTGGGCTCAAGCAATCCTCCTGCCTCTTCTTCTGATTGAGGACACCTATAGCTGGTACTACAGGTGTCCACCACAACATTGAGCTAATTTTTCTATTTTTAGTAGAGATGAGGGTCTCACTCTTGCTCAGGCTAGTCTTGAACTCCTGAGGTCAAGCAGTCAATCTACTTGCCCCTGCCTTCCCATGTGCTAGGATTATAGGCGTGAACCACCACACCGGCCAAAAAATTCTTTTTCATTTCATTTTTTTGACCTCATTTTTCCAACAAAACTATATGATAACACAATGTGACACCTGTCACTTCAGTTTAGGTTTCCTTAGTATAAGAGTCACTTTTGAGGCTCGGCGCTTGTGGCTCAAGCGGCTAAGATGCCAGCCACATACACCTAAGGTGGTGGGTTCAAATCCAGCCCAGACTTGCCAAACAACAATAATGGCTGCAACCAAAAAAAAAAATAGCCGGGCGTTGTGGTGGGCATCTGTGGTCCCAGCTACTTGGGAGGCGGAGGCAGGAGGCTCACTTGAGCCCAGGAGTTGGAGGTTACTGTGAGCTGTGATGCCACAGTACTCTACCCAGGGGGACCAAGAAATGATTACCATAAATTTAAGAATTTTTTGACTTTTGGAGGAAGAGAAGAAGTGTATTGAGGACAGGCAAAGTCTGGTTTTTTGGATCTGGGTGGTAGTTATAACAGTGTTTTCTTTATAATAATAAGATATTTGTGTGGTTATCTCAGTCTGTATTTTACCAGAAAAAAGTTTAAATTGGCTCAGCCCCTGTAGCTCAGCCGCTAGAGCACCAGCCACATACACCAGAGCTGGTGGTTTCAAACCCAGCCCAGACCTGCCAAACAACAATGACGACTACAACCAAAACATAACTGGGCATTGTGGCAGGCACCTGTAGTCCCAGCTACTTGGGAGGCTGAAGCAAGATAATCGCGTAAGCCCAAGAGTTGGAGGTTGCTGTGAGCTGTGACGCCACAGCACTTTACCCAGGGCGATAGCCTGAGGCTCTGTCTCAAAAAAAAAAAAGTTTAAAATCTCTCCCTTTTTTTGGAGACAGACTTTGTCACCCAGGAGCACAGTGGGCATAGCTCACTGTTGCCTTGAACTCCCGGGCTCAGGTGATCCTCCTGCCTCAGCCTCAGCCCGGACTACAGCTGCCTAGCTAATTTTTTTGTAGAGATGAGGTCTTACTGTGTT
>NW_003852455.1:205481-208116 GCF_000181295.1 Otolemur garnettii | reverse complement strand
GCCACAGCACTCTACTCAGGGTGAGAGCTTGAGGCTCTGTCTCAAAAAAAAAAAAAAAAAAAAAGAGTCACTTTTGAAAAATAAAAAAATTTTAAAACTGGGTTTTATTGGGGCACAGCGGCTCATGCCTATAATCCAAGCTCTCTTGGAGGCTGAGGCAGGTGGATTACTTAAGTTTAGGAGTTGGAGACCAGCCTGAGCAAGAGTGAGGCTCTATTTTCAGTCTCCACTAAAAATAGAAAAACTAGCTGGATGTTGTGGTGGGCATCTGTAGTCCCAGCTACTGTGAAGGCTGAGACAAGAGGATCATTTGAGCCAGAGAGTTTGAGTTGCTGTGAGCTAAGATGACACCATCACATTTTACCCAGGGTGACAGAATGAGACTGTGTTTCAAAAAGAAAACAAAAAAGCCCCCTGGGCCTCATCGATTTTCCCCAGTCATTCTCCTCAATCATTCTCTTGCTTTAAAAAAATTTATTGGCTGGGCACAGTGGCTCATGCCTGTAATCCTAGCACTCTGAGAGGCCTAGGTGGGTAGATTGCTTGAGCTCAAGGGTTTGAGACCAGCCTGAATAAGAGTGAGACCCTGTCTCTACTAAAAATAGAAAAAATTAGCCAGGTGTTGTGGCAGGCACCTATAGTCTCAGGTACTCAGGAGGATAAGGCAAGAGAATCATTTGAGCCCAAAAGTTTGAAGTTGCTATGAGCTGTGACACCACAGTACTCTACCCAGGGCATCTATTAATAGAGCTTGGCTAAGAAAAGATACATTCATTCATTCTTCCATTCAACAAATATTTATTAAGTATATTCAATATGCCAGATACTGTTCTAAGTTCTGGGAAATTAGTATGAGCAAAACATACCAAGTTTCTGCAAGTATGCTTGCCTAAGTACGGGTGTGTGTGTGTGTGTGTGTGTGTGTGTGTGTGCTTATTTGTGCACATATATGCCAAAATGACAGAAGGTACCACTTGAACAGAGAATTCAATGAAGTAAGGAGCAAGCTCTATGAATATTTGTGGTGGAGAATTCTAGGAAAAGGGAACAACAAAGAACTGTTCTATACCAGGTATGCTTTAGAATCAGCAAGGAGACCAAGGTGCCTGGCTGGCATGGAGTAAGAAAGGGCTGAAGGTTAGGAGATAAGGTCAGAAAATTAGTGGGGTCAGATCAAGTAGGGCCTTGAAAGCTATGGTAAAGACTTTGGCTGCTACTCTGAGGGAGACAGGAAGCAATTGGAAGGGTCTGAGCTGAGGCTATGATCTAAGTTTTATTAATTAATTAATATATTTATGGAGAAGGAGTCTCTGTTGCCTAGGCTACAGTATTGTGGCATCTGCATAGCTCACAGAAATCTCAAATTCCTGGGTTTAAGCAATCTTCCTGCCTCAGTCTCTGGAGTAGCTAGCACTATAGGCACCCAGTTAAGTTTTTCTACTTTTAGTAGAGATGGGGTCTTGCTCTTGCTCAAGTTGATCTGGAGCTCCTAAGCTCAAGGGATCCTCCCTTCTGGACCTTCCAGAGTGCTAGGATTACAGGTGTGAGCCACTATGCCAGGTTCTATAATCTAAGCTTTAAAAATAGAATACTGGGTGGTACCTGTGGCTCAAAGGAGTAGGGCGCCAGCCCCATATACTGGTGGTAGGGTCAAACCTGGCCCCAGCCAAAAAAAAAATCTGCAAAAAATAAATACAAATTAAAAAATTTTAAAAATAAAAATAAAAACAGAATACTGGCTGAGGTCAGGCACTATGGCTCACACACCTATAATCCTAGTATTCTGGGAGGCCTAGGCAGGTGGATTGCCTGAGCTCACAGGTTGGAGACCAGCCTGAGCAAGAACACCCTGTCTCTAGAAATAGCTAGATGTTGTGGCAGACACCTGTAGTCCCAGCTACTTGGGAGGCTGAGGCAAGAGAATCACTTGAGCCCAAGAGTTTGAGATTGCTGTGAGCTATGATGCCATAGCACTCTACGAAGGGCAGATTGAGACTCTGCCTCAAAACAAACAAGAAACAGAATACTGATTACTAATTGGAGCAGAGTCAACCAAGAGCCAAGGGCAGAAGACAATCAGGTCGGTTAGGAGGCTGTGCAATATAGGAGGCTATTGCAATATCCACACAAGAGAGGGTGGGGCTTGGCCTGGTGAGATTCTATTTTGAAGGTACAGCTGATTAACTAAGTATGGAATATAAACTAAAGACAGGAGTGAGATGACTCCAAGGTTTTGATCTGAACAATAGGATGAAAGATGGTCCTAATTACTGACATAAAGAGCACCTTTGGAGAAGAAAGGTTTTGGAGGAAGCAGTCCAGGGATTGGCTCTAGAAAAGTTAAATGTGAGATGTCTATTAGGCACCAAGTGCAGGTCTAATGTTGTCTGCGCAGCATGAAAGCATGAATCTGGAGTTCAGGAGAGAGATAGAGGCCAATAATTTGGGAGTTAAGGGCTCGGCGCCTGTAGCTCAAGCGGCTAAGGTGCTAGCCACATACACCTAAGGTGGTGGGTTCAAATGCAGCCCGGGCCCACCAAACAACAATAATGGCTGCAACCAAAAAATAGCCGGACGTTGTGGCAGGCATCTGTGGTCCCAGCTACTTGGGAGGCTGAGGCAGGAGACTCGCTTG
>NW_003852455.1:191512-204428 GCF_000181295.1 Otolemur garnettii | reverse complement strand
CACAGCAACCTCCAATTCCTGGGCTCAAGCGAGTCTCCTGCCTCAGCCTCCCAAGTAGGGGGGACTACAGGCACCCAACACAAAGCCTGGCTATTTTTTGGTTGCAGCTGTCATTGTTGTTTGGCAGGCCCTGGCTGAATTTTAGGTGTATGTGGCTGGCACCTTAGCCACTTGAGCCACAGGTGCCAAGCCAATACCAGTCCTTTAAACCTGCTTCCTCCATCAGGCAGGGATTTCGAAATGAAACCTCACAGTGACCAGGTTTTGGCGGTAGCAATCTCAGAGCGAGGCTTTCATATTGCGCACGTGTATTCTATAGGAGTTATTTTATTTACACAGGTGCAAGACCCACTGTTGATAAACAACCAAAGACCTTCTTTCCTTTCTTTTTCATTTTTGAGACAGAGTCTTACTTTGTTGCCCTTGGTAGAGTGCTGTGGCATCATAGCTCACAGCAACCTCAAACTCTTGGGCTTAAGCAATTTTCTTGCCTCAGCCTCCCAGCTAGCTGGGACTACAGGCGCCCACCACAGAGCCCAGCTATTTTAAGTTACGGGGTCTGGCTCAGTCTGGTCTTGAATTCATGAGCTCAAGCAATCCACCCTCCTCGGCTTCCCAGAGTGCTAACATTACAGCTGTAAGCCACTGCACCTGGCCCCTGTGAAATTTATTTTTAAAAGTCACATTTGCAGCGGCACCTGTGGCTCAAAGGAGTAGGGTACCAGCCCCATATACCGGAGGTGGCGGATTCAAACCCAGCTGCAGCCAAAAACTGCAAAAAAAAAAAAAAAAAGTCACATTTGGAGGCTCAGCACCTGTAGCTCAGTGAGTAGGGCACCAGCCACATACACCAAAGCTAACGTGTTTGAGCCCAGGCTGGGCCTGCTAAACAATGAGAACTGCACTCCCAAAATAGCAGTGGATAGGGTGGGCATCTGTAATCCCAGCTACTTGGGAGGCTGAGGCAAGAGAATTGCTTAAGCCCAAGAGTTTGAGGTTGCCGTGAGCTGTGATGCCATAGCTCTCTTCTGAGGCCAACATAGTGTGAACTCTGTCTCAAAAAAAAAAAAAAAAGTCACATTTGGAGCATGGTCATGATGACAAATTTGACTCATTCAATTAATAAAGAGGACTAGTTCTTTTTCTTTTTTTTTTTTTTAAGACACATAGAGTCTCGATTTATCACTCAAGAGGATTAGTTCTTATGGAACTTTGAAAATAATTACATTTCTCTGATAAGTAAAAGAACAATAAAGATACATGGTATACCAGACCAGCCACCTATCTATTTTTAAATATATGTAATATTTAATAGAATTATCTTAGATACTAATTAGTGGTGGGTATTAGTGGAAGCTCTCCACAAAAATATAGCTTAAGTGTTTTGTACAATGATTATAGGGCAATTGTAATTTTGCCCCACTTAAATTTTTATAAAAACAGTCTTCTGAATCCTAGTTATTAGGGCATCATTTTATAGTTTTCCTGAGAATTAATTAATTTATTTATATTTTTCTAATTAAACTAATTAATTAGTTTATATTATTCATAGTTTCCCATAGTATGACTCACAATGATATCATATAGGACCTTTATATATGCCTGGATTCTGATGTGGTAGACCCAGGTAAAGAAATATTTTTCCTCTTTAAAATTAGACCATCCTTTCCATGTATTTTGGATCAATATGTCAATCAGAAAAAGATTTAAATAAAAACCCAATTATCAGGGAAATTTGACTATTGTCATCATCACAGTCATACCCTGTAAAATTGAGGGTTTGGAGCAAAAAGCAAAATAAGAGACTTTATGTTCTGCAAAAAATAAAAAATTTAAAACTGCATCAATAGTGTTTTGAGGGCAATATCTGTGGCTTCGTGAGTTGGGTGCTGGCCCCATGTACCGAGGGTGGAGGGTTCGAACCTGGCCCTGGCCAAAGTGCAACAAAAAATGAGCCAGGCATTGTGGTGGGCGCCTGTAGTCCCAGGTACTCAGGAGGCTGAAGCAAGAGAATTGCCTAAGCCCAGGAGTTGCAGGTTGCTGTGAGCTGTGACATCACAGCACTCTACCAAGGGCAACAAAGTAAGACTGCCTCTAAAAAAAAAAAAAGTGTTTTGAGGCACTATTCATGATCAGATTTCCCTTAGTCACATGTCATGAATTCTCATTCTGTCAACCCTGGCTCAGTGAAGTCATCTGTTCCCAGGCTGTATAGTCCTGGAATCCTGAAAGATGAGTCCCCTTGGTACAGTGAGATGTCTGCTCTAGTGATCATGTCAGCTTGTTCCAGGAGGCTTGTAAGCATGGCCCTGTTCCCTATAGCCCTTTCTCAGGCTGTTCTCTTCTACTGCTTCTCCCAGAACACCCAAACTCTGCTCTGTAGCTTCCAGCAGCAACCTTCAGGCAAAAATGAAGGAGCAGAGAAACCAAGGCAGGCTACCTTATCACAGTAGCTAACATCATCATATGGAAGAGAGTGGACTCAACCATCAGTGAGCTATGTAAGTGCGTGAGCCCCCATAATTGTTCCATGAAGACTTTACTGACCATCACCCTGAGACGAAAATATGTTAAAGAACAGGGAGAACACTGACCAGTCTGCTCTGTAAAGTATGTGCCTCACTTGCTGCTGTTTGTTTGTCGTTTTTAAGTAAAGACAGGGTCTTTGAAACATGACTGCAGGAAAAGGTCCTGCAGAGCTGACAGTCAAGATGTGACTTCACTGAGGACCAGACTGCAGAATTCAAGGAGGCTTTCCAGCTGTTTGACCAAACAGATGATGGCAAGATCCTGTACAGCCAGTGTGGGGACGTGATGAGCGTCCTGGGCCAGAACTCAACCAAAACTGAGGCACTCAGGGCCTTGGGGAACCCCAAGAATGAGGAGATGAATGTGAAGGTGCAGGACTTTGGGCGCTTTTTTGCCCATGCTGCAGGCTGTGGCCACAAACAGGGACCAAGGTACCTATGAGGATTATGTCGAAGGCCTTCGGTGTTTGATAAGGAAGGGAATGGCACTCTCGGGGGCACTGAAATGACAGAGGAAGAAGTAGAGATGCGGTGAGAAAGCATGAGGACAGTAATGGTTGTATTAACTATGGAGTGTTTGTGAGGAATAACCTGTTGAGGTGACAGGCCCGTGGGCAGAGCTTGTCCGTATGGTGCCGAGTGGCTGAGGACTGTCCCAGTATCCCCAGAGTCTATGCCTTTTCTTGTGTGAGACTATATCTAGCCTGAAGGTATCCTAGGCTCTCTGGTCACAGCACCTTTCCCATCTTGTTTCTTTGGGATGATTATGTGTTCCTGGGGCAGGGGGAGGGGAGACAAATGGAAAATCTCATTCTGCTGCCCAAGCTGGAGTGCAGTAGTGTCATCATAGCTTACTGAGCTTTGAATTCCTGGATTTATAAGACTTTCCTGCCTCAGCCTCCTGAGTAACTAGGACTACAGGCACCCTACCATGATCAGCTATTTTTTAATTTTATCTTTATTTTTTATTTTTTTTAGAGACAGAGTCTCACTTTGTTGCCCTCAGTAGAGTGCTGTTGCATCACAGTTCACAGCAACCCCTCCAACTCTTGGGCTTAGGCGATTCTCTTGCCTCAGCCTCCCAAGTAGCTGGGACTACAGACGCCTGCGACAATGCCCAGCTGTTTTTTTGTTGCAGTTTGGCCAGGGTTGGGTTCGAACCCACCACCCTCAGTATATGGTACCAGTGCCCTCACTGAGCCACAGGCACTGCCTTATCAGCTATTTTTTAAAAATATATTTTAAAAGAAATGGAGATGGGGATCTCACAATGTTGCTCAGGCTGGTCTCAAACTCCTGGACTTTAGCAATCCTCATGTCTCAGTCTCCCAAGGTACTAGGATTACAGGTATGAGCCACCACACCTGGCCAACATAAATGTTTTAAACCTAGGAATAAAATACTTTTAGAAGCCTATTTGTGGATAGTGTGTGTTGGACTTACACTTGAAAAGTGTGCCTTTATCTACCCTGTAAAATGATCCACTTACTTGAAAACTTATTCATATTGATTCTCTTTTACTTCCACAAAATCTTAATGAAATCCTCTGTTTTATTTACCAGCTTGTTCCACAATGTGGGCCCAATAAACAGGGAAGATCTTACAACATCACTGAGCACACTAAGAAAATATGGAGCATCTTAACTATGTAAGTGTTTAACATCCCTGTGTGTTTGAGACTGCCATGTTTATAAGGGGAGGGAGCAAGCTCTGGTGCTATCTAGCAGTGCAAAGACATAATGTCAGTTTTATTATTCTGAATTTAAGGCACTGTGTTAGAAATTTTTTTTTTTTTTGCAGTTTTTGGCCAGGGCTGGGTTTAAACCTGACACCTCCGGCATATGGGGCCAGTGCCCTACTTCTTTGAGCCACAGGTGCTGCCCAGTGTTAGAAAATTTTTAACATTAAAAAGACTTGTCAGGCTGGGTGCAGTGGCTAAAGCCTATAATCCTAGCACTCTGAGAGGCTGAGGCAGGTGGATTGCCTGAGCTCAGGAGTTCGAGACCAGCCTGAGCAAGAGCAAGACTCCATCTCTGCTAAAAATAGAAAAATTAGCCAGGCATTGTTGGGGACACCTATAGTCCCCAACTACCAAGGAGGCTGAGATGAGAGAATCACTTGACCCAGGAATTTGCTGATACTACAGGACTCTAGCCTGGGCAACAGAGTGAGACTGTCTGAAAAAAGAGAGAGAGAGAGAGAGAGAGAGTATAGGTGCCTGAAGACAAGAAATGGTCATAGTGCCAACTGTGTTATTAATCAGGCTAATAATCCTTCACACAGCATAATATAAGGTAGCTTAACAAATATTCAACATTTTAATGTTTTTAGAAGTGAGGAATCTCCTATCCTATTAATTTGCTTATACTTGTCTATAGTCCTAAAATTTCTAAAAAATGCAAAAACACATATGAAGAGATCCTAGTAAAACCACTTTTAGGTTAAGTGAGAAGAAAACTCTCCACCACTGGGCAGAATAGGCAGAGCGCAAATAACTTTTTATTGCATCATGTTGAAAACAGACTGTTATTCAGGGTTCATTTCTCTTCCAAATTACTGGTGATATCCTCCTATTATACATATATATTTTAAGAAATTTAATTTTAATATATTTTAATATGGGTATTTTAAATGTTCATACATACAAAGGGTGCTCCAAAATGTAGGCCTGGTGAGATGGCTCACGCCTGTAATCCTAGCACTCTGGGAGGTCAAGACTGGTGGATTGCTTGATCTCATGAGATCGTGAACAGCCTGAGGAAAAAAAAAAAAGGGAGATCCCGTCTCTACTAAAAATAGAAAAATTGAGGCAAGAGGATCACTTTAGTCCAAGATTTGGAGGTTGCTGTGGGCTATGATGCCACATCACTCTACTCAGGGTGAAAGCTTGAGACTCTGTCTCAAAAAAAAAAACTGTAATAATATATACAATAACATCTGTTATCTTGCATATTGCATCTTGTATCTCTCTCTCTCTTTTTTTGTTTTTTTTTTTGTCTTGAGACAGACTTTTACTCCGTGGCCTTGGCTAGAGTGCTGTGGCATTATCCTAACTCATAGCAACCTCGAACTCCTGGGCTCAGCAAGATGGAGTCTTGCTCTTGCTAAGGCTGGTCTCGAACTCCTGAGCTCAGTGAAGAAGGCAGGTGCAGAGCTCAGGGAAAGGAGGATATTCTCAACCTCGAACTCCTGGGCTCAGCAATCCTCCTCAGTGATTCTCTTGCCTCAGCCTCCCAGAATGCTAAGATTACAGGTATGACCCACCATGCCTGGTCTATAGTATCTCTTGTAATTTCAGCAGTCAAATGTGACTTGAGTATTACAATTTTAATACAAGTTTTTCCTTTATTAAAATGTGTATACATATTTTTGGTACTCTCTCTATATACAATTATATTAAATATGCAAATGAAAATATGTAACCCTTAAAACTAAAACTTAAAATATATTATTAATCATAAGAAAGTAGTCTTGTCTGGGTTGGTTCCTGTAGCTCAGTGGCTAGGGCGCCAGCTACATACACTGGGCCTGTTTGAACCCAGCCTGGGCCTGCTAAACAACAATGACAACAACCAAAAAAAAAATAGCTGGGCATTGTGGTGGACACCTGTAGTCCCAGCTACTTGGGAGGCTGAGGCAAGAGAATCACTTAAGCCTAAGAGTTTGAGGTTGCTGTGAGCTGTGACGCCACAGCACTCTATCAAGGGTGACATAGTGAGATTCTGTCTCAAAAAAAAGAGCTCCTCTTCCCTCAGACTCCTAAGTAGATGGGCTTACAAGTGCCTGCCTGACGCCTGGCTACTTTTTTTATTTTTAGTACAGACAGGCTCTCACTCTTGCTCAGGCTGGTCTCAAACTCCTGAGCTCAAGCAATCCACCTGCCTTGGCCTCCTAGAGCACTAGGATTACAGGCATGAGCCACCATGCCTGGCCATAGGCATCACACTTTGATGTACTCAAAGTTGCTGCATCTCTATGAAGATGACCCAGTTGGTTGGTTGTAGCAGTTCTGAAGCTGGTGCCACCTAGGTCCCCCGTCAGTGCAATAGCTACAATAGAGACTAGGAATGTGAGGAGCTGGCCATTTTAGCTCCAACGGGGGTGAGGAAATGATTTTTGCCTCAACCAAGACTTATAATGTGAGGAATCCTCCAAATTCTGAGGGCCTCACATACTCAGTGGCTGAAACAAATGACAATAGTTGGCTGTATCTAACATAAAATCCGGTTATTTCCTCCTATAATAAGCAGCTGAAAGGGAGGCAGTTCAAGCCTAGAGCAGCAACTCAACAAGTCATCAAGTTCTATATGGGCATCATGCTGACCAACTAACAGGTCCAAGGTAGCACCCTCAACCTGCACATCTAGGTTCAGGACACAAAGAGGGGACAGAGCTCTGCCAACTACATAAAGCATTTCTAGAAACTCTCTACAGGCGGCACCCATAGCTCAATGGGTAGGGCGCTAGCCATGTACACCAAGGCTGGAGGGTTTGAACCCAGCCGGGGCCAGCTAAAATCAACAATGACAACTGCAACAACAACGAAAAAAAAATAGTTGGGCATTGTGGTGGGTACCTGTAGTCCCAGCTACTTGGGAGCCTAAGGCAAGAGAATCTCTTAAGCCCAAGAGTTTAAGATTACTGTGAGCTGTGATATGATGGCACTCTACCAAGGGCGACATAGTGAGACTCTGTCTCAAAACAAAAAAGGAAAAAAAATAAATAAAGAATTGTGTCGCAATGAAAAGGAAGACATGGAGATAGGGTGAGCACTGTGAGCTTCTGTCAGCTCTAGGCCTGAAAGGCGATGAGAACTGCCAGCTTTCTCCTTATGTGTTTCTCTAAGGTCACATGGTCTCCAACAAAGTCAACTTCGCAGGGGCCAGACCTCTCAGTCCCTACCTAGCAAGTGTGGGAGTGGGGTGGGTTCACTGCTGGCAGTTCTGCTGAGGACCTCCAACCCCACATCCTTTAGCCTCTGTGATGTCACACTGGGACTTCTTTCCTTCCATCCTGAGCTGTGCCTTCTGAGGCTGCTGTGGGCATGGGGCTCTGGGAGCCAGGATGGGGGAGGAAGCCCAGTGGCTCTGATCTCCCCTGGGGGCACAGGAGGACCAGCCATGCCACTGTTAAAGGATGCCATGCCCCTCATGAAGGAGCTTCAGCCCCCGCCTCAGGTGCCACTTCCCTGGATCCTTCCCAGCCTGTTTGCTGCCTTCAACGTAGTACTGCTGGTCATTTTCAGTGGTCTCTTCTTCGCATTCCCGTGAGTCTCCTATGTGAGCTGTCAGGTTTCTTTTTTTTGAGACGGAGTCTCAAGCTGTCGCCCTGGGTAGAGTGCTGTGGTGTCACAGCTCACAGCAAGCTCAAACTCATGGGCCCAAGCGATTCTCTTGCCTCAGCCTCCCAAGTAGCTGGGACTACAGGTGCCCGCCACAACGCCCAGCTATTTTTTGGCCCCGGCTGTATTTGAACCTGCCAGCTCCGGTGTACGTGGCTGGCACCCTAGCTGCCTGAGCCACAGGTGCCAAGCAGAGCTGTCTGGTTTCTTACAAAGAGACAGTAAGAGAAACAGATAATGTTAGTATGGAGGCAGGGAAGTGCAAAAGGCAGGTGCAGAGCTCAGGGAAAGGAGGATGTTCTAGGTCTAGGGAACCAAATGTGCAAAGGCACAGAAGTCTAGAGTGCCTGATACATCTGGGGAGCTGCAAGTGGCTGGTCATGCTGGTGACATTTGGCAGAGCCTCTGTGTGTCTCTCTAGATACTTGGAGTGACTTTAAGGTCTGTGAGTCCTGACTCAGCTAAAGTGGGGACCATGGGGAGCTTTGGGTTGCACTAGTTCAGGACTCAGTCTGACTCTGGTCTCAGTTGCAGGTGGCTGGCTCAGAACGGGGAGTGGGCCTTTCCCATCGTCACAGGCCCCCTCTTCGTCCTTACCTTCTTCAGTCTTGTTTCACTCAACTTCTCAGACCCTGGCATCTTACATCAAGGTGAGGCCTCAGCCCCCTGGGAGAAAGAGGTGGTATCCTAAGAGCTGGTGCCTGTAGGGCTGATTCCTAAAGTGTTCCTCCTCTCTTCTTCTGGCCTTAGGGGCTCTTCACCCCATTTCCTCATTGCTCTCGCCCTAATACTTCATTTCCCAAGCCACCAAGGTATGAAAAAACAATTCTTGACGCTGTTTTCCATTTGCCTTAGAATGGAGGGCCAAGCAGGCCAGGGTGAGAAGCCAGTGGGCTCTTCCTCCTTTCTACTGCACACATGACTTAAAACATCAATTCTGGTCCCAAGGGCCTAAGTTCTTTATATTAATATATCTCTTCTGGCTGGTCACACATTCTCTTTGAGAGCGGGCTTCTCTGAGCTGGATCAGGTTGTTCAATGGGGACAGGGACTGCACTGCCCACTTCCTCCCCACTCTCCCTTGTGCCCAGTGATGCTGTGGGGCTGCCCCAAGCAGCAGAGTGATAGAAGAGCCTCCTACTGCTGCCCAATCCTCTTCCCATACCAGGCTCCATCGAGCAGGGCCCCATGATGGTGCACGTGGTATGGGTGAACCACAGGGCCTTCCGCCTGCAGTGGTGCCAAAAGTGCTGCTTCCATCGCCCGCCCCGGACTTATCACTGCCCCTGGTGCAACATCTGTGTGGAGGTGAGTACCCTGCTTGCCTACCCACCTGCCACCCTTGTTTATCCCCTGGATGGAACCAGGAGCCCCCTTATATAGGGGCTGGGGTGGAGCAGGAAACCATCTTCCAGGATTGGCTAACTCCCAGCCACTCTTGGTCATTTATGCAGATCACCACCTGTGTCTGCACCTGTCTTGGGAGGCTGGCCCTCACCTGCACAGGTGCTGACATGCACTGGGCATCCACATTGGTCCTGGGCCTGATTAGGACATGGGGAGGAAAGACAGCCCCTGCCCCAAACCTGGATCACTGATGCTAGATGCCCAGAGCCCTCAGGCTGGCTGTAGGCTTGGTTTGGGAAGTTTTCCCTATCCTCATCTGGGCATCCTAGTTGGAGAATCTCCTGGGCTCTGAGAAGTCATCTTTCTGTATGCACAGCCTGCACAGGTTTACAACTGTTGGCTGGCTAAGAGAATTATTTTCATCTTCAGCTAGCCAAGCACAGTAGCTTTAGCCTGTAGTCCCAGCTGATCAGGAGACTGAGGCAGACGGATCATTTGAGCCCAAGAATATGAGGCTTCCAGAGTCATGATCCTGCCACTACACCAGGAATGGGAAACAAGGAACAGACTAGTGTTTTAAAATATTAATGAAAATTAAAAAGTAATAGCAATAACATATCATCCTCATCTAATGGATGAGAAAATGGATACAGAGATATTCTATATCCTGACAGAAGTTACATAAGGATGTGTGGAAGACCAGGCAGACTTCGTCTCTAAAGGCCTTTTGAGCCACAGAGCCAGTGTTATGGACTCTGTGGCTCAGTTTTTCCCTGGGGGTGGGAACCAGAGTGTGGGACCAGGTGCAGGTGGCCTGGTCAGGGGGAAGGGGTAGGCCTCAGGACAAGGGGATGATTGAGGCTAGGTCAGGGGTCAGGCCTTGAGGACTGCCTCCCTACTTTTCCAGGACTTTGACCACCACTGCAAGTGGGTCAATAACTGCATTGGTCACCGCAACTTCCGCTTCTTCATGCTGCTGGTCCTGTCATTATGCCTCTACTTGACCACTCTACTGGTCACCTGCGTGGTCTTCCTGGTGCGCACAACCCACTTGCCCTTCTCCACCGACAAAGTCATTGCGTATCCGCATTGGCCTTCTGGTCCACGTGGGAGCAGTGGGAACCCGGCGGGAACAACCACAAGGCGGGGTTACTGAGGGCGGGGCTAACGGCGGGCGGGACTGGAGGGAGGAGCTATTTAGGATAAGGTGACCAGACGTCCCGCTTTTTAATAATTTGTCCCACATCCGCGGCGTTTGAAAAAAGTCCCGATTTTTGGAAAGAATGCACGACAAGCTGGGGAACAGCGGGAGAATGGGAAGAGAATATATGGTTTTCGGCTGCTGAAAAGGTTAATGTAACTTCATTTGGAAATGAGAAGGCTAATGTAAACTCCCTACTCCCCTCCTGGGCAAGGTCGCCCGGGTGGAATCAGTATCAGAAGGATACTGGCTCCCTCCCGCTTCTAGGCAAGGACAATTAGCTCAGAAAGAGCCCTTCTCCCCTCCCCCCCCCAACCATAAACAGCTCAGCCAACAGCGCCACCCCCAATGGTGTCCCGCTTTACCAATGTTAAAATCTGGTCACCTTAATTTAGGAGGCCTAGCTGAGGACCGGGAGGGTGGTAAGGGTCAGAGAGAAGGGGGGAACTAGCAGGAATTGTGGAGTCTTTGAGGGTCACGGAGCAGGATGCTAAAGGTGGAACAGGCAGGGCGACCGCGGGGTTGGGCAAGGCGGAGCAAGGCGGGTGGATCGACAGAGTGGCTGCGGGCGGGGCTGGATTCGGGGCGGAGTCAGGCTGAGGGGCGGGGCCATGCGTACTGCCCAGTGGCGGAGCTCCTTAGCCCATGCACAGCGTGGTGGTGGCTGTACCGGCCGCCGGCTTCCTGGTGCCGCTCTTTCTGCTGCTGCTGATCCAGTCCTTGTCAGTGGGCGCGGCCGAGCGCTCCTACGAAGGCAAGGTAGGCGGGGCCGAGCGTGGGTGCCAAGATACCAGGCTGTGGGTGGTCACCTTGCACCTCCGCGACCTCTGTGCTTTCTGCTCTTTCTCCACTGTCTTTGGCCCTGATGGTCTGACACCCTCCCTGTGTGTGCGTGTGCTAAGCTGCTTGTGTTATTTTGAGAGATGAACTAGAGATGGGTAAGGCTACATCCTGCACTTTGTGTTGATGAACTTGAAATCAGAGTAACAACTGGGAGATACCCGCGAGCGCTCTGAGAGAGGGGCTGGTCCTAAATTGTGTAGTAGCACGTACTCCGCGAAGGAATCGAGAATTCAGGGAGGATTGCGTTGTACAGCAGGACTTAATGGTTTAGAAGGGACAGAAACCAGAGGGGAAGGCATTGCAGGGGAGGACCACACCTCTCTGCAAAAAGGTAGGGAAGCCTGAAAGTCAGTGGATTGTTGATAGGAAGGTGAGGAAACAGTTCTAAGTGGGGCTGAAGGTGACAGGGGCAATCAAGTTGACGCTCAGGGCGGCCACATTAAAAAAGACCCAGAAAGTCAGGCCCCGAATTTAATCTTGATGCAGTGGAAACCTGGGCTCCATGGAAGGATTTTTATTTTATTTTTTTTTGAGACAGAGTCTCAAGCTGTCGCCCTGGGTAGAGTGTCGTGGCATCACAGCTCACAGCAACCTCCTTAAGCTTAAGCAAGTCTCTTGCCTTAGCCTCCCAAGTAGCTGGGACTACAGGCGCCTGCCACAACGCCCGACTATTGTTTGGTTGTCATTGTCATTGTTGGTTGGCAGATGGGGGCTGGATTCGAGCCCTCCAGCTCCAGTGTATGTGGCTGGCGCTCTGGCCACTGAGCTACAGGCGCTAAGCCCATGGAAGGATTTTTTTTAAAGTCTCGTTTAATGAAGATTAATTTACCTACATCAAAATTCACCCTTTTTTAACGTACAGTTGCGAGTTTTGATAAATGGATACAGTTCTGCAACAACTACAACAATCAAGACTTAGAGACCAGGAAGCGTTGGTGGCTCAGTGAGTAGGGCGTCGGCCCCATATACCGAGGGTGGCAGGTTCCAACCGGGCCTCAGCCAAACTGCAGCAACAACAAATAGCCGGGCATTGTGGTGGGCGCCTGTAGTCCCAGCTACTCGGGAGACAAGAGAATCGCCTAAGCCCAAGAGCTTGGAGGTTGTCGCGAGCTGTGAAGTCACTGTCTCTAAAAAAAAAAAAAAAAAGATTTAGAGAACATTTCCATCTCCCTAGGAAATTCCTGACTTTCTGTGGTCTATCTCTCCCCCTACCGGCACCCACTGACTTATTTTCTGTCCTTAAAGTTTTTCCTTTTCCAGAATAAATTAAATCATTGCCTCCTGAATCTTCTTTTACTTAGATTCATCCATTAGTTTTTATTCTTCTCCAATTTTTATTGTTTTTCATGTCAATAGTTTGTGTTGTATAGATATATCACACATTATCCCTTTACCAATTGAAGGATGTTTGTGTTGTTCCTAGTTTGGGACAGTTATAAAGAAAGTTGCTGTTAATATTACTATACAAGCATTGTGAATGTAAGTTTTTATGTCTACTGGGCAAATACTTAAAGGGGATATTGCTGGATCACATGGTGTACTGAATGTTTAACTTTAAAAGAAACTGCTGGCTCGGCACCTATGGCTCAAGTGGCTAAGGCGCCAGCCACATACACCTAAGGTGGCGGGTTCAAATCCAGCCTGGGCCCGCCAAAC
>NW_003852455.1:189230-191029 GCF_000181295.1 Otolemur garnettii | reverse complement strand
GTGGTCCCAGTTACTTGGGAGGCGGAGGCAGGAGACTCGCTTGAGCCCAGGAGTTGGAGGTTGCTGTGAGCTGTAATGCCACGGCACTCTACCCAGTGGGACAGCTTGAGGCTCTGTCTCAAAAAAAAGAAATTTTAGCTGGTCTAATAAATGTGTGATGATATCTCATTGTGGTTTCAGTTTGTCTTTTTGTAATGACTAGTGATGTTGAGCAACTTTTCGTGGTCTTATTTGCTATCATATAACTTTGGTGAAGTGTCTGTTGCAACTTTTTCCCATTTAAAAAAATTGTATTGTTTTCTTAATATTGAGTATCAAGAGCTCTTTATATACATGTTTCTAAATTCAGATGTATAGTTTGCAAATATTTACCCCCAGCTTGTGGCATGCCATTTCATTTTCTTCACAATGCATTCTATAGAGAAGAAGTTTTTAATTTTGATGAAATATGATCTTTTTCTTTTGTGGATCAGGCTTTTGGTGTTGTAATTAAGAAATCTTTCCTGGCTTGGTGCCTGTGGCTTAAGTGGCTAAGGCACCAGCCACATACACCTAAGGTGGCGGTTTTGAATCCAGCCCGGGCCCGCCAAAAAACAATGTTGGCTGCAACCAAAAAAAAAAAATAGCCAGGCATTGTAGTGGGCACCTGTGGTCCCAGCTACTTGGGAGGCTGAAGCAGGAGACTTGCTTGAGCCCAGGAGTTGGAAGTTGCTGTGAGCTGTAATGCCATGGCACTCTACCCAGGGGGACAGCTTGAGACTCTGTGTCAAAAAAAAAAAAAAAAAGAAAGAAAAGAAAAAAAGAAAGAAATCTTTGCCTAGGGGCACCACCTTTGGCTCAGTGAGTAGGGCACTGGCCCCATATACCAAGGGTGGCGGGTTCAAACTTGGCCCTGGCCAAACTGCAACAAAAAAATAGCCGGGCATTATGGCAGGCGCCGGCTGAGGCAGGAGAATCGCCTAAGCCCAGGAGCTGGAGGTTGCTGTGAACTGTGTGATGCTACGGCACACTACTGAGGGTGACAAAGTGGAAAAAAAAGAAGAAAGAAATCTTTGACTAATCCAAGGTCACAAAGATTCACTTTTGTGTTTTTCTCTGGAACTTTTATACTTATACTTTTAGATTTTACATTTAGGTTTATATTTGTTGTTAAATTTTGTATGTGGTACAATGTATGGGTCAAGATTTCTTTTATTTCATTTTTTTGAGTCAGAGTTTCACTCTGTTGCCGAGGTGCTTGTGGCCCCATATGCTGGAAGTGGTGGATTCAAACCCAGCCCCAGCCAAAAAAAACAAAAAACAAAAAAACACAGTCTCAAGCTGTCCCCCTGGATGGAGTGCCATGGAGTCATAGCTCACACCAACCTCCAACTCGATCTCAAGCAATCTTCTTGCATCAGCATTTTTTTTTTGAGACAGAGTCTTATGTTGCCCTCAGTAGATTGCTGTGGTGTCACAGCTCACAGCAACCTCACTCTTGGGCTCAAGCAGTCCTCTTACCTCAGCCTCATGAATAGCTAGGACTATAGGAAAGTGCCACTATGCCCAAATAATCTATTTTTTAATAGAGATGTGCTCTTGCTCAGGCTGTTCTCAAATGCCTGGGCACAAGGGATCCTCCCTCCTGATTTTCCCAGAGTACTAGGATTATAGGTCTGAGCTACCATGACTGGCCACAATTTATATTTTTGTGTGTGGGTTGTTCCAGCTCCATTTATTGAAAAAACTATATTTCTCGGCTCGGCGCCTGTGGCTCAAGCGGCTAAGGCGCCAGCCACACTCACCTAAGGTGGCGGGTT
>NW_003852455.1:180162-188688 GCF_000181295.1 Otolemur garnettii | reverse complement strand
CTCTGTCTCAAAAAAAAAAAAAAAAAAACAAAAATCAATTGACCGGGCGGTGGGTAGGGCACTGGTCCCATATACCGAGGGTGATGGGTTTGAACTCAGCTAAAACAGCAGTGGCAACTGCAACAAAAATAGCTGGGCGTTATGGCCAGCGCCTGCCTGTAGTCCCAGCAGCTTGGGAGGCTGAGGCAAGAGAATTGCCCTAGCCCAAGAGCTGGAGGTTGCTGTGAGCTGTGACACCACAGCACTCTGCTGAGGGTGACAAAGTGAGACTCTGTCTCAAAAAAAAAAATCAATTGACCACATATATGTGGGTGCGTTTAATATACTATCTTAATTAATGTTGCTTTTTTTTTTTGCAGTTTTTGGCCGAGGCTGGGTTTGAACCCACCCACCTCCAGTATATGGGGCCAGTGCCCTAGTCCTTTGAACCACAGGTGCCACCCAATTAAAGTTGCTTTTATAGTAAGTTTTTTCTTTTTTTAATTTGTACAAGTTTCTGGGGTGAAGTTTTGTTACATGTATTTAATGCAGAGTGATAAAGTCCATTCATTGCCAACTGCAGTTCATTTTTGTTTAACTGTAGTCATTCTACTCTGCTATCAAACATTGAATTTATTCCTTCTAACTGTATGCTTGTATCCTTTCGCCCACTCTTTATCTTCTTCCCACCCCCATCACTCTCTCTTGCCAATCTTTCATGGGATCAGATTTTTTAGCTCCTACATATAAGTGAGACTACACCATATTAGCCTTCTTGTGCCTGATTTATTTCACTTAAGGTAATTATCTCTAGGCCAGGTGTGGTGGCCGATGTCTATAATCCCAGCACTTTTGGAGGCTGAGATGAGAGGATCACTTGAGGCTAGGAGTTTGAGACCAGCCTTCGTGATAGAGTGAGATCCTCCCCAACTCTATAAAACATTAAAAAAATTATCTGGGCTTGGTGCCTGTGGCTCAAGTGGCTAAGGCACCAGCCACATACACCTGAGGTGACGGGTTCGAATCCAGCCCAGGCCCACCAAACAACAATGGCTGCAACCAAAAGATAGCCAGGCATTGTGGCAGGCACCTTAGTCCCAGCTACTTGGGAGGCAGAGGCAGGAGAATCACTTGAGCCTAGGAGTTGGAGGTTGCTGTGAGCTGTGATGCCACAGCACTCTACCCAGGTGACAGCTTGAGGCTCTGTCTCAAAAAAAAAATTTATCTGGGCATAGTGGCATGTGCCTATAATCCTAGCTACTTGGGAGGCTGGGGTAGGGGGGTCATTTGAACCAGGAGTTTGAGGTTGCTGTGAGCTGTAATGCCACGGCACCTTACCGAGGGCAACATAGTAAGACTCTGTCTCAAAAAAACAATAAAAAAGAAAGAAAACAAAACAAAACATGGTGAAACACAATGACATACTATTCAGCTATAAAAAAGAATGAAATTATATAAATTCTAGCAACATAGATGGAACTAGAGGTCATTATCTTTTTTTTGTTTTTTTCCAGAGACAGATCTTGCTCTGTCACAAGGCCAGGTGCCTGCCACAACACCCAGTTATTTTGTTTTTGTTGCAGTTGTTGTTGTTTTAGCTGACCCAGGCTGGGTTCAAACCCACCAGCCTCGGTGTATGTGGCTGTGCCCTACCTACTGATCTATGGGTGCCACCCATGTTTTCTTTTCTTTCTTTGTTTTTTTTTTTTTGTTTGTTTGAGACAGAACCTCACTCTGTGGCCCTTGGTTGAGTGCTGTGGTGTCATAGCTCACAGAAACCTCAAACTCTTTGGCTCAAGAGATCCTCTTACATCAGCCTCCTAGGAGCTGAGACTACAGGTGCCTGCCATGACACCTGGCTAATTTTTCTGGTTTTAGGTAGAGATGGGGTCTCACTCTTGTCAGGTGGTTTCCAACTCCCTAGCTCAAGTGAACCACCCACCTCAGCCTCCCAGAGTGCTAGGATTACAGGCATGAGCCACCTCTCCCAGCTTCACCACATCTTTTTATTGGTTCATCCACCAGTGGGCACTTAGGATGATTCCCTCCCTATATTTGCTATTGTGAATAACATCTTAGCCCAATCAGAATGGCTATTATTAAAAAGACAAAAAAAAAAAATACTGACAAGAATATGGAGAAAGGAGAATTTTTTTTTTTTAAGAGACAAGATCTCTGGGCTTGGCGCCCATAGCACAGTGGTTATGGCACTGGTCGCATACACCAAGGGTGGCGGGTTTGAACCCAGCACGGGCCAGGTGAACAACTGCAACAAAAAAATGGCTGGGCATTGTGGCAGGCACCTGTCATCCCAGCTACTTGGGAGGCAGAGGCAGGAGAATGGCTTGAGCCCGAGAGTTTAAGGTTGCTGTGCTGTGTGATGCTGCGGCACTCTACCAAGGGTGACATAGTGAGACTCTGTCTCAAAAAAAAAAGAAAAGAAAAGAAAATCTCTATTGCTCAGCCTGCAGTTCAATGGCATGATCATAGCCTCACTGCAACCATGAATTCCAAAAAACCCCCCCAAAACCAAATACTGGCTGTGAATAGTGCTGCAATAAACATGTGAGCGCAGGTATCCCTTTTATATATTGATTTCTTTCCTTTGGGTAGATACCCAGCGGTGGGATTGCCAGATAGAATAGTAATTCTATTTTTAATTTTTGAGAAATCTCTCTTCTGGCTATATTAGTTTACATTCCCAGCAATAATGTATAAGCGTCCCCCTTTCTTGAGGCTGAATGGTTTATACCTGTCATCCTAGCACTTAGGCTGAGGCAAGAGGATCACTTGAGGCCAGGAATTGGCGTTCAGTCTGAACAACATAGAGAGACCCTATCTCTACAAACAAATTCAAAAATTAGCCAGGCATGGTAGCATACACCTGTAATCCCATCTACACAGAAGGCTGAGGCAGGAGAATTGTTAGAGCCTAGGAATTCATGGTTGCAGTGAGGCTATGATCATGCCATTGAACTGCAGGCTGAGCAACAGAGATCTTATCACACACACACAAAAAAAATTCTCCTTTCTCCACATTCTTGCCAGTATTTGTTATTTATTTATTTATTTACTTTTGTCTTTTTAATGTAGCCCTTCTGACTGGACTAAGATGTTATCTCCTTGTGTTTTTGATTTGTATTTCCCTGATACATAGTGATGTTAAGCATTTTTCGTATATCTGTTGGCCATTGTATGTCTTCTTTTGAGAAATGTTTATTCATGTCTTTCACCTGCTTTTTAACTGGATATTGTTATTGTTATTATTTTCCCGTTGAATTGTTTGAGTTCTTTGTGTATTCCAGATATTAGTCCCCTGTTGGATGAATAATTTGCATATCTTTTCTATTCAGTAGGTTATCTCTTCACTCTGTTGATTATTATTTTTTTCTTTTTTGAGACAGAGTCTGACTTTATTGCCCTCAATAGAGTGTCAAGGCATCACAGCTCACAGCAACCTGAAACTCTTGGGCTCAAGTGATCTTCTTGCCTCAGCCTCCCAAGTAGCTGGGACTACAGGCTCCTGCCACAAAGTCTGGCTATTTTTTTTTTTTTTATTAAATCGTAGCTGTGTACATCAATGCAATCATAGGGTACAATGTGCTGGGTTTTATATACAATTTGAAATATTTTCATCAAACTGGTTAACATAGCCTTCACGGTATTTTCTTAGTTATTGTGTTAAGACATTTATATTCTACATTTAGTAAATTTAACATGTACCCTTGTAAGATGCACCGTAGGTGTGGTCCCACCAATTACTCTCCCTTTACCCATCCTCCCCCCTCCCCTCCCCTCCCTCTCCTCTTTCCCCATATTCTTGGGTTATAATTGGGTTATAGCTTTCATACGAAAGCTATAAATTGGTTTCATAGTAGGGCTGAGTACATTGGATACTTTTTCTTCCATTCTTGAGATACTTTTCTCAGAAGAATATGTTCCAGCTCCATCCATGTAAACATGAAAGAGGTAAAGTCTCCATCTTTCTTTAAGGCTGCATAATATTCTTTGGTATACATATACCACAATTTATTAATCCATTCATGGGTCGATAGGCACTTGGGCTTCTTCCATGACTTAGCAATTATGAATTGGGCTGCAATAAACAATCTGGTACAGGGGCGGTGCCTGTGGCTCAAAGAAGTAGGGTGCTGGCCCCATATGCTGGAGGTGGGTGGCAGGTTCAAACCCGGCCCCAGCCAAAAACTGCAACAAACAAACAAACAAACAAACCAATCTAGTACAAATATTTTTGTTATAATGTGATTTTTTTTGTCTTCTGGATATATGCCTAGTAGAGGAATTGTAGGATCGAATGGTAGATCTATTTTTAGATCCCCAAGAATTCTCCACACATCTTTCCAAAAGGAACGTATTAGTTTGCATTCCCACCAGCAGTGTAGAAGTGTTCCTTTTTCTCCACATCCATGCCAACATCTCTGGTTTTGGGATTTTGTGATGTGATGCCCAGCTATTTTTACAGATGGGAGTCTCACTGTTGCTTGGGCTGGTCTTGAATACGTGAGTTAAAGCAATCCACCATCCTTAGCCTCTCAGAGTGCTAGGATTACAGGTGTGAGCCACTGCACCCAGCCTATTTCTTTTGCTGTACAGAAACTTTTAAAATTGTGTCTCATTTGCTTATTTTTGTTTTTGTTGCCTGTACTTTAAAAGTCTTAGACATAAATTCTTCACCTAGACCAATGTCCAGGAGAGTTTTTCCTAGGTTTTCTTCTAGTATCTTTATAGTTTGGGATCTTACATTACGTCTTTAATCAATTGAGTTGATTTTTTTGGGGGGGACACAGTCTCACTTTGTCACCCTCAGTAGAGTGCCATGGCATCATACCTCAGAGCAACTTCAAACTCTGGGCTCAAGCGATTCTCTTGCCTCAGTCTCCGTATTAGCTGGGACTACAGGTGCTCACCACAATTCTGGGATATTTTTTGTTTGTTTGTTTAGTAAGCCCGGGCTGGGATCGAACTCACTAGCCCCAGAGCATATGGCCAGTGCCGTAACCACTGAGGTACGGATGCCCAGCTGAGTTGATTTTTATATATGGTGAGTGATGGGGTCTAGTTTCATTCTGCTTGTGACTAACTAGCATTATTTATTAAAGAGGGTGGCCTTTCCTCATTGTAAATTCTCATCAGCTTTGTTAAAGATCTGTTGGCTATAAATAAGTGGCTTTATTTCTGAGCTCTCTATTCTGTTCCATTGGTGTGTATATTTTTATACCTATGCCATGGTGTTTTGGCTCCTATAATCTTGTAATATATCAAGTCTTAAAAGAGCTGCCCTCTTTTTGCTTTTTAAATTTTTTTAACTTAAAAATATTAAGGGGCGGCTCAGTGCCTGTAGCTCAAGCGGCTAAGGTGCCAGCCATATACACCAGAACTGGCAGGTTCAAATCCAGCCCTGTCCTGCCAAACAACAATGACAACTTCAACCAAAAAATAGCCAGGTGTTGTGGTGGGCCCCTGTAGTCCCATCTACTTGGGAGGCTGAGGCAAGAGAATCGCTTAAGCCCAAGAGTTTGAGCTTGCTGTAAGCTATGATGTCAGGGCTCTCTACCTAGGGTGACAGCTTGAGGCTCTCTCTGTCTCAAAAAAAAAAATTAAGGGGTACAAATGTTTTTGGTTACATGTATTGCTTTTGTAATGCTTGAGTCATGGCTATATGTGTGCTCATCACCCAGACAGTATTCATCGTACCAGTTAGGTATGTTTTTTCCCTCCCCTCCAACCTCCTTCCCCTACTTGATTTTTACTCTGTGCTTTACTTCTCTCTGTGCACATGTGTGCTCATCAGTTAGTTCCAATTTAACAGCAAGTACATGTGATGTTTGCTTTTCCATTCTTTAGATACTTCACTTAGGATAATGGTCTCCAGTTCTACCCACATTGGTGTAAAAGGCATTAATTCATCCTTTATGGCTGAGTAGTACCCTATGGTACCCATATGCCAATTTTTTCTCCTTGATGTCATTTAAAAATTTTTTTGAATTGGCTTGGCGCCCATAGCCCTGGTTAGGGTGCTGGCCACACCCACCCGGGCCAGTGAGTTTGAACTCAGCCAGGGCCTGCTAAACAACAATGACAACAACAACAAAAAAACAAACAAAATAGCCAGGCATTGTGGTGGGCACCTATAGTCCCAGCTATTTGAGAGGCTGAGGCAAGAGAATCGCTTAAGCCCAAGAGTTTGAGGTTGCTGTGAGCTGTGATGCCATAGCACTCTACTGAGGGTGACATAGTGAGACTCTGTCTCAAAAAAAAAGAAAAATTGAGGGTGGCACCTGGGGCTCAGTGGGTGGGGTGCCAGCCCCATGTACCGAGGGTAGTGGGTTCAGGCCCAGCCCTGGCCAAACTGCAACAGAAAAAGAATCAGGTGTTCTGGCAGGCACCTGCCAGGCAGTCTCGGGAGGCTGAGGCAGGAGAATCGCCTAGGCCCAGGACTTGGAGGTTGCTGTGAGCTATGTGATATCATGGCACTCTACTGAGGGTGACAAACTGAGACTCTGTCTCTGCAAAAAAAAGAAAAAAATTGGGCGGCACCTGTGGCTCAAAGGAGTAGGGCGCCAGCCCCATATGCCAGAGGTGGCGGGTTCAAACCTAGCCCTGGCCAAAAAAAAACTGCAAAAAAAAATTTTTTTCAGATTAATATAAGGACACATACCATTAGGTTACATTGCTTGCATTTGTTAAGTAAAGTCCAAGTTGTATTTGAGTCCTTCACCCAGGAGATGTGCCATATACACCTACTTCGTACCCTTTAGATGGGAGCTTACCAAGCCCCTCCTTCCCTTCCCCCCACCCCTTCTTGAGTTTGTGATTTTCTCTCATGTGGGCCTGTAGTTTTCCATCTACTAGTTTCAAATTAGTATTGAGTACATAGGATGCTTCATTTTCCATTCTTGAGATATTTTACTAAGAAGAATATTCTTCAACTCCATCCAGATAAATACAAATGATGTAAAGTCTCCATCTTTTTTTCACAGCCGAATAGTAGTCCATGGTATACATATAGCATAGTTTATTAATCCATCCATGGGTTGATGGGCACTTGGGTTGTTTCTACAACTTTTTGACTGTGAATTGAGCTGCTATAAATATTCGGGTGCAAATGTCCTTATGAGAAAATGATTTTTTTTCTTCTGGTATACCACATTTTGTAATCCACTCATGAATTAATGGGTACTTATTGTGAGTTGATTCCACATCTTTGCAATTGTGAATTGTGCTGCAATAAACATTTGAGTACAGATGTCATTTTGATGAAATGACTTCTTTTCCTTTGGGTACATACCCCGTAATAAGATTGCTAGATCAAATGATGGTCTACTGTTAGTTCTTTGAGTAATCTCCATCCTGTTTTTTTTTTTGGGGGGGTGTTGCTTTTTTTTTTTTTTTGTAGAGACAGAGTCTCACTTTGTCACCCTCGGTAGAGTACCGTAGTGTCACAGCTCACAGCAACCTCCAGCTCTTGGGCTAGGGCGATTCTCTTACCTCAGCCTCTGGAGTTGCTGGGACTACGGGTGCCCACCACAATGCCCGGCTATTTTTCTTGCAGTTGCCACTGATGTTTTAGCTGGCTGGGGCTGGGTTTAAACCTGCTACCCTTGGTATATGGGGCTGGCACCCTACCCACTGAGCCACAGGCGCCGCCTTCCATCCTGTTTTCCATAGAGGTTGCACTAATTTACAGTCCCACTAACAGTGTACAAGCATTCCTTTCTCTCTGCATCCACACCATTATCTATTGTTTTTGGACTTTAATAAAAGCCATTCTAACTAAGGTAGGGTGATACCTCTTTGTAGTTTTGTTAATAATTTGCATTTTCCTGATTAGTGATAGTGAGCATTTTTTTTTTTTTGAGACAGAGTGTCATTTGGTCACCCTTGGTAGAATGACATGGCATCTTAGCTAACAGCAACCTCAAACTCTTGAGTTCATACAATCCTCTTGCGTCAGCTTCCCAAGTAGCTGGGACTACAGGCATCGGTCACAATGCCCAACTATTTTTTAGAGACAGAGTCTCACTCTTGCTCAGGCTGGTCTCTAACTCCTGAGCTCAGCCTCCCAAGTGCTGGGATTATAGGCGTGAGCCACAATGCCCAGCTGACAATGAGCATTTTTTCATGTACTTATTGGCCATTTGTCTTATCTTCTTTTGAAAAGCTTCTTTTCATGTCTCTTGCCCACTTTGTAATAGGGTTGTTTATCTTTTTCTTGATGATTTGAGTTCTTTGTAGATTCTGGATATTAGCCCTTTACAGCCCTTTATCAGATGTATAGTTTGTAAATATTTTCTCCCATTTTGTAGGTTGTCTGTTTGTTCTAATGATTGTTTCTCTTTTTTTCTTTTTTTTTTTAATTGAATAATGACTATGTACATTAATACTTTCATGGGGTACAATGTGCTATTTTTATATACAATTTGAAATATTTTCATCAAACTGGTTAAAATAGCCTTCAGGTCATTTTCTTAGTTATTGTGTTAAGACATTTATATTCTTCATTTAGAAAGATTCACATGTACCCTT
>NW_003852455.1:165592-178489 GCF_000181295.1 Otolemur garnettii | reverse complement strand
GTTTGGCAGGTCCGGGCTGGGGATTCGAACCCGCCACCTTAGGTGTACGTGGCTGGCGCCTTAGCCGGTTGAGCTATAGGCGCCGAGCCGGCATTAAGTATTTGATTTGACTCTCAGCTTGACTGTTATTGGTGTATAGAAATGCTACTGATTTGTGTGTACATTGATTCTGAAATCTGAGTCTTTGTTGAATTTATTTATCAATTCCAGGAGTCTCTTGGTGGAGTTTTTGGGGTTTCCTAGATAAAAGATCATATTGTTAGTGTAAAGCAACAGTTTGACCTCCTCTTTCCCAATCTGGATACCCTTTATTTCCTTCTCTTGCCTGATTGCTCTAGTTAGGAAGGATATAGTGGTGAAGATTTCAGTCTTTGTGGCAGGGGGTTGGTGGTGGGCAGAAGTGCTCCTGGGCTACTTTCAGTTGTGACAAAACATTTGATATCAGCCTCCTCTTTAGTGGAGGAGGGGACTCAGGTAGGATGGGTGGAGTGGGAGAAGAAAGGGGAGGGGGGAGAAGAACTTGCAGGGGTGTCCAACCTTTTTTCTTTTCTGTCACATACTGGAAGATGAAGAGTCATCTTGGGCTTCATATTAAATACACAAACACTAACAAAAGCTGATGAACAAAAATAAAAAAGATCTGTGCATAATTTTTGTGATTTCTGCCACCACAGATAAGCAAAAAAATCTTCACATAAGCTGCATACAGCCTGTGGGCCACAGGTTGGACACTCCTAGTAGAGTGTCCAGGACTTGACATTTATTGCGTTGTGTGAAGGCTTTCAGTCCAGATGTTCCTGGGCCATGTGATTATGGTCAGGAGAACATCACTGAGCTCCCATACAACTGCTCTTCCAGATGTCATATTCAGTGAACACATGTTTAGAAAAAAATGAGAGGTGAGAAAGTGAAGGAGCAGAGGGTGGAACTGTCTATGGAACAGTTTATAAGCAAGAAGAAGATAAAAAATCAGAAATCCTGGAAGGTAGCAGAAGAATGTGTGTGGCCCATGGAGACAGACAGGGGCAAAATGTGCAGTGTGTATGGGGCAGGGATACAAAGGATAGGGGATCCCTAGAAGGCAGGAAAGCTGGGTTTGGGAGAGCTGATCAAAGTGGGTGAAGGGCAGGGAGAAACCTCTGCCTGGGAGCTCAGGAAGGCAGCAGACCTCCTCTCACTCTCCCAGCTTCTTTGCCCTTGGAGCCTGCAGCCCTGGGCCGAGCCCTGGCTGAGCTAACCAACAGAGAGGGCCACTGGATGATGGCCCATCCATTCTTGCTAATTCTGAGCTCCTCTTCCTGTCCCTTTCCCCCTCTAGTGCAGATACCTTCAGGGATACAACCCTTTCGACCTAGGCTGTGTCAGCAACTGGTATTTAACAATTTGTGCACCGCTGGGACCCAAGTGAGTTGACAAACCAGAGGCCGAAGAGAAACCCTGGGACTGGTAGAGTGGAGTGAAGTTGGGTTTTTCCTCTGCCCCCTTACCACAACTCCCAGGCCCCTACACTCACTGTTCTGTTCCTTTGGGGTTTTCTCTGGGGCACTATGGGAGCCATTTAGAGCCTTCCTGCTTCCTTATCTCTGTGGGTTCTTGCCCCAAGAAATGGGGTGGAGGGTGCAGGGCTCAGTACTAGGCTGTTTGTTCCCCAAGCTGAACAGGCAGGGGAACCAGGCTGAGAAGGACAATGACCCCTTGCATCTGGCCTCTTACCCCCCAGGTACATGGCTGAAGCTGTCCAGCTGCAGAGAGTGGTGAGGTCCGAGTCAGTGCCTGCACCAAGCCTGCACTCCCCGATGTGCCCCTTTGCTCTCGAGCCTCCGGTCCTCCCTGGCCCCCAGCCCCAACCCCTAGGTCTCCACAAGCCGGGAAAAGGTCCCCCAGGGAGTGGCGAGGCTGCAGCCTTCCAGAAGGTAAGAAGTGTTGGGAGAGGGGCGTCTGTGGGCTGTGTGGTTGGGGGGAACCACCTGAGGTTGGGCTGGCCCTGAAGCTGGACCACTCAGAGCTTGAGGCAGGGGTCCTACACCTGAAGAAGCATTGAAAGTAGGGTCCCAGGCCTTCATAATACATCCAGGAGTCCCAGGACACACAAAGAGAAAAGTCTACACCACTAACTTGCTGGTTGGCCTTGGACCAGTCACTTACTTTTTCTGAGTTTCAGTGTCCTCAGCTATTAATGAGATGCGACTTGTCCAGCGGTTTATAACTTGGGGTGGGGGATAAGGCTTCTTTTATCTAAAAGAAATTTTGACTTGAAGCCTATATGAAACATAGAGGTAGAACATTAAGAGTAAAGTGGGAGGCGGGCACAGTGGTTCACGCCTGTAATCCTATCACTATGGGAGGCCAAGGCGGATAAATTGCCTGAGCTCACAGGTTCCAGACCAGACTGAGCCAAAGTGCGACCTCGCTCTCTAAAAATGGCTGGGTGTTGTGCCAGGAGCCTGTAGTCCCAGCTACTTGGGAGGCTGAGGCAAGAGAATCGCTTGGGTCCAAGAGTTGGAGGTTGCTGTGAGCTGTGATGCCAGAGTACTCTACCAAGAGCCACAAAGTGGGACTCTGTCTCAACAACAAAAAAAGAGTGAAGTGGGTTGAGTGCCCCACAGTGCCCCCTCCAGGGTCTTTGCAGTGACACTCTGTGGTACCGGCCCAGTCCCTTTGCTCTGCCTCCAGCGGGCAGGGCCTTGTCTGTAAGCTGTGGGGCCAGGGTCTTTGGGAGGCCTCATGCCCCCACTGTGTGTTTAGCTGCCCCTGCTGCGGGAGGCCCCCAGGCAAGGTGAGGACTTCTCACCCCTTCGTACTCAGCGCTGCCAGGAGCACCTGCATCTGAATCCGACCTCCTGAGGCCTTCTGTGCCCTGAAGTTGCCCACTCCCCTGGTGGGAGTGCTGAGACCCTCATGCCCATTAAATACCTTTGCCTGCCTCCTACAGCTGTCTTGCTGCTTGTCCCCGATCTAAGGGGTTTGGGGGAGGCCCTTGCCCAGGGACAAAGACCTCCCAGGAGGGAGGAGACCGAGTCAGAACCCTGCCTGGCTCTGTGACCTTGGGAGAGACATCTAACATTTCTCTTATCCTTAAAATGGAGCAGTGGCCCAGGCAGGGCTGGAGACGATGGAGATAAAAAAAACCCAGGAATGTCTGCCTGCAGGGGGCGCTCGCGGCCTGGGAGTTCGCAGGCCTGGCCGGGTCCAGTCCTGCCCCACCGGAGCCTCGTGGGTGGGTTGGGGGCTGGTCCTCAGGCTCGGAGACCCCATCGCAGTCCAACCTGGCTCTTTCCAGCAACAGTGTCTCCCGCCAGTCCCTCCCTGTTGGAGAGTCAGGTGCTGGTTCTGGTCTGTCCCTGGGGTGGGGTGGGGCGGGACACATCAAACTGTGGCTCTGCTGGTGGCCAGAGTGTGACTTTGGGACTGGAAAGAAGGGCAGCTTCCCGGAATGTTGTCAGAGATTGAAGTAAGTGTTTCATGCAGAACATCTGGCGCACAGTAGACACAATGAATGCAGCAGTATGAACCTTCGCACAGGTGACCGACTGCCCAGTTCTTCTCCAAGGTCTAGCTCAGACTCTCAAAGTGGAGGAGGGTGGGAATTTGCATCAAGCGCCCACGTACTTCTGCTGCCTGAAATATAAAGATGGGTACATTTGGCCAACCTTGTATCCAGGTGAAATCAAGGTGTATGATGGAGATGAAGAGAGAAGGATGTCACCAAAGGGTTCAGATGAACTTTCCCAGGGGCCCATGGAGGTCTGAATGTCTGTGTGTAGTGAGAGTAGGAGTTCGTCCTAGGGAGAGGGGGGATTACCCAGAACCTGACCTCCTTTCCAAGCGTTGAGAAGGGGGGATTACCCAGAACCTGACCTCCTTTCCAAGCGTTGGGAGACCCACACCGCCGGATTTCTCTCCAGATCTCTGGACTGCAGAGTCCCGCCACAAGGGGGCGGGACTAACCAACCCTAGAGACCTCGGGCCCCACCCAACCTTGTTCAACCCTGGGGATGATGATTCTCTCCTTTGCCTTGGCCCAGTGTCTCCCCAGTAACAAGCCCCTTTGGGCTTCAAGCCTTTTCTCAACTCTTACCCCTGCTTATCTCAGAAACTCTTGGGCTTTTATTTGTACTCATTGGGATACAAAAAGGCAGCCCAGCTTTGGCCTTGCTGTAAATGGATTCAGGGGCCACAATTAAATTTCTTGGGACCCAAGGTTAAGGGTAAAGCCAAAGCAACCTCCCTTTGGGAAGCTCCACAGTTATGGCCATGTGGCAGGGAAGGAGGGGAGGAGTCCCTCTGAGCCCCTGAGCCCAGGGGGTGCCCACATATGTACTTTAAACCACGAACCCTAACACCTCCTGTGTGTGGGGGGGAAGGGTACAGCTTGGCCCAGGCTGCTCAGTACTGCAGAGGGGCAGCAATAGTGGTGCAGCTCTGGGGGCCTCAAGCCCACTCCCAAGTGAGAGCCTTGAGGTAGTGAGTAGAGAGGAGGATCCCAAACCAGGGGCCAAGGCCTGGTTATAAATCGTGGAACTGGCTGGGTAGAGGAGTGGCACCTGTCCAGAGTCCATGCCCTGTCCCTCTGCCACCCTGCCTTACTAGGTGTGGGGCATTCTCCCCACACACTGGGCCTCAGTTTCCCCACAGGGCAAAGACATAATTTTCCTCATGATCTCAAATGAGGCTATGACCCTTCCAATGGCAATGCCCTCGGGGATGTAGATTCCTGGTCCCTCTGTTATAAATCCCAGGATTTATAACATTTCTTTAGGAAAGTCCTTAGGATCAGGCTCCTCAGCTCCTCAAGGGTTAAACGAGATTTAGCCCACCCCACAGGCTCTTCCTTAGGGCCTGGGTCCCCTCAAGGATTCTCTCCTGCCAGACTGGAGGTCTCTGTTGAGCTGCACCCCTCCCTCTTGGCCCTCTCTTCGTTTTTGCTGAGCCTGTCCCTGATTCTGAGATGTACCCCGCCCAGTCTTTGGCCCAAGGATAACAGGAGGGGTGTTATCAGAGCCCAGATGTGGGGCCAGCTGTCCACACACCCAGGAAGCCCTGCCATCCCTGCCTTCCCGTGGGCTGGAGCCTGCAGGGCTGCCAGGTGCCCACAAGTCTGTAGCCCTTCTGAGAGGTCCCCAGCTGGCTCTTAGAACCTGGTGGACCCTGGAATGGGAGCACGGAAGCAGACCTCCATCTCCAGACCTTTCCTCCATGGGCCTTCTGGAAGGTCAAGACATGTGGGATAGGACTCCTAGCCCACTCACTTAGCTCTGCCGCCAGCTAGTGTGCTGTGGAATAGGTTACCTCCCTCTGCTCAGCCTCAGGTTTCTCATCTGCGGAGGGACTGATGGTCCTAGCCACCTAAAAGAGCTCACAGGATCCTAACTCTCCAGAGTAGGAAGGGTCTTGGGGGCCACTTCCAGGTACCCTCTATCCCTCGTTTCACAGATGGGGACTCTGAAACCCAGAGAAGGAAGTGATTGCTCAAGATGACACAGTGACCTAAGTCTGGTGGTTCTGTGGTTCCCAGCTGCCATCCCCATCCCTGCTCCCAGGCCATTCCAGAGGATAAAGGCTGGCAGTGACCACAGGGCCCTACTCTTGGGCCCTCTGCCTCACAGATGGGCTGGGCATTTCAGCACAGGGCCTAGGCAGTTGATAAGAAAGTAGGGCTTAACTCTGTCTCCAGCCCTGTGCTGCCAGCGATAATGATACCCTGCTACTCAGCCCTGCCCTGTTCTGCCCTGACTGCCCCACCCAAAGGGGCCCTGCAGGTGGCTGAGGGTAGGGTGGGGTGAGGATGGATGGGGGCAGGGGAGGTTACCACATGGGACTCAGAGACCAGGATCCTAATACCTCACAGGGCACAAGAACTTTGTTGGCTGACCCTCATGGGCACAATGCCTGGCACCCAGCAGATGCTCCATCTGTGCCTGGATCCCTTTAATTCTTAGCATGCAGAGCCTGGTTGGAGAGAAGTAGCCTTGGGACTGAAAGTTTGCCAGAGCTCCTGCACTGGGTAACAAAACCTTTACTGAGCACTGCCCTGGCCAGGGCCTGTGCTAAGCAGTTCATATTATCTCCTTTAATCCTCACAACTACTCTATGAAGTTGTTATTCTAGTTTTACAGATGAGGAAGCCAGCACTGAGCAAATAAGTAACTTCCCCAAAGTCACACTGCTTCTAAGAGGCAGAACCCAAAGCCCCTTTGGCCATTTACCCTTAATTACACTGTGCTTCTATGGGCAGTTAGCACATTTTTTTCCAGTATTGAGTAATGGTTAAGATGTGGGCTCTGAAGCCAGAATGCCTGGTTTCTCCCTCTGTGAGATTAATAATTGTATCTCAGCCAGGAATGGTGGCTCATGCCTGTAATCCCAGCACTCTGGGAGGCCGAGGTGGTTGGATTGCTTGAGTTTAGGAGTTCCAGAATCCTGAGCAACAGCAAGACTCGGTCTCTACTAAATGTGTGCAAAAATTAGCTGGGTGTGTGACGGGTGCCTGTAGCTCCAGCTACACAGAAGGCTGGAGCAGGAAGATCATTTGAGCCCAGGAATTTGAGGTTGCTGTGAGCTATGACGATGCCACTGCACTATAGCTGGGATGACAAAGTGAGATTGTCTCCAAAAAAAAAAAAAAATTCTGTCTCATCCGGTGGCTATAGGATTGATTGATTAGGCAGTGCATGGAAAGAGCTCAGCGTGAGTGCTGTCACATGGCAGCATAATGGAAGGGCTGCATAAATCAGGATCTGTGATCTGCTGGGGCCCTGGGTTGACAGTTACCATGACAACAGTGCCAGTTTGGTACAGGTTCCCTTATGGTTGGGCAACAAAGGAGAAGGGTGCTACTTTGGAGGGGAGATTTGTGTTATGTTTTATAGAAAATCTACTGGGTCAAAGGGGATCAGGGCCATGGGATGAGACTCTTTAAGGGAGCTGTAAGATGGCCACCTGACAGGAGCTCTGCACTTGTGTTGGGAAAGCAGCTGCTGCTTCTGCTTTGTGGCCAGGCGGTGTGCTTTGGGCTGAAGGAAGTTAAAGCTGCGGTGATTCTGAGCTCCTTGCTGGGGCAGCTGTTCAGAGCCTCCGCCTCCTGGGCTTGCACTGTGCCTCCTCTGTGGTCTCCCAGGGGCCTCTCTCCCAGTCCCTGGCTGCATCTCTGCCTCATCTCTTCTCACCTTTCCACTCGTGCTTCCTCTCCTCCATCTCCTCCTTTCACTGTCTTTTATCAAACTCTTTCATACTGTCTCCTGCTCTCACTCTTCATGCTCTACCCCACTTTTCCTGGACTCCAGCTTCCAGGAACATGTAACTGATGACTTTCAAGTACTAACTTCTAACTGTGGTTCTTGGAAACCCTGGGTCTGGGTGTGGAAACACAGGAACCAGGCTGGAGGCAGGACCCGCACAGGGCACCTTTGTTTGCCTCTCTCTGGGACTTCTGCCTCCTGGGCAGGACCCACATACCCAGCTGCTTTCTGCTTGGGGCACTTTTCCTGCTGAAATCCAAGATTCCTAAACTGGAAGGGACTCACTCAATATCTAGCCACTTCCCTCATTTCATTAGTGAGAAGAAAACTAAAGCAGTGAGGGACATCAGAAAGGATTTCCCCCAGGATCATAGAGCAGAGTGGAGGCCTGGCCAAGGCAGGTCCTGTGCCCTTTCCGCCACCCTCCACAGAGAACAGCTGGGTCAGGGCTGTAAACAGGAAGGGCACTCTTGCTTTCTCCATTTGGCTCCAGTGGGCAGAAGCATAACAATGACGACAATAGTCACAATGTTGAATGCTAACTACGTACCAGCCATTGGGTTAAGTGCTTTGCTTCCATGCACTTATTTACTCCTCCAACCTTGTGAGAAAAGTGCTGCTCTTTTGTGAATGTGACCTTGGGCAGTCCTCCAGCCCGCAAGGACAGGGCTTGTTGGAGGATCCTCAGGGTTACTCCTATGCTGATCTGATTGAATTATTTGACTCGGTGACCAGGAAGGATGATCCTGGTTTGGGGGCAAGTTGTAAGGTGAACAGGGTCCCAGGCAGGGCTTATTCTATGGCCCATTAGGAACCCGAGTCACCTGGAACCTCAGCTGGCCCCTAGTAGCAGGGAGAACATGAGGTCACCAAGCAGGGCCCTTGCCATCCAGGCTGGGAAGGTCCTCAGTCAGCAGTTCCTAGATACCTGCTCTTCAGCCACTGACAAAAATGGAAAGATTCCGGGAGGCGCCTGTGGCTCAGTGAGTAAGGTGCCAGCCCCATATACTGAGGGTGGTGGGTTCGAACCCAGCCTTGGCCAAACTGCAACAAAAAAAGATAGCCGGGTGTTGTGGCGGGTGGCTGTTGTCCCAGCTACTCAGGAGGCTAAGGCGAGAGAATTGCCTAAGCTCAAGAGCTGGAGGTTGCTATGAGCTGTGATGCCATAACACTCTACCAAGGGCAACAAAGTGAGACTCTGTCTCTAAAAAAAAAAAAAAAAAAAAAGGAAAGATCCCCTCCTGCCTGCCCTGTCCTGGCAGGGCAGTGAGATGCTATGGGTGGAGCATGGATGGACATCAGAAGGCTGAGTAGAGAGTGGGCTCACTACTACCAAGCCTCTTACCTGATCTGCAAAGCTGAAACTAAAACCTGTGTGTGGTTTACCTCAAAGTGCGCCATAGGTCAGAGGGTACCTGATTGGAAGACACTCTGTTGACCCTCAGACCAGGACTGAGTATGGGGTGGTTACAGAGGTGGGGTCCAACTCAGGCTTAGGGGGCCTGGCAGGAGGAACTCCCTTTCTCTTTTGTCTCCATTTTCCCTCCTTGGGTTCTGATCCTTTTGCAGTCTCTGGATTTAGATCATTTTGAAATGGCCAAAGCTAAGGATGGGACACCTCACTTTAGTTTCCAGATGGACTAGGCCTGGATTGCCCTCTTTGAGTGACTGTCTCAGCTCTCTTTTCCCTGCCAAGTACCTAACCCTAATGGAAAGAGCTGGCTGGACTGGGGCTTGGGGCAGAGATAAGGCCCCTCTTCTCCCAACTGGCAACACATTCTATTAGCTGCCCGTAGCCCCTGGACACACAGTGCCTTGGGGTGGAAGCTTCTGGAAGGCTTTAAGGCCTGGACAGCCAGCAGGGACTTGGACTGCTAGCCCAACTTGGCCAAGAGGCTCAGGGCTGCCTTGGGCATGATCCAGACCAAAGAGTAAAGGAGGTTTGTTCTGAAGCAAAGACCAGAATTAGGCACACAGAGGGTTCTTTGCTTTGGAGTTGAAGCCGTTGAAGATTTGTTTTCTTTGAATATCCTGCTACAGGAAAGAGAAGCCAAAAATCAAACGTTTCTGAAATACGGATTTCAGGTGATTTTAAAGGAACAATTTGTTTGGTTTCCAACCCATGCTGTTTTTGCTTGGTGGGGTCTCAGGTACTTGTCTGTGGGGTTCAGTGGGTTCCCACCTGTGGGGCTGGGTGGGTTCTGGCCTTTCCAGGCTTACCCACCCAGTCTCATAGCAGGGACGGGGGTGGGGGGAGGGAGAATTCCCCGTTCCTGGGCACCAGGTCCAACCTGAGGGCCTCTAGTGACACCTGAGCCCTGAGCTTGTTCTCGATGAGGGTCACTACCTCAAGAAGTGCAGGTCACTTCCTTGACCTTAGCTTTGTTAGCACTGCTGACCACGCTCTCTTTCTTGAAAACTCTTCACCTTTGACCTCGGGGGTCTGTCTAGGACTCTTCCTCTCACCTTCTACCATGAAATCTTCCAGGTCCTGTCCTTGAGGGCATGCCTTGCTCTGGGAGAACTCACTCATTTCATGTGCTGGGCCCCACGGAGCCTCCATCTCAGGCCCACAGGCCCTCCCAGTAGCCCAGGCTTTGTTCCTTAGTTTTCTATGACTGAATTACACCCTTGGGGCTTCCACCAGATGCAAGGTCTTTCCAAGTCTCAGCACTGGGAAGAGAAAAAGCAAAGGGAAAAAGAGCCAGAGTAACAGGAGCATTTGTTAGTGTTCAGGGGTAGCTGAACAGGTTGGTAGGATCTGGATAGAGGTGTCCAAGGCCTGTTCCAAGCTTGGGTTAGAAAAGCCAAAGGGGGGCAGCACCTGTGGTTCAGTGAGTAAGGCCCTGGCCCCATATACCGAGGGTGGCAGATTCAAACCCACCCCGGTAAAACTGCAACAAAAAAATAGCCAGGCGTTGTGGCAGGCACCTGTAGTCCCAGCTACACAGGAGGCTGAGGCAAGAGAATCACCTAAGCCCAAGAGCTGGAGGTTGCTATGAGCTGTGACACCACGGCACTCTACCGAGGGTGACGAAGTAAGACTCTGTCCCTAAAAAAAAAAAAAAGAAAGAAAAAAGAAAAGCCAAAGGGGGCTCAGCGCCTGTAGCTCAAGCAGCTAAGGCACCAGCTGCATACACCAGAGCTCGTGGGTTTGAATCCAGCCCAGGCCTGCCAAACAACAATGACAACTATAACAAAAAAAAAAAAAAAAAAATAGCAGAGCGTTGTGGTGGGTGCCTGTAGTCCCAGCTACTTAGGAGGCTGAGGCAAGAGAATCACTTAAGCCGGGAGTTGGAGGTTGCTGAGAGCCGCGATGCCACGGCATTCTACCCAGGGTGACAGCTAGAGGCTCTGTCTCAAAAAAAAAAAAAGAAATCCAAAAGGTATCGCAAAACTGCCAAGAGGGGAGCAGAAACTAAAGGCATCCTCGCGCAGCCTCATCTGCCCTCCTTACCCCCAGGTCCCCTGCTTCAGTGACTGGACAGACTGGGTGCGGTGAGGAAGGGGGGTTCCGGGAGAAGGGGCATGGAGAGGTGGGGAAACCATTCAGGAACATACTGCTGTCATCCAAGGAGGAGCTGATAAAAGACTAAGGCTTGAACTCCTTCAACTCATTCAACACTCATTCATTCATTCACTCACTCATTCACTTATTCAGCAAACACCAAGTAAACACAATATATCCAGGAGGCAATGAAATGAATTATTATTATTATTATTTTCTGAGACAGAGTCTCAAGCTGTCACCCTGGGTAGAATGCCGTGGCATCACAGCTCACAGCAACCTCAAACTCTTGTGTTTAAGCGACTCTCTTGCCTCAGCCTCCCAAGTAGCTGGGACTACAGGCACCTGCCACAATACCCGGTTATTTTTTGGTTGCAATTGTCATTGTTTGGCAGGCCCAGGCTGGATTCAAACCCTCCAGCTCCAGTGTATGTGGCTGGCACCCTAGCCACTGAGCTACAGGCGTCGAGCCAAACTCTGGCTTCTCTCTTACCTAACTAAGCCTCCCAAGTAGCTGGGACTACAGGTGCCTGCCAAAATGCCCAGCTATTTTTGTATGCAGTTGTCATTGTTGTTTAGCTGGTCCAGGCTGGGTTTGAACCTGCCACATTCGGTGTATGAGGCTGGCGCCATAACCACTGTGCTATGGGTGCCAAGCCTGAAATTAATTTTTAAAAAGAATATATTCATTGAGTACAGTATAATTACTAATTTAAAATTAAATTTATTTTTATCTTTGAGACAAAGTCTCTGTCACACTGGGTAGAGTGCTATGGCATCATAGCTCACAGCAACCTCAAACTCTTGGGCTTGAGCAATTCTCTTGCCTCAGCCTCCTGAGTAGCTGAGACTACAGTTGTGCGCCACTACACCTAGATAGTTTTTCTGTTTTTAGTAGAGATGGGTCTTACTCTTGCTTAGGCTGGTCTCGAACTCCTGAGCTCAGGCAATCCAGCCGCCTCAGGCTTCCAGAGTGCTAGGATTATAGGTGTGAGTAACTGGGCTCAGAATATATATTTATTTTTAAAAGATTAGAAGGTAATTCATCAAAAGCTTGTGGTGGCTGAGCAAGCGTTTTTTAATTAGGGGGATTCTGGGCAGTTGGTCTGGCGGTCAGGACACCTGATTTGTAGCCCCAGCTCTTCCCCTGCCTAGCTGTGTGACTGTGAAAAGCCTTCCATTCTTAGGGCCTGTTTCCTCTTTTGTGAAATGAGGAGTGTGAAACCAGAAGATCTATGGCTCTTCCCAGCTCTGATGTTACACAAGAACATGCGAGATTAGGTACTGTGGGCAGTTTCACTGGCATGTCTGGGCTGCCCACCCACTCCCCCACCCCCGCTGCAGGCCTTGCCAATCAACTCCTTAATACAACCACAGACCCTCTGCTGGTGGGCTGTACAGAGGGGAGGAAGTGGTCATAGCCTGGCCAGCTGTGAGGCTCTGCTCTCAAATTAGAATCCTGCCTCCCATCTCTGCACGGTTTTGAATCATGAAAAGCCTCCTCCACCCTTCACTGCAGCCTTGTGGCCAAGAACAGAGGGTGTTGGGGATCTTCACAACCTCTACTGCCTAGAGGCCTCAGTCAGATGAAAGAGGGGACCCATCAGGCAGGAAGGAGCAGGCATTGATTACGATTATGTGCCAGACACTGTATCTGTGAGTTCTGTCCTAGGTATTAGCCTGTTCACTCATTTTCCTCAGTGTCCCTGGTGGGAAGTGATGAGGTGAGGCTCAGGGAGACCAAGGACTGTACCAGGGGCACTGCTCAAAGTGGCAGCTGCAGGATGGGGGGACCAGCTCTTTCTGCATCAGAATTGAAGGCAGTCAGAGCCTTCCTTCTCTTTCCAGGACTGAGGGGGATTTCCAGGTGCCAGTCACAGCCACGTGGTGACAGGGATTTAAACCCATTCCCGATCGGACCCACTGGAAACATTTCTCTTCCTCAGAAATTCCACTGAGAGAATCGCTTCTCCTCTCCCTGTTCTCAGGCCTCTGAGTCCCCCTGACCTTTTCAGCAGATGATAGATACAGCACTTTCCCTGTTTTTCTGTGGAGGGTGGAACTCCTATTCTTATGGGAAGTAGTCTTTTCAGTGGGATAAATTGTAGAGTCTCTGACTAACTGTCCTGGTAACCCCCTTCACACTGAGCT
>NW_003852455.1:163108-165067 GCF_000181295.1 Otolemur garnettii | reverse complement strand
CATTGTTGTCTGGCAGGCCTGGGCTGGGCTTGAACCTGCCAGCTCCAGTGTATGTGGCTGGCACCCTAGCCACTGAGCTATAGGCATTGAGCCTGGGTCAGCTAATTCTGTCCTCCTGCCACCCACAACCTACTCCACACTAGATGCTGCCTCCCCTCCTCCCTTTTTTCTTCTTTAAATTCTAAAACAGGAGAGTAGGGGAAATCCTGTCCATTCTTCCATCTGGCCTCAGATTTTCAGGAAGGAATTCAGGATAAATAAAAAGCAATTTCTCATCAAATGCTATTTCTTTTCTACTTTGACTACTGGTGTTATACTATTTTTCTAATGTTTATTACAGATATTTAAGAATTCTGGAGTATTGGTTCCGTGCCTGTGGCTAAAGCAGCTAAGGTGCCAGCCACTCACACCTGAGCTGGTGGGTTCAAATCCAGCCTGGGCCCACCAAACAACAATGGCTGCAACCCAAGATAAAATAGCCAGGCATTGTGGTGGGAGCCTGTAGTCCCAGCTACTTGGGAGGTAGAGGCAGGAGACTCGCTTGAGCCCAGGAGTTGGAGGTTGCTGTGAGCTGAGATGCCACAGCACTCTACCAAGGGTGACAACTTGAGGCTCTGTCTCAAAAAAAAAAATAAGAATTCTGGAGTATTATGGGTTAATCGTCCCTACTTAGAGTAGTCCCAGTAACCAAATACAATAACATCCTTGCAGTGAGGAAATGTGTTCTGCCCATACCTTGGAATATATTCTAGTTGGAAGTTGGGGCTGCCTTAATTCTTAAATTCAAACCAGCTACATCTTGGGTAGGATTCTTAACCTTGTTCACTTGGTCAATAGCCCACATCTCACAGGGCTGTCCAGGGGATCAGATGAGGTGAGGTATGGGGACGTGGCAGCACATACTGGCAGTAGGTACCCCCACCCCAGTGCTATCCTGGGCATTATGTCTGAGCTTCTCCCAACCCCAGTTTCCTCCTCTATAAACTGAGTGATAGTCCTAGAGCTGCCCTGCCTGCTTCCTGGTGAGCTGGGAGATGCTGAGCAGAGATGGGAAGGCACAGGCACAATTAAGAGTTTTATATGCAGGCCCCATTGCACCTCTTACTAAATCTGCCTTTGAAGAGGTTGTTTCCAGTCTCTAGATCCTTGATCTTTGTTGGGCCAGATGGTTCCAAGCTTATGGAGTCAAGCCCTTTCTGCCACATAACTCTAGAGGCCTGAGCTGCAGTGAAGAACAAATCAACTTGCTCCCCAACCTGGTTTCAATCTCCCCAACACTCATTCCCAGGCACTGGCTGGCTGGTGGCAGTGGCATGGGTGTGGGGCTTCCAGGATGAGCTGTCATCTCACTTCACGTTAGGCTCTAGGGTTCCTTTTCTCCTGTGTCCCTCTGTCTCTCAGGCTCTGGAGGTGGAGGGTCCTGACCCTGGACCCCCAGAGGTTTCCCTGTGGCCTAAAGCTCACCTACCTGGGATAGGCATGGGCTTGGGTCTCCCAAAGCATGCTGTGACAGTCTGTCATGTCCCTTCCCCAGAGGACTTTCTATTTTACTAGTTAAGCATTTATTTAATGAGTATTGGAAAAACATGTAACTGACTCAAAAGAGGCCTGGCCTGACTGAGAATTTTGAAGAATTTGAAGACAGGAGGGTGTTGTTGTTGCTCGTTTGTTGAGATAGAGTCTCACTTTGTCACCCTGGATAGAATGCAGTGGTATTATAGCTCTATGCAACCTCCAATTCCTGGGGTCCAGTGATCCTCCGGTCTCGGCCTCCAGAGTAGCTCAAACTACATGACAGGACATCCAGGTAATTATTTTATTTCTTGTGGGGTGTTCTCATTTTTACTGGGGCAGGTCTTGAACTTTTGAGCTGAAGTGCTCCTTCCTCCTCAGCCTCCCCAAGTGCTAGGATTACAGGCCTGAGCCACTGCACCCATGAGACAGGAGGTTTTTTTTTTT
>NW_003852455.1:158537-162968 GCF_000181295.1 Otolemur garnettii | reverse complement strand
ACCACAACACCCGGCTATTTTTTGGTTGCAGCTGTCATTGTTGTTTGGCGGGCCCGGGCTGGATTCGAACCCGCCACCTTAGGTGTATGTGGCTAGCGCCTTAGCCACTTGAGCCACAGGTGCCAAGCCGAGACAGGAGTCTCGGCTTTTAAAACAGCTCAACTAAAAGGAATGAGAGGGGCTGACCATTTCATTTATACCATGTGTTCTGTGCTCTTGAGCAAAGTATTTGTTTTTTGTTTTTTTGCAAAATGAGATCCTTTAAGGTTGATTTAGTGACAAACACCAAGTAAAACATCGTGCAGGTGATGTGCAGATATGGTAAGAACTTTGACAGGAAATTGAATGACTCAAGTTTGGGAAATGCTGTTTTCCCATTTAATGCTCAGGACTACCCTAGGTGGTTGTAGGTGTTATTGTCTCATTTTACAGAGAGGAAAATAGGCCCAGAGGTGAGGTGAGTTGCCCAAGGTCACTCAGAGGGGAGTGGAGGAGCTCATCAATGGCAATGACCTAGAGAAAGGAGTCCCCTAGGACCACTGAGCCAGGAGCAGTGGAGCCCTGGGCCAGCAGCTCATGCCTCCTCTCCACTGGTGAGCTGGACAAGCAGGAACTTGTCCTGGGACCATAAAACGGTTGTATCAGCCTAGCTAACCTCAGGCCCATGGCATGGCAGATATGGAGACTGATTAGGGAGCAGGAGAAAGGTAGCCAGAAGGAGAACAAGCAGAGACAAAAGACAGGCAGAGGCCTGCCAGGCTGGGCCACCACAGGGGTCTAGAATGTGTAGGAGGAGCTAAATTTACTCACACCCCAGGGTTCTTTTAACCACAGGCCTGGCTTGGAACTGGTCACCACCAGGCTTCTAACACCTGAACTATGATAAGAAGGATTCCAGTCACAGGAAAGCTATAAACACCCCTATATAAGGCCGCCTAGACACATAGCTGGTTCTCACCACAGTCCCCAACACACATACCCATGAGTGCTGGCATCAGGAGACCTTCCTCCTGGAGCAACAAGCACAGACCTTTTGCCCTGGCACCTCGTAGAAACCATGGGGTGTGTTTTTCACCTTTGGAATGACTGGTTGTGCTGACCTGTCTCTCTGCCTTTGTTCTATTGTCACCCATAAAGTTTAATAGCATGGCTGTGGTTGCCAGAGATGTAAACACTGGTTCAAATAAAACTAACAAACAAGAGAACATATTATGATATGGCTCTATGCAAAGGTGTAGATTTATGTGAGCTGAACATAAGTGGGGAGGTGGCCTTGGCCTCCAGGAGGAGGGGAGAGGAGCTTGCTTGTTTAAGTAACTTGCCAGCAGATTTCAGTAACACTGGAAGGGGACTACAGGCAGCTAGTCACGGTGAAGCGCACAGCTGTTCCTAGGGACTGGGTTTCCTCTTCCTGGAGGACTACTGCCAACGGAGGAAAATTTTGTTTCACCTGCGGTGTGAAGCTTCATGCACAAGTTAGAAAGCCCATTTATATCCGTTCTCAGATGGAACCCTCAAACAGCCTCGTGAACCAGATGGGGCAGAGAAACTGAGGCCTAGGTTAGCAGGGTGAGCTGCCCAGGCCACCAGACTAAGGCAGTCAAGGCTAGCCTCCAGGTTGGCTTGGGGACACAGTCGCAGGAGCTAAAAGGATCTGGTAAGAGAAGGAAAGAGTTGGGTCTGGTCTCTGTCCCAGAAAAGCAGCTCCAGGAGAAGTGAGCTCAGATAACTCACATCAGAGGCTCAGGGAAGGAGAGGGAGGCAGGGAGGGGGCACTCGCTGGGATGGAGGCGGGCACAGATGGAGGTGGTTAAGGTTGGTTGAGAGATAAATAGTTCTGATACTGTTATGAGAAACCTCAAAAGGCTTCAATTCCAGAAACTGGCATTCTGTTTCAGAGATTATTCCACTCTCTTTTTTTTAACCTCAGGGGGAGAAAAAGTAAAGCCTTTCTTAAATCAGTTCTCTTCTTTTTAATACCTTGAAGCTAAGAAGGGGAGAGAATGGCAGGTGCTATTCACTGGTCTTGGCTGTGCTTTGGGAACACTGGGAAGGGCCTCCAGTGTTGGCTCTTTGACTCTCTCTCAACCTCCTGCAGAGGCTTTGACAAACATCTCCAGATTATAAGAAGGGAAATTGAGGCACCAAGCACTCAAATAACTAGGTCAAAGTTGCACAGGAAACAAACAGTAGAGCTAAGATGTGACTAAGCAGTTTGCTGCAATATTAGAGCAGTATTAGGTTCACAGCAAAAGAGAGCTGCATTGTACTGAGACCCAGCACATGCCCAGACCTTTAACGGTTGCTCTTGTCACCCTTCACCAGATCCCTGTGACTTCCACATTGCTCTTATTTTGAAATAAATACCTGTTTAAAATAAAAAAAAAAAAATTTTAGGCCCAGCACCGTGGCTCATACCTGCAATCCCAGCACTCTGGGAGACTGAAGTGGTAGGTTCCTTTGAACTCAGGAGTTTGACAATAGCCTGAGCAAGAGCCAGACACTGTCTCTACTAAAAATAAAAAAACTAGCCAGGTGTTGTAACAGGCACCTGTAGTCCCAGCTACTAGGGAGGCTGAGGCAAGAGAATCGCTTGAGCCCAAGAGTTTGAGGTTACTGTGAGCTATGACACCAAGGCACTCTAGCCTAGGTAACAGAGGAAAGAAAAAAGACTAATCAAATGCAAAATGTCTTTTTTCTGATTATAAAAGCAAAACATATATATATATACACATATATACATATGTGTGTATATGTATACATATATATATCACCCTTTTTTAAGTATAGAAAACCACAAAAGGGAAAATTAAAATTCTCTGTGATAGGCTGGGCCCAGTGGCTCACACTTGTAATCCTAGCACTCTGGGAGGCCGAGGCAGGTGGATTGCCTGAACTTACAGGTTCCAGACCAGCCTGAGCCAGAGGGAGACCCTGTCTCTAAAAATAGGTGAGTGTTGTGGTGGGTGCCTAAAGTCCCAGCTACTCGGGCGGCTTACGCAAGAAAATCATTTAAGCCCAAGAGTTTGAGGTTGCTGTGAGGGGTGACTCCACAGCACTCTACCGAGGGCAACAAAGTGAGACTCTGTCTCAAAAAAAAAAAAGAAAGATAAAAAGAAGAAGGAAAATCCTCCGTAATGCTGCAACCCAGAACTGAGCACTGTCAGCATGTTGGGGACTACCCTGCCAGTCTTCTATCAACATGCATATTTACGAAAAATTGCCATCACAGTGTTTTGTAAGTTTTACCGGCTTTGGTGAGATCTAATTGACTAAACTACATATTAAAAGAGTACAATATGAGAAGTTTTGACATATATGTACACCTGTATCAAATCAAGATCCTGAATGTGTCTGTCACCCCAAATGTCCCCTGGGGCTCCTTCCCAGTGCCCACATCATGGATCACAGGCCTGGGTAGCCAGGCTCTGTCTCCTGGCCAGGCTGTGCTTCAAGGGGCTTCACACTATCACCTGCTGCAGGCCAAAGGTATGTTTAATGTCTGATTTTGTCAGTTTCCTCCTGCCAACCCAGCTAAGTCCCAGGTGCCTGCTCCCCTCTCTCTCAATATCACCTAGTCCTACCTCCTCAAATCTGATCCGTCCAGCTCCTTAATGTTGGACCCACCCTTTTCTGCCTCTGTAGCCTTGTCTGGGACAGCTGCTGGGGTCCTCCTGTGGCATGTGTAATAGGTGCATCTTCAGCCCTGGTTCCCTGCAAGATGTCAGGGGGTGCAGCAGGCGCCCTTGTAGGATTTCCTGAGTGCAACTTAATCTTTTCTCTATGACTCAGGGTCCTTTTTGCAGCCTTGCTTGCTAATGTCAGTGAGCAGTGAGGGTAGAAAGGAGGCCAGCCCGGAAGCATCATGGGGACTTGCTTCCTTGCAAAGGCTGCGTATGTCCGCTTGTGTTTCTGGCCGTGCCTTCCCTCTTAATGTGCTACCAACTTATTAGCAAATCAAGGACCAAAGTAGCCTCCTCTTAAGTGGCTTTCTCACCCTCATCGGTATGTATGGCAGACACCTGGGCGGGTACATCATTTTGCAGTTCTCAGAGCCCTTTCATGCACATTTCCTCTTCTAAGCCTCACAATAATCCTGTGAGGTACTTCTTCCCAGTTTAGATTGCTGCTCAAAAATCAATTCCAGGCTCGGCACCTGTGGCTCAGCACCTGTGGCTCAGGTGGCTAAGGCGCCAGCCACATACACCTAAGGTGGCGGGTTCGAATCTAGCCTGGACCCGCCAAACAATGATGACTGCAACCAAAAAATAGCCAGGCGTTGTGGCAGGTGCCTGTGGTCCCAGCTACTTGGGAGGCAGAGGCAGGAGACTCGATTCAGCCCAGGAGTTGGAGGTTGCTGTGAGTTGTGATGCCACAGCACTCTACCCAGGGGGACAGCTTGAGGCTCTGTCTCAAAAAAAAAAAAAAAAA
>NW_003852455.1:156707-157894 GCF_000181295.1 Otolemur garnettii | reverse complement strand
GGAGGTTGCTGTGAGCTGTAATGCCACAGCACTCTACCCAGGGGGACAGCTTGAGGCTCCGTCTCAAAAAATAAATAAATAAAAAATAAAAAAAATAAAAATACATTCTTGTAAAATAAATAAATAAAGTCTAGGCCATAGGCTGGGCACAGTGACTCACACCTATAATCCTACCTAGCCCTCTGGGAGGCCAAGGCTGATGGATCGCTGGAGCTCATAAGTTTAAGACCAGCCTGAGGAGGCGCCTGTGGCTCAAAGGAGTAGAGTCCCTACCCCATATACCAGAGGTAGTGGGTTCAAACCCGGCCCCAGCCAAAAACTGTGGAGGGAAAAAAAAAGACCAGCCTGAGCAAAAGTGAGACCCCATCTCTACTAAAAATAGAAAAACTGAGCCCAAGAGTTGGAGGTTGCTGTGAGCTACTGATACCGGAATTTCGCTCTTCAGTAGGTTCTTGGTCTTGAAGAATGAATCCACGGACTACAGATCAGTGTTAAGACAGGATTTATTTACAGAAAAGAATACAGAAGTGCCAGAGCTCCTGGCAGAGAGAGAAAACTAGAGTTAGGAGAGAAAAGTGCTCTCTTTCTCTCTCTCTTTGTCTGTCTGTCTGCTCTTTGTCTAGGGGTATATATAGTTGCATGGGGCCCTTGCTAGTTATGCTAGTTACATTTAGCATGTCTGGGACATCTTGTCTGGGACATGTCTGGAACAACATGTCTGGGACAATGTGTCTGGGACATGTCTGGCCCTTGGTAGTTAACATTTAGTGGGGCTAGGTAGTTACATTTAGCATATCTGGGACATTGGGTCTTGGATATGCCTGGGGCATGTCTGGGTGGCAAATGAATGGCTACAATCCCTTTCATTCCCAGGCCTAGGAAATGGGGACCCCCTGCCCACCCTCCAGCCTGCTGGTTCTGCTGCTTGCTGCCATCACACCAACATTGCCAAGGCAGAGGCAGCCGGTCTGCGCCCCCCAGCTCAGACTGGCTGGGGTGCTACTTGTCCTGTATCACTACGACACCACAGCACTCTACCCAGGGTGACAGCTTGAGACTCTGTCTCAAAAAATTAAAGAAAAAAAAGTCTAGGGTGGCACCTGTGGCTCAGTGAGTAGGGCGCTGGCCCCATATACCGAGGGTGGCAGGTTCAAATCCAGCCCCGGCCAAACTGCAACCAAAAAATA
>NW_003852455.1:149269-156614 GCF_000181295.1 Otolemur garnettii | reverse complement strand
TTGGAGGTGAGCTGTATGACGTCACGGCACTCTACCAAGGGCGACGGTAAGACTCTGTCTCTAAAAAAAAAAAATAAAAGTCTATATGAAAAGGGGTGTGTTTTGGGGAGAAGGAAAGCTCTGTTTGTCAGAGGACTTTGTGAATAAGACACAAAATAGGACAAGATGCTTGCCCCACCTATGACCAGTGCAGGATTAGAGTCTAGAATACATAAGAACTCCTAGAAATAAGTAAGAAAAAAAAAAAAGACAAGGAAAATACAATCAGGTGTTTTACAAAATAGAAAACATACATTGTCAATAAACATACTAAAGATGCATAACTTGATTAGAAATCAGGTAAACGCAAATTAAAGCCACAGGGTAATACCATTTTCTACCCATCAGATTGGCAAAAATGCAAAAGACAGGTGGTTCTGTATTAACAAGAATGTAGGGCAGAGGGAACTCTCACTGCCTGCTGGTGAAAGTGTATTCCACTCCCTTCAGAAGCAATTAGAGTTATCTTGCTAAGTATATTAGCATCTGTCCTCTTGACCCCAATAGCAGTTCCCCTCCTAGGGTTCATTGTGCTAAGAGGTTCAGGGCAACACTATTTGTGATGTTAAAAAACAAAACTGTAAGTAAGCCATGTAACTTTTCGGAGAAAAAGGGATAAAACTTGGTGTATCATTATAATGGAACATGGCAGAGAAAATAAATAAGCCTCAGCTTCGCTTACTGACAGATGGATTTCAAGAATATATAATAGTATCAAATGATATATTTATTTTCTTGGGCTGCTATAACAAAGAATCTGGCTTAAAGTACAGAAATTGTTTGTATCGCAGTGCTGGAAGCCAGAGCTCCCCAATCAAGAAGCTGCAGGGCTGTGCTCCTTCTGAAGGCGCTGGGGCAGGGTCTGTCCCAGGCCTCTCTTCTGGCTTCTGGCAATGTCTTGGCTTGTGGCAGCACAACTCCAGGCTTCACATGGTGTTCTCCTACTTGTCTGTGTCCAAATTTTCTATCTATCTATCTATTTAATTTTTATTTTTGAGACAGAGTCTCACTCTCTTGCCCTGGGTGGAGTGCAGTGGCATTAGCCTAGCTCACAGCAACCTCAAACTCTTGGACCCAACTGATCCCCTTACGGCAGCCTCCTGAGTAGTTGAGACTACAGGTGCCCACCCCCCCCCAGCTAATTTTGCTATTTTTAGTACATACCGAGGTCTCTCTCTTGCTCAGGCTGGTCCCTAACTCCTGAGCTCAGGAAATCCATCTGCCTCAGCCTCCTCGGATTACAGGTGTGAGCCACCATGCCCGACCAAATTTTCTCTTTTTTCTTTTCTTTTTTTTTTTTTTTTTGAGACAGAGCCTCAAGCTGTCGCCCTGGGTAGAGTTCTGAGGCATCACAGCTCACAGCAACCTCCAACTCCTGGCTTAGGTGATTCTCTTGCCTCAGCCTCCCAAGTAGCTAGAACTACAAGGTGCCCACCACAACACCCAGCTATTTTTTGGTTGTAGTTGTCATTTTTGTTTGGCAGGCCCAGGTTGGATTCTAACCCGCCAATGCTGGTGTATGTGGCTGGTGCCTTGGCTGCTTGAACTACAGGCCCCAAGCCCAAATTTTCTCTTTTTTATAAGGACATACACACATTACATTGGATTGGCCCCACTCTAATAACTTCATTTTAACTTGATTGCTTCTGTAATAACTTTATCTCTATATAAGGTCACATTCTGGAGTACTAAGGGTTAGGATTCCAACATATCATAACAATTTTTTTAAATGGCAGAATGCATGTAATGTCATACCATTAATATAAAACTTAGAGCAGGGCAGTGCCTGTGGCTCTGTAAATAAGGCGCCAGCCCCATATACCGAGGGTGGAGGGTTCAAACCCGGCCCCAGCCAAACTGCAACCAAAAAATGGCTGGGTGTTGTGGCAGGCACCTGTAGTCCCAGTTACTTGGGAGGCTGAGGCAGGAGAATCGCTTAAGCCCAGGAGTTGGAGGTTGCTGTGAGCTGTGTGACGCCACGGCACTACCAAGGGCAACAAAATGAGACTCTGTCTCTTAAAAAAAAAAAAAAAAAAAAAACTTATAGCGTAAACACTTAAAAGTTTAATGAAAAGCAAGAGAATAATAAAGGCTAAAATTGAAATAGTGGCTACTCTTGGGTTGGGGGAAGGAGGTATGATTAGAGGCTTCAGATGCTTTAGTATTTTTCTATTTCTAAGCTGACTGGCAGGTATATACACATAGGTTTGTTTTAATATTCTCTGTCACTAACATATGGCGTATTATGTTATTTTAATTTAAGAAGTAATTTATTTATAATTAGTACAAATTTAAAGAAAGAAACTGGAGACAAGTGTAGACAATACTTGGAGGCATTTTGCTGAAGGGGGAAGGAGGAAAATGGAGTGTTAGCTGGAGGGGACAAAGGGAGCAGTAAGTGCAGAGAGGTTCAGTGACTCACCCAGCCACACAGCAGTCTGGCTCAGCCTGGAGTGGCACCCAAGTCCCACACTCACAGCCCAGTCTCTTTCCTTCTCCAGAGCTGCTGCCTTTCTCATGGTCATTTTCTGGGTCCTCACATACTGGCGCTCAAGCTGGTGTCCCAACCTTTATCAGAGCTCCAGAGTCCCAGAGCCTTGTGCTAGAAAGGACCACCTGGTTACTTCTTGACACACTTGTTAGAACATCCCTCTTGCTTGTCCTTTCTGTGCTATGAAACCAGTTTGCAGACGTGTGCGTGATCATACGCCCCTTGTTTCAGGCCATGCCTAAGTGTTTGGCACAGTCATCATGGTGTGGAAGGAGGATGCTGCAGACACTGAGTGGTCTACCTGGGCAGGTGTCTTGACTCTGCCATTCGTTCACTTTGACCCTTGACAACTTCTTTACCTTTTTTGTGTCTCATCGGCAAAAGGGAGCTAATGCCTGCTCCAGTGGGACTGGAGCCTGAGGGAGCTAAGTAGGTAGGGTGCCTGGCACACAGTAGGTGCTCGGTGAAGGTGTGGTCTCCTCCCTGGCCCCTTCCCGAGTCCACTGCCTTCACAGGCAAGTCTGAGACTCATCCATCTGTCTCAGGCCAGGTGCAGACCACTTACCCACACCCCAGCCCTGCTGGCTGGGATCTAAGACCTGGTTTCTGAGTTGACTGTAGGAGAGGGAACTGAGCCGCTGCCCTGGAGAATTTTACTGGCTCCTCCTAAGTGCCAGGATGTGGGCATGAGGCAGTAGTCCCTCAGGCTGAGTGCAAAGATGGCCCAAATTGACCCTGCAGCTGTTCCATAACCTGGCACTTGGTCCGGTGGACTGAGAATTTGCTCTGGCTATGACCCCATCCATTACTCCCTGAGGCGATAGACCAAACTCTATTTCAATTGTCTAAGAAAAGGGAATAATATACTCCCTTGTGCCCCACATTTTCCTGATCCATAAATTTAAAAGGATGGGTGAGGCAACCTCTGAGTCTCTTCCAGCAACAGAGATTCCGGATGTTGTGTAAGATTTCATTTTAGCCTATGGAGTTCCCATACAGACACAGGGACTCTCTTCTACTCTCCCTAAATTCCAGAGCTTTTAGTTAGCCAGCACTTGTGGGAGTCAAATTTGGACAAAGGCAAATGAGAGAAAGTCTGGGGCCTTCTGGGGCCTGGAAGGGACTTGTAGAGGAGCACAGGGCATCGACAGTCAGATGGGCCTGTGAACAAGCACAGGGCCAATCTGGAGTGCCACGAGCCTCAACACACTCACTTTTTGACCTGATAACTGCACTTCTGGGAACTCATTCTAAGGAAATGATCAGAAAAAGTAAATAACAGTATATAAGTAAGAATGTATATTGAAAAAAAACCCAGAATGTATATTGGCTCGGTACCTGTAGCACAGTGGTTACGGTGCCAACCACATACACCAAGGCTGGCGGGTTCCAACGTGGCTGGGGCCAGCTAAACAACAATGACAACTGCAACAAAAAATAGCCAGGCGTTGTAGCTGGTGCTTGTAGCCCCAGCTACTTGGGACGCTGAGGCAAGAGAATCACTTAAGCCCAAGAGTTTGAGGTTGCTGTGAGCTGTGAGTCCACGGCACATAGTGAGACTTTAGGCCTCTACTGAGGGCCACACAGTGAGACTTTGTCTCAAAAGAAAAAAGAATGTATAATACAGTATTGCTTAAAATATTGAAAAATGGCCAGGCATGGTGGTGGCTTGGGTCTGTAATCCTAGCACTCTGGAAGGGTGATGCAAGAGGATCACGTGAGTTTGGGAATTCAAAACCAGCCTGAGAGAGAGTAAGACCCCGTCTCTACTAACACTAGAAAAACTAACTGGGCATTAGGGTGGGTGCTAGAGTCCAGCTACTCAGGAGGCTGAGGCAGGAGGATCATTTAAGCCCAGGAGTTTGAGGTTGCTGTGAACTACGCTGAGACCATGACACTCTAGACTGGACAACAGACTGAGACTCTGTCTAAAAAAAAGGTCTTAATTAAGTAGATTTACATTTTCATGCAAACATCATCCCATCCATCTTCGAAATCTTTTCATCTCACCAAATTACAATGTTATGTACTTAGTCAATCATTCTTCATCCACCTCCCCTGCCCCCACAGTCACATTTTTTCTTTCTGTTTCTAGGAATTTGGCTATTCTACGTATCCCATTTAAGTGAAATCATACAATATTTGTCTTTTTGTGCCTGGCTTATTTCACTTAGCATAATAAATTCTCAAGGTTCATCCATGTTATTTCCTTCCTCTTTAAGGATGAATAATATTCTACTGTGTGTTTATTTATTTATTTATTTATTTATTTTTGAGACAGAGTCTCATTAGGTTGCTCTCAGTAGAGGCTGTAGCGTCACAGCTCACAGCAACCTCAAACTCTTGGGTTTAAGCGCCCAGCTATTTTTGGTTGTAGTTGTTATTGGTGTTTGGCAGGCCTGGGCTGGATTTGAACCCGCCAACTCTGGAGTATGTGGCTGAGCCTCCATTGTGTGTTTATACCACATTTTTGTTTATCCATTTATCCATCCATGGACACTTGAGTTGCTTCTGTCTTTTGGCTATTGTGACTAACGTAGTTGTGAACATGGTGTACAAATACTTCTTTGAGAGCCTACTTTCAGTTCTTTTCAGTATGTACCCAGAAATGGCCTTGCTGGATCATATGGAAATTCTGTGTTTAATTTTTTGAGGAACTACCATAGTGTTTTCCACAGTGACTATATAGTTTATTAATACATTCCCACTGAAAATACACAGGGTTTCCAATTACTGTGCATCCTTGCCAATGCTTGTTATTTTTTGTTTTGGATAGTAGCCAAAAAATGTCATTTTAAAAAGATGGCAGGCCAATCCAACAATTTGCTTATACCTTCTGAGTTCCACATGCTGATTCATCAGGGCTCAGTGCAAAGAGGCTCATTACCAAGTCCCAGCCTCCCTGAAGCCTGTGGACCAGCCAGAAGACAGATCCTGGCTAAGACCCAACACTTAAGACCCTACCAAAGGGATCTGGCCATAGGCCCTTGCTCATTTTGAAGGAGCAACATTCAGGAAGGGCTCGTCCAAGAGCTTGAGCTGAGAAGGAAGTGTCATAACCTCCCTGGGCCATAAAAGGGCACATTCGGGCCTGGCCTGGCAAATGTAGCAGGGTTATCCTTGGCACACTATGGCTTCCTTGCTTGTGACAGGAGAATGCCATCCCTGGCCATATGTCTTTCTGGCCTGGCTTCTGGAGACTGAAGCGGAGGGGTAGGGCCAGGTTACTTGGAGTCAAAGCTGCTCCCAAAAGCAGTGCCCAGAAATGGGGGTCTTTGACCACACTGGAGAGTGGGCAGGATGGGGCTCTGGGATGGGTATAAGTAAGTTGACAGTGGGTGGCAAAGCCATAGGTGGGGAGCAGCAATTTCAGCTATGCCTATCTCCAGACAGATGGCCGCCAGCCTGTTGATGCCCAGTGGGGCTCCATGTCACAGAACTTTCTACATTTGCCTTAAAATAGCTGGAGACAGAGGAAGGCCCAACCAGCCCAAGGATGTCCGTCCATGTCTCACTTTCATGCTGTACCTTTTATAAATATTTGTGTGTACAATACAGTTTATTATTTGTTCTATTTTAGTTCCTGTCTATGACATCTGTCTCTGAGAGCAGAGGGTCCCAGCAACTTCCTTTATTTGGGATTGTTGGCAAAAAAGTGGCTTTCCTTCCATTTCCTGGCCCCTGAACCTTCTGCTGGTGGTTTGTGGTGAGGCAGATGATGTAGTAAAGATGACAGATGACATAGGCCATTGTCAACAGCCCCAAGAGTATCCCGGGCAACTCTTTCCCACATGGAGGAAATTGCTGTCCATTCCTGCTTGTGGACACCCACACTCACTCTCCTGACTGTCATCAGGCAGGAATCATTCTCCTCAGGCAAAAGTGGAGAGTCATGACATGTGGTTGGCAGCCTGGAGGAGGCCCACTGACCCACCTCCCACAGGGCAGTGCCTGTCCTCTCTGCAGAAACCTGGTGGGCAGGCAAGGGACTTGTGGAATGACAGCACCAGGGCCAGCTCTGTGGGCTTGTGACCCCTGTGGTTGTGCAAGGGGCCATGCTCACAGGCTGGGCCCTTTGCTTGGTTAAATGCTCTGTTTAATACTTTTTTTTTTTGGTAGAGACAGAGTCTTACTTTATCACCCTCAGTAGAGTGCTGCGGCGTCACACTGCTCACAGCAACCTGGGCTTAGGTGATTCTCTTGCCTCAGCCTCCTGAGTAGCTGGGACTACAGGCGCCTGCCACAACACCTGGCTATTTTTTTGTTGCAGTTCGGCCAGGGTTGGGTTTGAACCTGCCACCCTCGGTATATGGGGCAAGTGCCCTACCCACTGAGCCACAGGTGCTGCTTGCTTAATACTTTTTAAGGGGCCCACAAGTTACATTAACTGGTCGTAGTGACCCTGGAAGACTGCTTCCTAGGGAAGGCATGATAACACCACAGCATACCACACCCCAGATGGCCTCTGAAGTCCCAACAGTCCCAACATATCACACCCACAGCTGAAGTCCCAACATTTCAAAGGTGTCGCTCCACACCTCTTACTCCCCTGCCTTGCTTTAGAGTTCTTTACCTGCATGTACCATTCCACCTGACCTCCCAGAGGGCAAGGCCCAGGCCTCTGAGCAGCAGAGTGCCAGGCAGTGGAAGTAACTACAGAAGCCTTCAGACCAAGTTCATTTTTAGTGGCAAAGGAAAGCAAAACAGATGATTCCCAGTTATAAAGAGTTGGATTTGGCTCGGCGCCTGTGGCTCAAGCGGCTAAGGCGCCAGCCACATACACCTAAGGTGGCGGGTTCGAATCCCCAGCCCGGG